>NC_134581.1:44272000-44603500 GCF_037038515.1 Microtus pennsylvanicus
TCTGCCGTAGATTCATAAATTATCTCATACCTCAGCTATGGGACTGACGGGTTTACCAGAGAGTGATGGATGCTGTATCAGACATAGGTGAGTCATGAGTCGTTGTTTAAGGAACCAAAGGTAGAAAGGTGACTGGTGACGTTGTTTTGGATGTGTGGCATTCCAGCTCTCCCCAATTAACTCTGCAGAATTCTTACTATCAGTACAGTTTGTTTTCTGGGGCTGTCAGTCCACATTGTTTTGCCTTCTGGGGCAAAGGAATCTGAATGTTTATGTTTATAGATAACATCATTGGTGAATGTAAGGAATTTATGGAAGTAGATTCTTCTGAGCCTTGGAATGTGACAAGCTCTGTGAGCTCCTAACTTAAACCTGAGCTAGGCCAACCTAAACAGCAAAACTTCACAGTGTTCCCCCACTCTCTTTTGTTTTGTTTAATTGTTCCTGTTTAGCTTAGAGAAGCAAATACTCAGTAAGGGTAGGTGAGCAAGCATTTAAAGTAGTAAAAAGACTGGCGTATCGAAAGTGGAGACATTTATTTGTGGTGACACAAGGTAGAAGCGGTTCTATGAGTTAAAGGATTGGTCTGTTTTAGCTAAGAAAGCACTTTCTAGAATGAGATAAGAATAGCTTATTCTGCTTCATAATGATGGAAGATCATGGCTATAAGGCAAAAAGGAGTAATCAATTAACTACTTCAGTGGTTTGCCTATGATTTATATGTTAGCATCACAGGAAGATTTACTAGAGTTAGGCTACAACCAGAGTACCATCCGACATTGATTCAGCGCAAAGTCTAGCCATAAATTCCACAGACACTGATATCTCTGTTAGGCAGCAGCATTGCAGAAGCAAGCTTAGCTATGACAAGTCTTAGCAGTGCCACATCATCTTTCTTATCATTGAACAGGAGAGAGACAAAATCACCCTGGTAAGACCATGACGAGTTCCAATGAACGGAAGCAATCAAGTTTCTAGGAAGCTCAGACGAGGAAGGAGGATGCTGTGGATCTAGCTGCCAGACAGAAGATACTTCCTGTAGTGAAAGAAAGTTCTTTTAAACTAGTAGCATGTAAGAAAATAAGTCAAATGATTGCTCCAGCCTCACCTGTAGCCACGCACTCCTACTCTAGTCTCAAGCTCAAAACAATTTACATACCTCCATTCTATAATCATTTGTCAACATTTTCAAATATTATACACTGCATCACACCTCAATGATTTCAGCCAATAGGATCAATCCCTTTGTTCCTTATAAGCAAGAATCTACTCAGTCAGCCTTGAGTCTAAAGTTGTCCCTGAATTCCTCAGGAATATTTTATTATTTTGTCTATTCTGCCTCCATAATGCTTTTAAATTAGACCAAGAATTAAATTTATCTAAATTATTCTAATTAATTAACTACTCTTGTTCTTCAAGAGAAAAATTAAAGAAAAATCAAATGGAGTGAGAAGTGTAAATCCATTGACAAATCCTTCCAAATGACAAGATATGTCTAAGTTAGAAAACATAGATGTGCACTTACTTAAACATATTTTACTAGTGTTCAAAAGTCCATTTCTGAAACTTTTGAAAAACTTCAAGGCTAGAATAAAGGCTAGAGACCTAGGTTTAACATTTATATGCATCCAAGAAACAACCAAAACTAATCTTTTTTAGTTCATTCCACTAGTTTATTTTATAGCGTCATATGGAAGGACACACTGTTGTATGCTAGAGGAGGAAAAGAAAATCTCAACTGGATGACTGTCTCTCCTTGGAGCTTTCATTCCAGTAAAGACTGAACAAGATGACGAGAGTCAATTCTCAGAGGCAACTTGCTATTTTCAAAGCATATGGCCCAACATGGGGACTCTGGGGAAATGCCAAATGGAGAAGGAGGAGGAAATGGAGGTAAATAATGATGGTGGAAAGTGCAAGAATCCAAAATACGTTAGCTTGTAAGTAGTTCTTTCAGTCCAGATAAGGTTAGGTATTCACGATTCAAAGTAGTTATATTTGTGTAAGAAGGTTCAATTCTTTTTCCTTTCAGTTTGCTTGTTCAAGTATTTAAGTATTCCAAAATCATTGTCTTCCTCATATGTTTGCTCTATGATTGTTCTCTGGGTGCATCTTGACATGCTTTTAGAGACATTGTCTATTCCAGCAGTGCTTCCTAAGCAGCCAGCCTTGGTTGAGGATTGAAAATGTGCTATTGAATCCATGTGGGAGCATTTAGAAGTTTGCATAACCAAATGCTGAAAATCTTTCATGAAAGAACTGTATGTAGTGCTCACAGTCCCTAGATAGAATATAAGCCACATAATTTGTGGTTCTCCAGCAAAACAAAAAGGTTTATTTCCTTTTCAAAAAGAAAGCATTTCAACAAGTCTACAGAAAAGTACTCAACTAAGGGACCTCCATCACTGCAAAGATCAACTGTTCACTGCAGCAGTTATGGCTTCTATTGATGCACAGACTCTATGTTTTTGTGTAGATATGCACCAAAATCTCAACACATTCAGGCGTGGTGGTGTGAGCATTTAATCCTAGCACTTGAGAGGCCGAGGTAGGCAGATCTGAGTTTGAGGCTAACCTGTTTACAGAGCAAATTCCAGGACAGCAAGGGCTGCTCAGAGAAACCTTGTCTCAAAAACCAAAGCAAAACAAAACAAAAAAAAAACTCAGCATTAAATCGACAACTAATTTGGAAAATGGTCTGAAGGCCAATCAACTCAGCAGCTGGGCCTTCAACAGTCTAATTATCTGTATTAAACTTGGAAAACTTAGAACTTAATGTCATGTACAGTTCACAGATAAAAATCAAGCAAGCCCAGTTAAATTGTTTCATGTATTTATTACAGGGTTTTTGTTTATGATTGCTTGCTTGCTTTTGAGACAGGGACCTGCTTTATAAACAAGACTGACTTTGAACAATCTACTTGTCCCAGCCTCTCTTAGGCTACGGTTGTAGTTATGTGCTACAGTGACCAGATTACATGACTAATTTTTAATTTATGAGCATATTTCATGATTGCATGAAATATTTGGAACAAAATTATATATTAAAAATAATTTTATCTGAAATTCCAGTTAGACAGGGAGCCTACATTTTACTAACTACAGTTCTGAGAATTAGTTACAAATTGATATCATTAAACTCTTTATAATGCATATTTCTCTATATTATAGTGCCTTGTAAGAGAATGGCCTTATTGAATATGATATGATAATTTTTATGAGGTTATTAATGAAAATATTATTTTTGCTACTAAAAAATGTACCCTTAGAATCTATACACAAGAATATTGCCTCAGGTCATATTTTTCCATACGCTTAAATCTCACCACTGCTTTAATAAATGAGGCATTGAAGCTTCTAGTATTTCTCTTTGTTTTAGCCTCTTTGATGGAGCTGTAGAATGCATCTCCTATAAGACCTTATATGTGGACATAGATATTTAACAAAAGGTGCTAATGGTTTAGCTAACATTGAAACCTTAATAATGTACATTCTCTATTATTTTTCATTTACTGCTCTTTCTATCTGCATCTCAACATTCTCGTGCATATTTTGTTTTATTGTTTTACTTTACACCACACGTATTTTTCTCAGCATCCTTTTTAGAGAATGAAGAAAATGTTCAAATACACAATTATTACCAAACTGTCTTCAAATTTACACATCATCATTCGTAAGGTCAAGTTACTTTCTAGGTCTAATGTACCATACAGTTAATAATTTAAATGTATTCAGACTAAAAGTAAATAAAAATACTATTATTCAACAAATTAGAATTTAAGGAAAGGACTTCGAAAAAGATTGTATGTGAATTTTATAAAACCATTAGTCAAAAATGGGTTTAAAAAAGTACAGAGAGGTAAACACCGTGTTTTATAGATGATCTTAACATGAAGCCTAGATGTCTGAAAAGCATTCTAAATTAGCAAAAAAAAATGTACTTTTATACACATATTTGTTTACTAAATATTTTTATTTTATTAAAAGAAGTTTAAGTTGAAGAGCATATCAAATACACTATGTAATTAAATGAAAGGCATTTGATATTGCAACAATTTTATTGCCAACCATATAGAATTGTCTAAATCTATGGGCTTTGGCTCATTTATTGTGTGAAATAAAAATAGCTCTTTGGGCCAAGTGATTTATTACCTTGTCTCAATAAGATTGGTACAAGTCATTAACTTTTTAATGGGTTTTCCTTTCTTTCACTCCCTACAAGAGACAAATAGTAATAAGTCATACATATAGGCCCCTTTATAACAAATTCAGTGAATAAGAGTGCCAACTCATCAATCAGATTTTTTATAGTAATCAATACACTTTTGTTAATTTTATTACCCAAAATGTTACCATCTGGAAGGATAATACTTAAAACTTCTCAAGTATAAAATCAAATCTTCAGTTTGAATGAGATAATGGATGTCTCATCATAATGTTGTAATACATTGGGAGCATATGAAATATGTCATTAATTATTGGATTAGCAAAATTTTATCCATTAATATTTATTATATTCAAATGTGCTAGAGAGAAAAAGATTTTCTAGTGTCAATTTGCACACTCTGGCTTTGTAAAATGAAGTTTTCTTTTTAGACATATTCAGTCTAAGGCAATGCCTACAACACTATTTTCCAGTAAACACAACTCAGTGTCCTGGTTTACAGCTATTCTCCTAGGAAATTTCAGGTAAACTTTGTGCTATTATATAAGTCTGTCAGTTATATCAAATTATGTACATGATCCTTGCCACATTGGAATGGGAGAGAAATTTTTAAAAACTTAAGAAATAATTAGCGGAATTGAATTTTACATAAAAAATGCTAATATACTTTAGCTTAAAATTATCTGTAAAGATACTATACAGTTGGTCAAAAAGTCTTATTTGGAATGCATTATCAATATTCTATTACTTTTAAACTGAAACATCCTGAGTTTTGGGCTGAGGACTTTTTTTTAGGCAGAGTTTATGTTTAAGGAGCCACAGTCATATTTGATTTTGTAGATGTTAGGATATCAGACATAAGGAATCCCAGTGGTTCCACCAGAAAACTTCTGAAAATGATTAACAATTTCAGCAGAGTAAAGATACAAAGTCAACCTAGGAAAATAAGTATGCTTTCTATATATCAACAACAAACACTCTGAGAAAGAGATCATGGACAAGTATCCTTATAGTATGGTTGAACATACTTGGGTATTTTCCCAAGAGTGGTATTGCTGGGTCTTAGGGGAGGTTGATTCCTAATTCTCTGAAAAACCACCGTACTGCTTTCTAGAGTGGTTGTACAAGTTTACATTCCCACCAGCAATGGAGGAGTGTTCCCTTTATCTGCATCCTTTCCAGAATAAGCTATTATTGTTGTTTGTGATCCTAGCCACTCTGACAAGTGTAAGATTGTTTCTCAGAGTCATTTTGATTTGCATTCCCTGATGGCTAAGGATGTTGAGTACTTTCTTAAGTGTCTTTCAGCCATTTGAAATACTTATTTTGAGAATTTTCTCTTTAGAACTGTATCCCATTTTTAATTGGATTATTTGATATTTGGTGTCTAATTTCTTGAATTATTTATGTATTTTGGAGATCAGTCCTCTGCCTGATGTGGGGTTGGTGAAGATCTTTTCCCAGTCAGTAGGCTGCCTTTTTGTCTTATTGACTGTGTTCTTTGCTTTACAGAAGCTTCTCAGTTTCAGGAGGTCCCATTTATTTATTGTTGCTCTCAGTGTCTGTGTTATTGGGGTTATATTTAGGAAGTGATCTCCTGTGCCCCTGCATTGAAGGCTACTTCCCAATTTATCTTCTATCAGGTTCACTGGGGTCAGATTTATACTGAGGTCTTTAATCCATTTGGACTTGAGTTTTGTGCATGGGAATAGGTATGGATCTATTGTTTTCTTCAACATGTTGACATCCTGTTATGTCAGCACCATTTGTTGAAGATGCTTTCTTTTTCCATTTTATAATTTTAGCTTCTTTGTCAAAATCAGGTGCTCATAGGTATGTGGATTAATATCCGGGTCTTTGATTCAATTCCATTGTTCAATCTGTATGTTTTTATGCCAGTACTAAATTGTTTTCATTACTGTAACTCTGAAATAGAGCTTGATGTCAGGGACGGTGATACCTCGGGAAGTTCCTTTATTATACAGGATTTTTTTTTTTACAGGCTGTGTGTCTAAACAGAGAGTCTCAAAAGAAGAAATAAAAAGTGATGAGGATCTTCCCCCAAAGTCTTCATCATCCTTTGTAATTAGGGAAATTTAAATACAAATGCTTCTGAGATTTCATCTTACTCCACCAGAATGGCTAAGATTGTAAAAAGAAAAGAACAGATCACAAATGGTAATGTGTGAGAAAGCTGTTGGTGAGATTGCAAACTCAGGCACCCCCTGTCGAAATCACTGGGAATGGGGAAATTAATCATTTGACCCAGCTATACCACTCCTTGGCATTCAACTCCACAGGTACTTGCTCACTGATGCTCACTGCTGCTCTGTTAACAATAGTTAAGAAATGGAAATAACCACTCAACCATGATGGGATAATAAAAATGTGGTAGAGATAAAAATAATGCATGCCAGTCTGACTACAGGGCAAGGTCAGTTCAGGCACCCTCTGCTCCATTGCTTAGGGTCTTAGCTGGGGTCATCCTTGTAGATTCCTGGAAATTTTTCTAGAGCCAGGTTTCTTGCTAACCCAATAATAGCTCCCTCAATCAGGATATGATTATCTTAAATATCACCATAGAAACTTTATCCAACAACAGTTGGAAACAGAGGCAGAAATCCACATCAGAGCACTGAACTGAGCTCCCAATGTCCAGTTGAAGAGTGGAAGGAGTGAGAGTATGAGCAAGGAAGTCAAGACCAGGAGGGATTCATGCACTGAGACAGTTTGCCTGAGCTAATGGGAGTTCACCAACCTCAACCGGACTGAGAGTGAACAAGCATGGGATCAAACTAGTCCCGCTGAATGTGGTTGACGGTGGGGCAGATTGAGGGGCCTCTGACAATGTCACTTGGATTTATCTCTACTGCATGCACTGGCTTTTTGGAATCCTCTTCTCTTTGGATATATACCTTGTTCAACCTAGATGTAGTAGGGAGGGCCTTGGAGTTTCCTCAGGGCAAGGTGACTTGCCCTCTCTTAGGATTGGATGGAGTAGGGTGGGAGGGTGTGTGGAGGGTGTGGGAGGGGAGTGGAAGAAGGGGGGGTGAGAATTTGGATTGGTATTTTTTTTAAGTAATAAAATAAAATAATAAAATAAAAATAACACACACCTTTCAGCTGTAAAGAAAAATAAGATAATAAAATTTTCAAGTACATACATGGGAATATAAAATAAATTGACTAACTGAGGTAACACAGGCCGAGAAGACAAGAGTACAGCAAGCACAGCCCACAGGGCCTGTTACTAATGGGCTTTTTATAATTTATGGGTAATTCATGGCTTATTCTATTCTACTGAATCCTTTTGTCTTTATTTTCTTTGTGTAAAACTGAGATAATAACATTCACTACTGCTCATAGAACATACTGTGATAACAACTATTATTTGATGTATAGAATACTTAACAGACATGTTCTAATTAAACAGACATTTTCTGTTTTACAAATATCGTCTAGTTTCACCCGTCAGCTAAGTATCTCCACTTCTTTAATACTCTGGAAAAGAAATAACGAGGTCAAATTATGTATTGCAAGTGATATTATATAAAAAAGAAGAAAGAAAGAAAAGGAAAAAAAGAGGCAAGGCATCCTCTGTTGCCTGGTGACTTTAATGCATGTACAGACCCCAGAGAGAGGTGAAGAATCCAAGATAGGCTTTGTGGATTAGAATCGACCTTTCCAAGGGCTGTCTGCACTCCTTCTGGGAGGCCTCTGTGTCTAGGTTCCTGGAAGTTTCCCATGTTCTTTGCCTTGTAGTTCCCTCTATATTCAAATCTGACATGACAGGGGTAGGGTTTCTCAGGTTGCCATTTATTTGTTTATTTTTTGTTTCATTCATGCTCATAACTCTTAGGACTAGATTGTCTCCCATCTCGGATAAGGCCCCTTACAATCTCTATCTTATCTTTACACATACGGTGCCATGTGTGCAGCTAAGAACATGAAAGCCCCTGGGAAGCATTATCTATCTGAACACAGAAGTAAAAAAAAATAAAAGTCCCCTTCAAAGAAATTAAAAGAAGATAAAAAAATCTCAGAATTATAATTTATTTTTGTATGTATAAACATTGTAAATACAAAGATTTTCAACTGGGCATAGTGGCACATACCTTTAATCCCAGCACTTAGGAGGCAAAGGCAGGCTGACCTCTTTGAGTTTGACAGGGCAACCTGGTCTACAGAGTGAGTTCCAGCACAGCCAAAGATACAGAGATAAACCCTGTCCCAAAACACACATGCATACACACACACACACACACACACACACACACACACACACACACACACAATCTTTTCTATCTGAAACTATCTTTTATATTAATGAAGATAAAAATAATCTTGGCTCATTATTATTGGAAACCATACTGGTGTGGGAGGTCCTTCTGTCTATGTGTTGCTTTTATTCATTAATGAATAAAGAAACTGGCTTGGCCTATATCATGGAAGGAGGAAGGCGGGGTTAAAGAGAAGCCATGGAGTTATCTTACAGAAAACTTTACTTAGTAAGCCACAGCCACGATATACAGATTAATGGAATTGGATTAAATTAATATAAGAGTTAGCCAATAAGAAACTAGGGCTGATGGGCCAAGCAGCTGTTTAATTAATAGTTTCTGTGTGATTATTTCAGGTCTAAGCTAGCTGGGTGGCCGGGAACCAACAAGCAGCCTTCTCCAATACCATACAAAGAACTAAATCATGCAATTGTACGCAAACAGGAATGGCATTTTGAAGAAGCAAAAATACATAGAATGTACAAATCTGCTTTGAGTGCAAAATGGCAACTAGATGCAAGACAATCCCTAGGGCATTGTGCGAAGCAGAGCTACATCCCAGTGGTGAGTGGCCCTGCACAGAAACCTCAGTGGGAAAGTGGAAACAGGGTTTCTGCTCCTTTAGGGTCCTGTTTCACTCTATCAATAACCCTCTGTCTTAAAGCTGGAGAAATTTTCCTAAATACAAATTCATTTTAAGTATAAATGCAATTCATATCATATCCAAGGCATTTGATAATATATCTGTATTTTAAACAGAAGGTTTCTCTTTCCTCCTCGTTATCAAGACCTAGGTCTTGGTGTCATTACTTTACTCTTTCATTTTCCCTACTGTATACTAAGTTATCTTATTGCTTTAAAATTGTAAGTATAATCTATCTTTTGTTGAAAAGTATTTTTTGGAGATAGTCAGAGGGCTCAGCAGTAAAGAGCACATACTATTCATCCAGAAAACCTGGCCTTGATTGCCAAAGCCTACACAGTATCTAGTAATCACTTGTAACCCCAGCTCTGAGAAATCAGATACCCTCTGAAGGCGCTGTGCCTGCATGCAATACACAGATATACGTGCAGGCAAAACTTTCATACATGTAAAATACATTCCTAAAAGAGTTACATATTTTCATTTTATGTATAGGAATATTTTGGGCGCCTGTATGTATACACAGCATATATGTTCCTGGTGCCTGCTGAAGCCGGAAGACTGCAGTGAATCTAGAGTCACAGAGGGTTGTGGGATGTCACCAGCCCAGGTTCTCTGCAAAAGCAGAAAATGTTCTGAACCTCTGAGCCCTCTCTCCAGTCCTGAAATTATATTTTTTACTGTTATCTACCACTAACTTTCACCAACTCACTACAGGCTACCTATAAAAAAATATTGCAAGGATCAGCCTACATTGGTTGTCTTATTTTAAAAAAATATTGAGAGGATTTAATTCATATTTATTGAATATCCTGCCATATCTTAAGCAGCATTCCAAATATTTACAATTTGATAGTATTCTAGTTGTCATTTTGACCCTATAAATTAAGAACTACTGTGAACCTAGTGTACAGATGAGAAAACAAAATTATATAAAAGTTAAATAATTTCCTCAAGATTGGGCAGATGCAAGTAGCAATGCCAGAACTCGTGATCTGGCTTGATTCTAAGAACAGAAGCGTCTGTTTTGCTAAGTGGACAAATTAGGGCAGTCATACCCATCTGTGTGTTCTTTCTGAGGCTTATGAGAACGAGCATATTCGTTTCAGATTGTTCTCCTGCTCACCCGTCATGAAAGAAAGAAGCTAGTATAAAGGAAGGGAAAGAGCGAGGGGAGGACAGAAAGGGAGGGAGGGAGGAAGGAGCCATGGTTTGTGTTTCCCATTACCCAGGGAGGGAAGGAGACCAATCCTACACCCTAAGATAGAAACAGTAGCGTCCTGTTTTCTTAGCCTGGCTTTGTCATCCTTTTCTAAGCCAAGCCACACAAAGCTGCCAGGCCGTTCCTCTAAAGCATTTCTGACATCATCTTTTTCTCCTACCCCAGAACCTAAAATGACTTCGTGATTCTTACATGAGCAAGTCCAAACTTTTCCATTTGGCGCTGAAGAACCTGTGTGGTTTTTTGTTTGTTTTGTTTTGTTTACCTATAGTATTTACCTGATCACCTATTCTTTCCAAACACAGATCTCTAAAACCTTGAGCTCAAGCCAGACACCCTACTTTTCTGACATCCTGTAACCCATCTCTCAGCAAACCCCACTCTCTCTGAGGTCAGAGCATGCAAACCCAATCAGTTCTTAGCATGTTTAATACCACCCTGGAGTCAATACCTATCACAGCTTTGGAACACCGATAGAGTTGTCTAACTGGTTCAGTTGTTTTTATACCTGCCCTTGTACAGAATTTTCTGTTTGTGAGCTTTAAACCTGCCATGGCAAAACAACGAACTGCCCTCTACAAAAACGACAAAAGACGAAGGAACCATAACAACAAATACAGTATGTAAATGTGTTTTCATCACCTTGTAAACTGGTAAGATTCTCGACCTTGAGATGATTCACTAGGTAAGAGAGCTTGCCACACAACCCTCACAACATCGGTGTGAGCCCCAGATCCCATACCTGCAAGGAGAAAACTGTCCTCTGACCAATATGCAAATTAAAGACTCACACAATTTTTTTTTATTTTTAGAAAGAAAGAACAAGAATCTTGTAATTGATCAACAGATCCAATATTAAAATTTAAAATATTTGATGAGGTGGAAGACTTGCCTCACACCTTCCAAGCCCAAGGTTTGGTCCCCAGAAACATTAAATAATAAGTACATATATAAATATATACATAGATTGTGCTACAATATATATAAAATTTATTATTTTAACTATTTAAATGTAAAATTCATTAACATTTTATACACCTACATTGCTACTATCCATTATCATCTGAAGTTGTAGCTTTGTAGCCCCTCCTCCTCCCCTTGTCCCCAGAAAGCACTACAGTATTTCTCGTGTGACAGTCTATGTATCTTACAGAATTGATACCCTATTTTTGTCCTTCAGTGGCTGACTTAGTTTCATATATTTTCCAAGTTCACCCATAGTTTAATATGTATTAGAATTTCACTGTTCCTGGATGTCCAATATTATATTCTACAGACATACCATGTGTTGTTGATTTTGTCAACATTCAGCCACTGCAAATGAAGAGACTATGCAAGTTTGTGTAAAACAAGTAAGACTGTACCTTTAAGTCTTTCATGTGCTGCAGCTTCTGGATCTCACAGTCTTCCTTTGTTTCCTTTGAGGAGCTCTCATACAGTTTCCCATTGTACCTTGCTTCCTGTTCAATGGTTCTATTTTATAGCTAAAGAAGTGAGCTTTTGGGGTTCCTGTTTCAGCCATGATAACCACAGTTTGCGAACGTGATTTCCCACCAGGGTGGACTCATCCCTCTGGGACTGTAAGCTGAAATAACATTTTTCTTCTTTAAGTTGCATTGGTTATTGTGTTTTATTACACTGATAGTAAAGCAACACTTAGAAGAGAGCAGTTTGAACAATTAGATACTTCTGTGAAAGATAGATATTAAAAGCATGATCTCCAGTCATCAATGGCAACGTCTCCTAAGGAGATCACATCTGATAAGTGTGCTGGGAAAGATGTTGAGCAGCACAAAGAAACACACTGAATATCCACAGGGGTGTAATACGTGTTCTGATGTTCACTGCACATGTGTAGGGGAGAGAAACTGATGACAATGAAAAACAGAGGCAACCAGAGGTGACACTGAAGGTATTGCAGTTATGCCCAAAGTGAGGATGGCAGTGTGGGATCGAGGAGGGACATGAGTCACCTAGGAGACAATGACTAGCGTTAAAGTGAGTAGGTTCCAGGTCAGTGGGGAAGTGCTAGATGTTAGGGATTTATTCAGGACAAACAGAAAAGAATGAAAGTAGGGACTAGAAAATATAGGTTTAGATTTAATATTACGGAGATGATTTGATATTGGTAATGACAAATTTACAAGTGTCGAGTGATGTTAGAGGCTAAAATGGTTGTCTGAAAACAGACTTGGCATTTCCAGATTCAGGAAGCTGATGTATCATGTGTCTTAAATCTGTATTAACCAAAACAGGTCTAAAAAAATGGGGAAGGGTGAATGATAAAAGTCACACAGAGTCTCAATTGACAACACTGTTTGGGAGGTTTCGGAGGTGTGGTCTTGTTGAAGGAAGTATGTTACCTGTGTGGGTTTTGAAGTTTCAAAGCCTTGTGCCATTTCCTGTGCATTCATTCTATTTCCCGGTTGTGGTTCAAGATAGGAGTCCTGGTCTCACGTAAAATTAGATAGTCCTTACAATGAGTTTTCTGAACATATCTAGTGGATACAGAAGTTCGTAAAATTGCTCTAGCTGCCATCAGCTGCCTCTCCCCTGCCATCAAGGCTTTAATCCTCCCGAACTGTACACACAAGTAAACTTTGTTTTCCTTGTAAGTTCCTTTGGTCATGGTGTTTTATCACAACATGAAACTATCTAATACAGAGTGGGATAGCAAAAATATTACTAAATAAGCAGTTAAAAGCCTACTGGCCAAAGTGTTGGAAAGTTAATATATGTAGATACTGCACTGGTCGAGAATTAAGACAAAAACTAGTATTAGAACAAAGAAATTAGAAGGAATGATATATAGGTGATAACTTCAAGAAAATAAAGAAAATAGGTACCCAAATAACTCATATCTTCCTTTAAATTGAATTATTTTGGATAACTGAATTGCCAGAACCTTGAAAAAAATCCTGTGTTTGAAGTAATATTGATCACTATATTTACTTTCTATCAAATTTCAAAGTCCTAGTTAGGAAAGAAATAGGGGTGAATAAATGTGTCATGTTTTTAGATATGAAGGAAGTCAGTTCAATAAAGGAGACAGACAAGGGACAAGTAGTGTGATCCTGAAAATGGCCATCAGAAATTCATGAAAATTAGTTACAGAAATGACCTGAGTGATGAATTGATGAAAATGAAAGCCTTCTGCATCATACGTTTTGGGTTCACATCAAATTAGGTCCACCTTACACTGATTCTTCTGAACACATCTAGTGGATCAGAATTCATAAGCCTGTTCAAAGTACACTGGGAGTTTCAGTGATACAGCGTTTTCTAATCCTTCCTGTTGAGTTACATTATGACAAATCATGCCATAGGTAAGATTCCTTGTGGTTAATATTTTTCTAGGGATTTTGTTTAGACAGTCATGCGAGTTCTGTTCTGCTAGAGACAAAGCAGTTCTTTCATGTTACGTCAAGTTGTCTGAGTCATAGATGCATGTGTTTAAAGTTTAAAGTCACAGCTTCAGCTGGAAGAGTATTAGGATGCCAGAACCTAACACAGAAGCTAGAGTATACTCTCTGTTTTCATTCTGAATTTATTCATAAGATTTACTCTAAAAACTTCAAACATTATATTGTGGTACCATGGGCTATTTTATTGTGTCTTGAACATCGTCTGATGATAAAGCCTTGATAAAATAGTACTCATCAGTCATAATACTTCCTATAACAACAAACAACATTAAGAAGATAACATGTTACCTTCTGCAGGCTGAGCCTCAGCTTTTAAATCAGAATTGTGTTATAATAAAATCAGTTACACAGATGCTTGATACCTGCTCTTTGTTTTGATTTGTACTGAAAATTTGGTGAATAAGTTTTGGCTAAATGTGTAACAATATATGATAACATTCTCCTTTATTATAGTTAAACAGGATAATAACAACAATATCTCATGAGGTTATAATGAACATTAAATGATTCATGAAATAATATACATTAGATAACATTATTAGTTATAATAATTAGTATAAATATTAGCCATAAGAACTAAGTTGTTTGACTTTGAAGCATCTTCTTCCAAAGAAACAGAATGCAGGGGAATTTAATTTGTCTCAGAGAGTCAGCGAGTGACTGAGAACTGCAACTTTGAGCCTCGGAAGGCCATGAAACCTGAGCTAGGAGGGCACTCAGAACTGTCTTCCTCCCTCAATTGTGTATTTCAGCACATGTCTCAGTGTCTCATCTGTTTAACAACTCCAGCCTGGTTATTTCTAAGGTGATATTGTCACAGCCCCTGAATTTACATGTTGCAATACCTGTCACATGACACAACTAACTGGTTACACAGGAGATAAAATCTTAATTCTAATGTTTTTAAATTTTAATTTTAAAGCTTTAAAGTTAATTCTGTTTGATAATATTCTCCTGATCTAGGTAGGTTGGTGTGGGGGTATGATTTTTAAACTGATGGCCATTCTTCCTCAAAATACTGGTGACTGTTTCAAGATAAATACTTCCTGTACCAGGAGAAATTCCTACTGTATCTTACTCCCAATTTCCCATTCTTTCCATGACTCTAAAGCCATCATCTCTATGATATATCTATCTGATGTAGGCATAACAGTGAACACTCAGAAGCCTTGTACCTGGAGGAACTTGACCTTGTGTTTGTATCAGGCAGGTCTTCCCAGAGCCCACCATTCTGTGGCTGTAGTTAAGGGATTTGAGCCCTGCTCTAGCTAAACCTGAGTCTTGTACTTACATCTGAGGTTTGAGCACACAGGGAGAAATAAGAATATTCCTTACAACTGGTATTCCTTTAAGAAGCATGTGGATAGATTGGGATAACTCCACACTAGGAAAAGTACTGATAGGATGTTCTTCTTACCCACGGCAATATTATAACCCCACAGTGCCCAGTGTTTACAAGGTGAGTAGTTACTAAAGGTTTCCACTGAACACTGTACTAACTACAAGTACCACCCATGGTGAGTTTGTTCCACCCCAGAAGATGACAGATCAACATGATGTCTAGATGACACATCTGCTCATAAATGTTCTGGGACTGAATCCAGAAGTGGTTCCCTAAGATATATTTATTCTCTCCGATACTGAGAATCCACCATGGGTGTAGGTAGAGGAAAGGGAGCTATGACTACTCTGTTGTTTGTAGAAGGGGGAAAAAAAAGAAACACATTTTTTTAAACTTTTTTAATTTTAATTTTTTAAAAAAAACTTTCTTTTCCTATTTTACATGTTAAATCCATATTCTACTCTTTCCCCTCCTCCTGCTTCCTTTATCTTCCTCCCTTCTGCCCCTTATCTCACCCCCATCTATTCCTCTAACAGGGTAAGGCTTCCCCTGAGGAGTCAACAAAGTCTAGCACATTGCCTTGAGGCAGGACCAAGGCCCTCCCCACTATATCTAGGCTGAGCAAGGTATCCCTCCACAGAGAAAGGGTTCTAAAAAGCCAGTGCAAGCAGTAAGAATAAATTCTGGTGTCACTGTCAGTGGCCCCACAGTCTGCCCCAGTCATACAACTGTCACCCACATTCAGAGGGCCTAGTTTGGTCCTATGTTTGTTCCCTCACTGTTACCAACCCCACATCAGACAGAGGACTGATCTCCAAAACATATAAAGAGCTCAAGAAATTAGACACCAAAATATCAAATAATGCAATTTAAAAGTGGGGTATAGACCTAAACAGAGCATTCTCAACAGAAGAATTTCAAATGGCTGAAAGACACTTAAGGAAATGTTCAGTTTTCTTAGCCATCAGGGAAATGCAAATCAAAATGACTCTGAGATTCCATCTTACACCTGTCAGAATGACTAAGATCACAAACACCAATAATAGCTTATGCTGGAGAGGATGCAGAATAAGGTAATACTCCTCCATTGCTGATGGAAATGCAAATTGTACCACCACTCTGGAAATCAGTATGGTCATTTCTCAGAAAATTGGGAATCAACCTACTGCATGATTCAGCAATACCACTCTTGGGCATATACCCAAAGGATGCTCAATCATGCTACAATGACATTTATTCAACTATGTTCATAGAAACATTATTCATAATAGCCACACACTGGAAAAACCTAGAGGGCTCTCAACTGAAGAATGGATAAAGAAAATGTGGTATATTTACACAATGGAGTACCACTCAGTGGTAAAAATCAATGACATCTTGAAATCTGCATGCAAATGGATGGAACAAGACAAAAACTATCCAGAGTGAGGTAACCCAGAAACACATATTTTAATCATGGCATAAATGATTTTCAATAAAATGAAATAGCAGGAATTTCCAGGCTGACCATGGAGTAAATTCTAAACCACATAACTGCTTCTATTTTCTCTAAAAAGAGGGTATTTATGGCTCATTTTGTCTGAAATGGGTAAATGGTAGAATTTCTTCTATAGGGCTATCTAATTGCTTACTTCATCGATTTCTGATAATGTTGTTTTAATAAACCGAATGTTGAATTAACGGTTGAATCGTAACAGACACTTTTCTAGGCTTGAGGGGTCTCTGACAAGTCAAATATTCATTCCTTTGCTAATTAATTTATTTCTGAAGATCTTCCCAATATAAAAATCTTCATTATAAATCTTGGATCAAAAGCAGTGAAACCTAACTGATATTCCGGTCAATAATTTTTCTTTGTGCCCTGCTGATCACTTTATGCCTCTATTGACTGGCTGCTGCTGAGCCCTCAACTGAAAACAGTTAGGCAAATTCATCTCTAACCTGTTCTGTAGCATCCCAGTGGGTAGCCCTTTAAAATGCCTGGACAGAGAATCACCTCTGACAGTCTAGGAGGAAATATTAAGAATTTTCTAAATAAACTCTAGTGCTTAAACTATATATATGTACACAGCAATTTTAATGTATTTTTATTTCAGTTAACACATCATAGTACTAATTATGGAATAAAATATTCTGTTTTTAAATATATAGAGAATGTGTACTGATCAAGTTAGAGTAATTCACATTTATGTTGATAGTCTTTAAGCTATTGGGTGATAGCTCTTCTCTCTTTCTCTCTCTCTCTCTTTGTATACATACAATTGTAATAATACAATAATATAATAAAATAATAATATATTTAATATAATAATACTCATATAATATGTAATAGAATATATTTTATTCTTAATTAGTCACTGGACTGTGCTGAGCACTAGAACTTACTATATAAAGAGTGTTTTGATAGCCACAATTTAATTTCTTCCTCAAGACCCGGTAATACCACTTTTGGGTGTATATTCAAATGATACTCAATCATACTACATGGACATGTGCTCAACTATGTTCATAGCAACATTGTTTGTCATAGCCAGAACCTGTAAACAACCTAAATGCCCCTCGACCGAAGAATGGATAAGGAAAATGTGGTACATTTACACACTAGAGTACTACACAGCCAAAAAATAATAATCACATCTTGAATTTTGCAGGAAAATGGATGGAACTAGAAAACATCATTTTGTGTGAGGTAACTCAGACACAGAAAGACAAGTATCACATGTACTCCCTCGTAAGTGGGGACTGAAAAAGCATGGGATAAAACTGGACTCTCTGAACATGGCGGAAAATGAGGACTGATGAGAAGCCAAAGACAATGGCACTGGGTTTTTATCCTACTGCATGAACTGGCTTTGTGGGAATCTAGTCTGTTTGGATGCTCACCTTCCTAGACCTGGATGGAGGGGGGAGGACCCTGGACTTCCCACAGGGCAGGGAACACTGACTGCTCTTAGGTCTGGAGAGGGAGGGGGAAAGGAATGGGGGGAGGGGGATAGGAGTATTGAGAGGGGGGACGGGGAGGGAAATGGGAGGTGGGGAGGAGGCAGAAATTTTTTTTCAATAAAAAAACAATAAATATAAAGCAAAGAAAACCAGCCCATAAATCACAATCCCAGAGAACTTAGACAACAATGAGGACCCTAAGAAAGACATACATAGATCTAATCTACATGGGAAGTAGAAAAAGACAAGATCTCCTGAGTAAATTGGGAGCTTGGGGACCTTGGGGGTGGGTTGAATGGGGAGGAAAGAGGCAGGGAGAGGAGCAGGGAATGATGTACAGCTCAATAAAAATCAATAAAAAATAATAATTTCTATATATTTCTCTTTCTTCCCTCTTTGTGAGTGTTAGTAAGCCCTACTGTACTTTCGATCAACCTTCTTATCTTTTGTAGGTGAGAAACAATAGTCAACATTTGTTTATCTGGGCTTCCTCCTCCAGTTATACTGATTTTGCTTTATGGCTAGCTACCATTGCTTTCTAGAACTGAATAGTTTCTTCATTCTGCATAATCCACCATTCGCTTTATCCAGTCATCCACCGATGGGCAATTAGGTTGACTCCATACTCAGTGTCTGAAAATGATGCTATAATAATCATGGGAGTTTAGGCATCATTTTGTTTTGCTATTTACCAAGTTGTGGAATTGTCATATCACATCCAGTAGATCTATTTGTTTTAAAAATTATTTCATTTTTGAAGAAAAATAATTTTATAAAATGAAGCTATATTATTTCATGTTCTGAATAAAGAAGTTGGAATGAATGTGAAAGTAGTCTGCATATTGAGCAAGTTTACTGTAGGCAGCTTCTTCTCAGCTATCCTGTAAATATTGAACTGACGGTGCCAAATGATAATAGAAGGAAATCATACAAGCCATTTTCGTGATTAAGCTAGGATATAACTTAATTAGCTATTTAAAAATTAGGATGATTTCTACTTTTCAAGAATTTTTAAAGGACAGGGTAATAAGGGTTATGAGGATAATAAGGAGAAAAGTGTGATGAAGGGAAGAAGCCAGAGTAGGAAGGAACCAGAGGGAGTTATTGTTGGATCCCCTATGTTTTTAGCCATCATTTCGAACCAGTTAGAATTTGTTGGCCTTGAAACAGTGTTGTTTGTGAAGGGCACAAATCCCATCCTCAGCGATTGTCAAAAATAGTCCTTTTCAATCTTGTAGGACAGCTGCAGTGAAGGAGTCGAGCTGGTCCTGAAGGATGCTGTTGATCTGAGCAACAGACAAAGGTTAAATTGTTGCAAAGAAGGCTTCCGTCTGCTCTTTTAGTTCTCACTCCCAAAGAAAATGTCCAGAGAGGCAAGAAGAGGGATCAGTTATTTGGCTCATGGCTAACCAACCTCATTCTTATAGGTCACCTGAATCACCTTTAGGCATTTGGAGGGTGCTGATATCTTGGTGCGGGCTTGGAGGTTGACGGAAGACACCGAAGGCAGCAACAGTAAGAATGCCTTAGAGAGGGGTCATCCAAGGGACTGTGATAAAAGTTAACAGTTGGCAAAGATTCACAGCATAAATCAGGAGGTAACATCTGTACAACTTTGTGGGGATCACCAAAAGACATAGTTACATGAAGAAAACTTTTACGACAATATTAACATGAGTCAATGTATTATAAGATTAAATATAAAATTAACATGAGGCTGAAGATAGTTGTACAACTCACTGGGCCAGGTACCAGAATTCTGCAGAAGGCTGAGGTAAACGTAATCAGCTGGGGTCTTGTTTGTTTGTTTTTGTGTTTTGTTTTATTTTTTACATCAGAATCCTGCATAAGGAAACCTGGGAACTTCGTTTTTTAAAAAAAAAAGTCAGCTAAAGTAAGAATCTAAGAAATGAATCTGAACAGAACACATCTAGGTAATATTTCTTGCTTCTACATATGATGAATTTTGTGTATTTGTTTTAAATATTAACAACACCAATATTATTTAATGGGCAAAAACAGTATCTCAAGTAAAACACGATTATTGGTTATAAACAATTTGCTAAGTCAAACATTTTTAAATTGGGGCAACTTTAGTAGATCTATTTTTTTTTAACATTTTCAGACCATCTGGTCATGTTACCGTAAGGGTCTTTGTCTTGCTTGGTTACTCTTATATTATCCCATGGCTTTTGCTTTAGAGTAGATTTTATACATTTATATATATATATATATATATATATATATATATATATATATATATATATTGCAATTCTCCAATGTTCTTATTCTCTGCCATCTCAGAGTCCTGTGTTGTGCTTTATCAGCACTATAAGTTATTATTTTCTTCCTGTTTTCAGTTAGCTGGCTATGTAGGCCTCTATCGTGCAGTGTTTTCCTGGAAGCTGTTGGAAGAAGTGAGCAATACTTTGACATAATTATCTATTTATATGTTATCCCCAAAGTTATACCTTAAGAAGGCATGGGATCTGACTTCTCAGATACCATAAGAACACAACATATACACTTGTGACCATATTATATAGATTATCTGATATTCTCCTGCTAGTAATGATATCTTGGGCTCTGCTACCCAGCGTTCTACTTTACAGGATGCCAATTTATACATCAACTGCAGTTTTTAGGGTGAAAAACACAAGCAACTTGGAGTGGAAAGAGTTATTTCATACACAGTTCCCTATCAAAAATCCATCATCAAAAGAAGTGAAAGAAGAATTTAAACATGGCAGGAGGCTGGAGGCAGAAGATGATGCAGAGGCCACGGAAGAGCACTGCTCAACCTGCTGTCTTGCTGAACCTGCTGTCTTATATAACCCAGGACCACCAGCCCAGGGATGGGACTACACACGATGGTCTGAGTGCCTACACATCAATCACTTATTAAGAAAACGCTCTACAGCCTGATCTTATGTAGGCATCATGGGTTCGCTCCTTTGTCCCAGCTTGTGCCAAGCTGACATACAGTAGCCAGCTCATCATGAAACCTATTAGATTCAACACTCAAACCACTCTCTCTCTCTCCCTCTCTCTCTCTCCTTCCCCTCTCTCTTTCCACCTCTTACCTTCACAGTTTGTTTTTCTTCATAAGTTGACTTCATTTACTCATCTTTTACATAACTTTTCCTCCCACAATAAGAAAAGATGAAGGCACACGTTCCAGGTTACATCAACTAATATCAGCTTAAGGATGGCTTCCAGTTGTAATATGGCAAATTAATATACACTCATATACTAAGGAATAGAATCATAAAATAATCCTATCTACAGTTTTGGGATATACAAGCTTTAACATTTTATTTTATTTTCTGTGTGTGAGTGTTTTGCCTATATGTATATCTGTGCACCATGTATGTGCCTGTTCCTCAAAGAGGCCAAGAAGGAGTCAATGAATCCCCTTGCACTGAAGTTATAGATGGTAATGAACTACCACAAGCATGCTGGGAATTGATGGACTCAGGTCCTCTGGGAGAGTAGCCACCACCCTTAAACTCTTAACCATCTCTCTAGTCTAACATATACTTTCTTAAAAGTTCAATAGACATGGTAACTGAGAAGAAAAATTAACCCTGTAAGGACTTCTTGTGTGAGTAAAATTGGTACATAGGAACTTTAGCTCTGTTGATAACACTATGGTCCTTAAACTAGTTAGTTGTTATGTATATTTCTGTTACGTTATTCCTTAAACATTTAACATGACCAAGATACACTTCAAGTTTAAAAAAAAACAAGAATTTTTATAAATGATGGAATTTATATGTCATACATAATCTCTGCTTGGTATTGCTGAATGGTTTAAACATCCTGGCTTCCCATTCTTGTTTCTAGAAAAACATGGAAGATTAGGTCATGGGTCAATGCTGAACACCAAGAGTGTCAGTAATGTAAGAAAATTTTATTATTTACAGCTGCATTTCATGCAGAAGAGATTGGGGAATTTTGGCACTCCTAAGAAAGGCCTGTTAGACAAAAATCAATCAAGGACTTTTACATTCTGGTGAAAGTTGTTTTCTATCCACCTCTTTCTCAATCTGGTCATGGATGGGGTCTCAGCACCTCATGTACTATGTCACAGATTTAAGGATGACAGCACTAGAGGAATGGTGGTGGATGACAGAAAGGATGGTATCTTTATGAGATGGATTTTAATATTTCTCCTATTCAGTGCTATTCAAGGCCAATTCAATGTGAGCACGAAGGAGATGTTGCTCCTGGTGTGCGTTTGCATACATGTGGAGGTATAATTTTACATCCTTGTGATGTGAAAGTTTGGTTCTTTAGATGAATCAAAAGGCTTCAAGGGTCAATGTTACTCAGTTTGATGCCCTCTTGAGACTCATGATTCAGTCAGCTGGGGATTTTTTTCCATAAAACACTGCTTATAAAGATTCTCTAATTCCTATTTTTATCATGAAAGCTCCTCCACCTGTGATGATGAACTATTTCCAAAGTTTAATCATTCTATTTTTTTTTCTGCTGATTGAACTTGGCCACAGACTGAGCATGGGTAACAATGGGATGAGGAAGAAGCTTTTATTATCACGACCTACCGCACCCCTTCCTCTTGCTAATTAAGTCACGAAATGTTATTCATAAAGTAGTAAAGAGATTCCTCTTTGGGGGATTGCTTTAGGGATCTATTACTGTCATAAAGGACCGTGACGAAAGCAACTTGGGGAGGGAAGGATTTCTTTGGCTTATACTTCTGTATCACTGTTTATCACCAAAGAAAGTCAGGATAGGAACTCAAACAGGGCAGGAACCTGGAGGCAGGATTTAATGCAGAGACTGCAAAGGCATGTTGCCTACTGACTTTCTTTCCATGGCTTTCTCAACCTGCTTTTTTATAGAACCCTCGACCACCCACACAGGTGTGGTGCTGCCCACAATAGACTGAGCTGTCCTCAATCAATTACTAATTAAGAAAATGCTCTACAGGTTTTTTATTTTTACAGCCCAATCTTATGGAGGCATTTTCTCAATTGAGGTTTCCTCTTCTCAGATGGCAATAGTTTGTCCCAAGTTGATACAAAAATAGCCAGCACAGGAAATAAATTGTTAGATGGCTGTTTTAATACCTGAGATAGGGTTAGAGAGAAGGACTTTTGATAGATGTGCAGTATTTGGATTTTTCCATTTCACAGTGCCTGCTGAATCTGCCCACTACAACTTATTTGATTCCTAGTTAATTCTTTAAGTAGACCTTAGATATTTTAAAGTAGTGACCCAGGCGTTCTTATATACTTAGAATTTGAGTTTCAAGCAGGAAACTGAATTACTGTAAAGCAATATGGTCCCACCATACAGCAATTGATTCTTTTTTCACTTCAATTTGAATATTGGTAATCAATCAGCCTTAGTCTCAAAATCCAACAGCAGGTTCATCAAATACTTGTTCGTGTTGTGGCAGGACTACATTTTCCCTCTCTGAGGTGGGAAAGTTCTCTCTAGACTTGGTCCTCAACTGGTATAGCTAGTCCCTCATTTACCAAGGTTCTCACACTTTCAACCCATCCAACACCTGATGCTAAAATGTGCTCTAACTTAATGTTTCGTTTGAATTTTAGGCGTTACCTCTCTTGAATGACGTTTTCTGAATATATGTGAACAAGCATCTATTTATCTCAGGTAGGGCTTCAACAGAAGACAAGAAATGAATTCACTCAAGTCCAATTATTGACCCAATGAGTTTACATAAGCTACAGGTAGGAGCGCCTCTGAAGTTCCCTACAGGTAGGAGTACCTCTGGAGTTCCCTACTCAGCTTGTCAGCAACTCCACCAAAAGGTCTCCTCTTGTTCCAGGCATGCTGGCACACGCCTTTAATCTCAGCACTAAAGAGACAGAAGCAGTGGATCTCTGTGAGGTCAAGGCCAGCCTGATCTACATAAAGAGATCCATCTAGGCCACCTAAGCATCATAATGGGACCCTGTCTAAGAAAGGAGGGGTATCCTCCTTCTCTCCATTTGAGATTTCTGAGTGTTACCTTAAACTCCCATTTCCCATTGTTTTAGAAGTCATAAGAGCCTTCTTCCTCCTGTTGTCTGTGAATTCCAAGTGAAAATCTGATTGATTTATTTTAAAGCAGATGCCTTCCCTCAGTTCAAAGGTGGTACTCTGTGAAAACTCAGTTTAGGGCTGAGGGTTTGATACATTTTTGGAGTACATCTCAG
Source organism: Microtus pennsylvanicus (assembly GCF_037038515.1). Classification (NCBI taxonomy): domain Eukaryota; kingdom Metazoa; phylum Chordata; class Mammalia; order Rodentia; family Cricetidae; genus Microtus; species Microtus pennsylvanicus. The sequence continues at coordinate 44,296,212 of NC_134581.1, forward strand.
GTAAATAATTTTGCTATGTTATTATAATTAGGTCAGCTTTAAGAATACGAATGTAGAGACACTGGAATTTATGTTTCTGTGCTAAGTGGGTCATAGCCAATGCAAGAGTAAACCAGAATTTGTATTAAGATCAACTCTCTTGGAACATGGGCCCACACTTAGTATTGATGCTAGATTTCAAGTCTTAATATATCTGGAAATTGTTGTGAGTCTTTCTCTGTCCCACCACCTACCTCCCAAATCATTACATGGATATTTATTATTAATTATGAAAGCTTTGCCTATAGCTTAAGCTTGTTTCTAACTAGTTCTTATAACTTAACTTAATTCATTTCCATTACTCTCTGTCCTGGCATGTGGCTCATGGCTGTTACTTCTCCTCCAGCACATCCTGCTTCTTCTTCCTCTGGCTGGTGACTCCACTTTCTTCCCAACATCCTCTGTGCCTGGAAATCCTACCTAGCTATTGGATATTCAGGTTTCTTTTAATTAAACCAATCACAGTGGTATATATTTACACAGTGCGTGCCTTCTTCCCACCATGTTTCTTTCCACAAACTGCAATATTACAACTGGTGTGGGTATGAGAATCTGAAACAACCCAAAAAGACGGAAGAGGTTACGCAAAGCAAGATTTATTGTCATTACAGAAGAAACGGACTGGTCAGGAGCAACAGTACAAACACGGGAGCTGACTACATGCCTGAGCATTCATTTCAGGAAGTATTTAAGCAGAAAAAAAAAAACCACCTGTGCCAAGTTACAGTTACATTTTCCCATCAATCAGGATTCACAGATTAGAGATTTTCCAAGGAACATTGTTCTGTGGTGCACTTATCTTGTTCTCTATGGTGGTTTACTCTAGTGTGGTGGGGTAGCTTGTCCACCATTCATGTCTCAACTTGCCAACCAGGATGTTAGTTACCCAGGGAAATATGAGGAGGCCTTGGGAAATTAAACTTTATTCAACCCCTATTTAAGATGAAACTTTCATTCAAAATGTCTTCAATTTGGTTTCCTCTTACACAAACACATTATATGGCAGGCTTTTAAATTAGAAATATGGTTTTGTATAGTAGCAGATATCAATGTATTCTAATTTTTCAGATCAACAGTGTCCTTCAATTTATTTCCTTTGCTTAACATTGTTCTTTGGTATATTTTTTTCAACTAACAATCATACTAATTATGAATTTTATTTTCCTTTATTTCTATGGAAACTTGAAACTTCAGGGGAGTAGTGGCTATTTCTGTTTCAAATATACAAAGAAAAAAGTCTACTTATGGGGTTAATGAAGGCAAAAACAACAAAAACAAAAACATTCAAAATCATGTAGTGATATTTAATACTGTTGAATTGAAAAAAATTTAGAATTACAAGAAGGAAAACCCCCAAGAATACCTGTGAAGAATTATTGTAACCTGGGTAATTGAGGTGAAAAGACCCCATCTAAAAGTGGAAAGCACCATTCCCTGTACTGTGGTCCTATAGTGTATACAAAAGAAAAAGGTTAGCTAAGTAGGAACATTTATAGCTCTCTGTTTCTTGACTGTGGATACAACAAGACCCAATGCCTTAAGTTCCTGCTACCAGCACTTCTCCAGCCTTGATGGGATACCTAGAGTTGAGGAGTACTTGTTTAAATATGCAAAGATGTATTGTATTTGTATAACTATGTAAAGATATGTTGTATTTATTTAATTATGTCAACATGTGCTGCCATTTTACCTTACTTGTCCAAGGCACCTAATTGGTCTAATAGAAAGCCGAATGACCAATAGTGAGAGAGGTGGTATAGATAGGACTTCCAGGCATGGAGAGTAAGTAGGAGGAGGACTTTAGGCTTGGAGAATAAAGAAAAAGAGATGACAGGGAGACTTCAGGGGCCAGACAGCCGTATGTGGAGGAAGCAGGAATGCAGGACGGGTGTGAATGAAGGAAAGGTAAAAAGCCCCAGGCAAAAATGTAGATTAATAGAAACAGGTTAAATTAAGTTAAAAGAGCGAGTGTGATAAGCCTAAGCTAAAGCTGAGCATTCACAATTAATAATAAGTCTTGGTGTCTTCATTTGGGAGCTGGTTGGTAGCCCAAAGAGAATTCCAGCTAGAACCATCCATCTCTGACCAAAATTAAAATCTTTCTTAGATAAGTTGTTTTATATTGTTGTTTTACCTTTTTATTATATTTTATTTATTTTAAAAAAGATAACAAACTATCTTTTTCCATTTATATACCAATCCCAGTTCCCATTCCCTTCTCTTTTCCCATTCCCTCCACTTACCCCCCAACCCCCACCCACCTCCATCCACTCCTCAGAGAGGCTAAGGTACATTGCTTTGGGGGCCGATCCCAGACCCTTCCTAATATTTCTAGGCAGAGCAAGGTATCCATCCAAAGAGAATAGGTTCCAAAAAAGCCATTACAAGCAGTAGGGATAAGTCAAATAGACACAGTCAATAAGATGAAAAGGCAGCCTTCTGATTTGAAAAAAAAATCTTCACCAACCCCACATAAGAGAGGATTGATCTCCAAAATATATAAAAAACTCAAGAAATTAGGCATCAATATTCCAAATAACCCAGTGAAAAAAATGGGGTACAGAATTAATCAGAGAATCTCAAATGCCTGAAACATGCTTAAGGAAATGTTCAACATCCTTGGCCATCAGGGAAATGCTAATCAAAACAACTCTGAGATGCCATGTTACACCAGTCAGAATGGCTAAGACGAAAAACACCAATAATAGCTTATGCTGGAGAGGATGTGGAGTAAGGGGAACACTCCTCCATTGCTGGTGGGAATGTAAACTTGTACAGCTACTCTGGAAATCAGTATGGTGGTTTCTTAGAAGATTGGGAATCAACCTACTTCAGGACCCAACAATACCACTCTTGGGCATATACCCAAAAATGCCCAATCATAATACAAGGATATTTGTTCAACTATGTTCATAGCAGAATTATTTGTAATAGCCAGAACCTGGAAACAACCTAGATGCCCCTCAACTGAAGAATGGATAAAGAAAATGTGACACATTTACACATTTTCTTAGTGGTAAAAAATGATAACATATCGAAATTTGCATACAAATGGATGAAACTAGAAAACACCATCCTGAGGGAGGCAACCCAAACCCAGAAAGATGAACGTGGTATGTATTTACTCATAAGTGGATACTAGTTATAAAACAAAGTATAATAAGCCTACAGTTCATGATCCTAGAGAAGTTAAGTGAACTCTAAAAAAAAATACATAGATCCACCTGGAAAGGGGAAAGAGACAAGATCTCCTGACAAAATTGTTAGCATGGAAGTGGGTAGAGTAGGGAGCATGGAAGGAGAAAAGAAGGGGAGGAAGGAGAAGAACTTGAGGGAATGGGACAGTAGAGATGTAGGAAGGACAGAGATGAGACTGTAAGTTGTTTTTATCAGAGTGCTTTATCAGAGCAAGAGGAAAACCAACTAAGACACTTCCTTGTTTAAATGTGACTATTTTCACTCAAATGATTAGATTAATGATTAGGATATATCCTTAGTATTGAAGCTTGATATTAAGAATATAAATATTAGGACATTTGACGCTTATGGTCTCTTAAATTTCATACATGTTTGTTTTAGTATTATATCCTCTCTGAATTCTCAAAATGAAGAAAAATGATCTACAGGAGTTTGGAAATCTATTAATATGTGGTATTATGGCACTTCTTTAATCCCAGAAGATCTCTGTGAGTCTGAGGCCATCTGGTTTACATAACAAGTTCCATACCAGCAAGGTTTACTCAATGAGATCCTGTCTCAAAAGAAGTAAGGGGATGAGGAGTGAGATCTATTAGTTAATGTTCTTGTTGCTATGATGAACTACTTAACACAAGTAATTTAATAAAGAAAGGAGGGAGGAAGCAAGGGAGGGAAGAAGGAAGGAAGAACTTACTTTGTTTCACAGAATATCAAAAGGTACAGCCTGCATTTAGAATATGCCTTTTCACTTCAATTAACTAACTTAATTTAGAAAATCTCTCATGGCCATACCCAGAAATATATTTCCATGATAATTCTCTGTAGCCAAGTTGAGAGTAAAGATTACCTACCACAAGAGACAAAAAAAGAGTGTGCAAACATACTTGATAAAGAACACACTCTTGATTATAATGCCTTATGAACTCATTCACTCCATTTATTCCCTTTCCATTCCTTAAATGTCAACCGAGGGCCAACAAAATGCTAATTGTGAACTAATGTTCAGCGGTAAATGGAAAGAAATGCCTGGTCTGTAGGGATTGATGGGAGTTTTTTCAGAAGCGTGAGAGCTGGTATTTTTTTCACAAATAACTCTAAGTTATCATTATAGTATTTTTCAGGAAGAAGAATTTCAAGAAAACTTATAAGCCTAGAAGTGACTGAATTTTAGAAGCCACATGAAGTTCCTGTGAGAAGAAAAGTTGCTTACAACTTGGAAGAGGAGTTAGCTCACAGTAGACTTTCTTTTTCATAAATACACAAAGATGTGGGTTAAATGCAAAATGTCCCTCATATACTGATGGATTTTATTATTTTTTTTCTTTTATTATTATTATTAAAAATTTCCACCTCCTTCCCTCTTCCCATTTCTCTCCCCCTCCTCCCATTCCCCCTCCCTCTCCAGTCCAAAGAGCAGTCAGGGTTCCCTGCCCTGTGGGAAGTCCAAGGTCCTCCCCCCTCCATCCAGGTCTTGAAAGGTGAGCAAACAGACTAGGCTCCCTCAAAGCCAGTACATGCAGTAGGATCAAAACCCAGTGCCATTGTCCTTGGCTTCCCAGTCAGCCCTCATTGTCCACCACGTTCAGAGAGTCTGGTTTGATCACATGCTCCATCAATCCCAGTTCACCTGGCCTTGGTGAGCTGCCATTAGATCAGCCCCACCGTCTCAGTGGGTGGGTGCACCCCTCACGGTTCTGACTTCCTTGCTCATGTTCTCCCTCCTTCTGCTTCTCATTTGGACCTTGGGAGCTCAGTCCAGTGCTCCAATGTGGGTCTCTGTCTCTATCTCCATCCATCGCCAGATGAAGGTTCTATGGTGATATGCAAGATATTCATCAGTATGGCTATAGGATAGGACCATTTCAGGTTCCCTCTCCTCAGCTGCCCAAGGAACTAGCTGGGGATATCTCCTTGGACACCTGGGAACCCCTCTAGAGTCAAGTCTCTTGCAAACCCTAAAATGGCTCCCTTAATTAAGATATATACTTCCCTGCTCCCATATCCACCTTTCCTCCATCCCAACCCTCCCATTCTCCCAATCTCTCCCCATCTCCCCTTACCCCCACTCCACCCCTACCCCCAAGTTTCCAATTTTTGCCTGGCAATCTTGTCTACTTCCAATATCCAGGAGGATAACTATATGTTTTTCTTTGGGTTCACCTTCTTATTTAGCTTCTCTAGGATCACGAATTGTAGGCTCAATGTTCTTTATTTATGGCTAGAATCCACTTAAGAGTGAGTACATACCATATTCATCTTTTTGGGTCTGGGTTACCTCACTCAGGATAGTGTTTTCTATTTCCATCCATTTGCATGCAAAATCCAAGATGCCATTGTTTTTTTACCGCTGAGTAGTACTCTAATGTGTATATATTCCACACTTTCTTTATCCATTCTTCCATTGAGGGGCATCTAGGTTGTTTCCAGGTTCTGGCAATTACAAATAATGCTGCTATGAACATAGTTGAACAAATGCTTTTTTAGTATGATAGGGCATCTCTTGGTTATATTCCCAAGAGTGGTATTGCTGGATCTTGGGGTAGGTTGATCCCGAATTTCCTGAGAAACTGCCACACTGGTTTCCAAAGTGGTTGCAGAAGTTTGCATTCCCACCAGAAATGGATGAGTGTTCCCCTTACTCCACATCCTCTCCATCAAAGGCTATCATTGGTGTTTTTGATTTTAGCTATTCTGACAGAAGCAGAGAGGGAATTCAGAGAAACTTCACCTTTTACGATAGCCACAAATAGTATAAAGTATCATAGGGTTACTCTAACCAAGGGAGCAAAAGTGCTATTTGACAAGAACTTTAAGTCTTTGAAGAAAGAAACTGAAGAGGACACCAGAAAATATAAGGATCTCCCATGCTCTTGGATGGGTAGAATCAACATAGTAAAAATGGCAATTCTACCAAAGGCAATCTATAAATTCACCACAATCCCCATTAAAATCCCAACAAAATTCTTCACAGATCTGGAGAAGACAATAATCAACTTTATATGGAGGAACAAAAAACCCAGGATAGCCAAAACAATCTTATACAATAAAGGAACTTCTGGAGGCATTACCATCCTTGACTTCAAACTCTTATTACAGAGCTACAGTATTGAAAACAGCTTGGTATTGGCATAAAAACAGAGAAGTTGACCAATGGAATCGAATAGAAGACCCAGATATTAACCCACAAACCTATGAACACCTGATTTTCGACAAAAGAGCTAAAAGTATGCAATGGAAAAAACAAAGCATCTTCAACAAATGGTGCTGACATAACTGGATGTCAACCTGTAGAAGAACGAAAATAGATCCATATCTATCACCATGCACAAAACTCAAGTCCAAATGGATTAAAGATCTCAATATTAATTTGAACACACTGAACCTGATTGAAGAGTAAGTGGGAAGTAGTCTACAACACATGGGCACAGGAGACTACTTCCTACATACAACCCCAGCAGCACAGACAATAAGAGCAACATTGAATAAATGGGACCTCCTGAAACTGAGAAGCTTCTGTAAAGCAACGGACACTGTTATTAAGATAAAAAGGCAACCTACTGACTGGGAGAAGATCTTCACCAACCCCGCCACAGACAAAGGTCTGATCTCCAAAATATATGAAGAACTCAAGAAATTAGACTTTAAAATGCTAATTAACCCAATTAAAAAAAATGGGGCACTGAACTGAACAGAGAATTCTCAACAGAAGAAGTTCAAATGGCCAAAGGACAGTTAATGTCATGCTCAGCCTCCTTAGCGATCAGGGAAATGCAAATCAAAACAACTTTGAGATACTGATGGATTTTAATTGGACAATTGATCCCCAGGTAGTAGCATTCTTTGGGAAGTTTGTGGAACCTCACTAGAGGAAGTGGGTTATTGTGGGATGGCCTTGGGATTTCATAGCCTGGCCTTAATTCTTGTTCACTCTCTGCTTCCTGGATTAAATGCAATGTGAGCAACCAACCTCCTGATTCTTGCTCTTGCCACTGTACCATTGCAGCATGCTGCTGTGTCTTCCTTGCCATGGTGGACTGTGCCCTCCAGTAACTGTAAGCCAAAATAGATCTTTTCATTCTCAAGTTGCTTTTGTCAATTTTTTTATCAAAATAACAGAAAAGTAAGCCAAGAACTTGAGCCAAGGAGTAGGGCCATCGCCGGGACAAACTTAACTATGTTCTTCTTAAGTATGAAGGATTAATGTATAGAAGGGATGTGACAGAGTTTGGAAGTTTGGGCAGGGAAAACCCTTCATTGATAAAAGAAAAGAGTTTAATAGGCTGTTCATTTTGGAGTTTGAAAGACCAGAAAACAGTGGGAAAATGGTCTGCCCTGCTAGGTTTTAGGAAGAACAAAAGGACTATATTGGGAACTGGGCTAGAGGTCATTCAGGTTATATTTTGGCTAAGAGTCTGGCTGTATTTAATTCATGCCCTGATATCTTGGGTAAGGCTGAATTTAAAGGTAACCAACTAATTATTTTAAAGAAGGAAATGTCAAGATAAAACAATATTGATGCTATATCATGGTTCTTTCTGAATGCTGTCATTGTCTTGAAAGTGACATGTAGCAAGAACAGTAAGTAAAACCAGAAGAAATATTTTTTTCAAAAGGTTCTACATTTTATTACTGGAGAAACCACTCCCAACTTAAACATGATCAAGTCTCCAGATTGAAAATGTTGAACTTCATCTTGTAACACTCATCAAGGATCACGATTCATCATTAATTGTTTTGCCATTCATTGTTGACTCCTTACAGACCCAGCTTTGTTCTCCTCCACTGTCTTCTCTTGGAGTTGTACCTGATTTTGTTGCCAATTTTCATCCGAATCCACTGAGGAATAGGACGATTTTGCTTTTGTTTCTTAGCCAGGAATCGCTTGATTCTGAAAGTCTTGTGAGAAGACATGGCGAGAAGGCTAGGCGGGCGGGTGGCACACGATGGCGAAGGAAAGGCGAAGAGAAGGCTCCGACCGGAAAAACGCCCAGAAGAAATTTTTAAAAAGAAGTTTGTCAAGAAAAGGTGTGTGAGCAAGCCTAAAGTTGTAAACAGGGAGTGTACATATGATAAAGCATCTGTTCTTATTAAGGAGATTAGCAACATTAAAAAGAATCTTCGTGCTGTCCACTGGGACAATAAGAAAGGTGTCCTGAAGATTCATATTTGTTTCCCCAGTCTGTATTAGAGTTGTCTAGAGGAGCAGTTCTGAAAGAACTAAAATGGGATTATTGGATTAGTTTACACACTACAGTGCAAGTAGCCCAACAATGACTGTCTCACATTGGTGGTGAGAGCCTAGTAGCTGCTCACTCCTCAAGGATGGAGTCCTTAGAGGTCCCAGTCTGGTGGTGAAGGCCTTGAGGATTCTTGGAGAGCCACTAGTGTTCAGTCATTGGTAGAAGCCTGAAGAATAAACATTCTGAAATCAGTGAAGGGAAGCAGCAATGGCAGAGTAGATAAACCCACAAACAGGGCAGATGAACTTGCCAGTGACCGGTACAGGGAAGCAGACAAAAACCAAGGATTTTCCTTCACTGTTGTCTTTATCTTGGCAATCACTTAGAAATTGCTAAACACATTGAGCCCACTTAAATAAACCCAATCAAGAAAATCCCTCACATAAATGCACAATGTATATGGTTGTGGATTTCAGAACCAGTCAAAGAAACAGCCAAATTGACCATGAATTACATGTATATAGCAGTTTTGAAAATAGTAGAACAATGGTCTCAATACAAAATTCTCCTCCACAGAAGAATGCCAGAAATAAAGCCTATGAGAGACTATCAGCAAAAGAATCAATCATTCCTTTCTACTGATGTGCAAGGCTTTCTGAGAAGTGAAGTTGAGTGTGAAGGACCACATATTTAGGAAAACAGGAATAATTCAGAAAGAGATTTGCTCAAGGGAAAGGTGAAATGAGGAAAAGAAGGGCCTCTATGTGTGATTGCCTTAAGGAAGAGGGCCTGGAAAAGTAGATGAGCCAAGAGGACACTGATGGCCCTGGATCTCAGAAGTGAAGGAACAAGGTGTAGAACTGGGCCTGAGGAGGATGGAAGAGCTGGGGTAAAATATCAGACAGACAAAGTCATGCAATGGAAGGCCACACTAACCATAGAGAAATGTTTACACCCTTCATCTATTTCTTCCTTCATGAGTGAATGACTGCATGCCAGCACTGGGCTAGTCCTGCAGAGCACACAGCTTACATTAGGATCTAAGACACTTTACTTGCCATAAAAGAAAATTCTCAGTCAACTCCAAGTCTCTACTTTGCTTCCTCTTCTCTATTTTGCTGCACACGCATATAACCTGGTTTTGTAGTTCCAAACTTTCGGATTTAATGCCTCATTTTGGTTTTAAGTAAATACTTTGTTACCTGCATTTACAAAACAATGAAATCTGTTGATGACATACTTAACCTATACCTATAAATTTGAAAAGTGCTCTATTTTACATGCATTATCAATAACAGCAATTTATAAAGCATTACTTTTGTAATATAAACATTTACATAAAGCCATCCAAGAAGACATGACAAGACTGCAGATCAGTGGTTCTCAACTTCCTTCCTAATGCTGGGACCCTTTAGTACAGTTCGTCATGTTGTGGTGACCCCAACTATAATTTATTTATTGCTATTTCATAATTGCAATTTTGCTACTGTTATGAATTACAATGTAAATATCTGTGTTTTCTGATGGCCTTAGATAATCCCTCCAAAAGGGTCATTCAACACCCTAAGGGGGTTATGACCCACAGGTTGAGAGCCACTAGCTGCTTCATCTACAAGTGCAGAAGAACTAGATGAGCTGCATTGACTCTGAAGCATGTTGTTAGGACTGCACTACAAAATATTGAGAAATGCTTGGCACATGTCTTAAATATATACCATGTAATAGATGTTGATCCCTAGAACTCAATGTGCATACAACTTTACTTAAATGTTTATTATTTGTAGGTAAACCAGAAGTCTATCATGTAGATAATTATAGGTTTGGTTCACCTTCATCAAGTCTGGCAGTACTACATAGGACATTAAATAAGTTTCAGCTGTAAAAGATATATTATGGGATTTGTAGTACCCTATGCTCCAAACAACAGAACATTCTTCCATCACTGAAATATTTTGCAAGTACTGTGAAATGGTATACTGAATGGCACCGATCTGACTGAAGCAGAAAACCTGGGCAGGTTAAGACACAGCAGAGAACTTCAGTAATGGTTCCAGGAAACAATGAAGTAACTATCAGCAGTCACATATTGTTGGTAGAGAGGTCAGAAAAGCAGTATTACTCATTTCAAATGGATCATGACAGTCAAGCCTGAAACTTAACAATACTAACCAATCATAAGGAAGGCAATCATTGAGAGGAGACAGAAAAGGAACTGGGGTCCCATCTTGGGCTGGGAACCACTGAGCAGAGGTGGCAAAAACTCATCTGCTTGGGAGCTGGTCCCCTACAGACATCCCTAAAGGTCACCTTCCCAAAAAAGCACTTGCCACTGGCTTTACTACTGTTCTTTATTTTCTTTGTTTGTGCGCATTTTCTCTGTATTCTCTTTCAATTATCAGAGGTTTCAAAGACTTTAGCAGACTGAATTACAGGCAAGAGTTGATTGACTCTACAGGACATCAGGTATGAGGTCACTGATGTGCTGATGCATTTCTGCATAATCAATACAACACAAGGGAAATAAAGGATGTCTGTTGTTACGTTATTATTGTTGGCTATCATGACTTTTACATAGTGCTGTGTTAAAATATAAAATACCTTTATGATGACTATTCAAACTTATAACAATGCTAAAAAGCTACTGACTTCCTGGAAGTTACATTAAATATTTTAAAGCATATTTAAAGGGGGAATTTTCCAGGTCATTTTAACAGAACAATAATGGACATTGCTAAAATCAAATAATTAAAAAATAAATACTTTATATTAAATATCTTCCTATACTCATCCTAATAATTGTCACTCCATATAATTGCTCTATTATGTATTATACCAAGAAATAGTGACAAGATCCTGAAAGTGATTTATTCATATTATTAAAAATGTAAGCAGCATAATATTTTTTGTGTGTTTGGTCTATCCCAGAGAAACAATGCATTCAGAATAGTTAATGACTTTAGCTATTAAAAATAAATTATCATTGTTTATTCTGGTTTTAATTAAGTCATTTTATCCTTTACCTCTTCACCAAAATAATTTGTTAATATTATTTAAGCTTTTACAGATGTTTGAAGATAAAAAAACAAATCCCCAGTGCTATATTATACATTGAGGATTGGCTGCAGTGCAAACTAAAAACAATTCCTCATTTCTTCCTAAAGGGATTTAGTGATGGGGTGGGATGGGGATTTGAAAAGTAGGGTTAAGAGGATGCATAAAGTAAGGATTTCTTCTTTTTCCAATCCCCATTTGATTCCACACCTCTTTTCAGAAATATTTTATACCAACTTTTGGATTTTAAATAATAAGGTTGCTCAGTGTTTACACTAATATGAACAGACACAAATCAAATCAAGGAATCACACAAGGAATGGATTCCTAGAGGTATCATCTCTTATGTTATAGACTGCTTTGTTAATCTTTCATCCTTACCCCAGACAGAGCCTTATATGATGCCTTGCTTATGGAAAATTCTCAATAAATTTTTTGAATTAATGACACATAATACTTTATGTAACATTTGAAATATAAGAGATACATGACGTGATTGTGACATTCATTTAAATAATCTTCCCAGAAGTTGCCCATGAAGTGTAGTAACATTGTTGAACTAGTATGATGATTCATCCAACATTGGATTTTGAGAACACTGGCAGGAACTTTGTTTGTTAATCTCCCCAGATTCTTATTGTTAAATGTGACTTCTTTCTATACTAATGGCTTTATCTGCCTGCCTACAAGGCATTGTCAGCACTTGTGTGCAAATAATTACTGAGCCCTGGTAACAAAATGGAATAGCAATTTATTACATATGGGAGAAGTTTTTAAGGGATTCCTTTTGGTTGAAAACAAAATAATTAAGGCAGAAACTATTATTCAAAACATAATCTCCTTCTTTCTCAATAAGCTTTGCTTCCCTCTTCTATGATTTCTCTCTGTTTTAATCTATCTGTATTTTGTTTATATGTCTACTACTACCTAGATTCTTGTACTTTATGTATCTATAATTTTCTCAAAGAATAAGCACTTTAAAGATGGAAAAATCTTGAATACTGTTGTTCATCCCCCTTGTGTACTTAGCTCAATATAAGAAATCCACGAAGACTTGTTGAATATTAGTTTCACTGATTTGTTATTGGTCTTCAGACTGAGCTTTATAGATAAGGTAAAATTACATGAAGATTGATTTGCTTTTATTAGAGGCCTTCTCTTGGAAGCCCTTTAACTGGAGCTCAGAGTTCTCAATAATCCTTTGATTTTCTGAGTATAACTTTTAAAACTCTAATTTTGGTTGTCTTCAATTGTTGTCTGAGGTTTTCTGTTCTACCCGGTCCTTGTTCTGCCTGGTTCCCGCAGTCATTAGGTCCCAAAGAAATCACACAGAGGTCTACATTAGCTATAAACTGATTGGCCAATAGCCAGGCAGGGAGTATAGGTGGGACAGCCAGACAGTAAGTAGAGGCAGGTATGTAGTAATAGGAGCAGCAGGGCTGCGTCCCCAGCACCCAACCGCCCGCACGGCTAGCTTTACCCGAAATAATTACACCGACATTGTATTCTTTTAAACACTGCTTGGCCCTTTAGCTCTAGCCCTTACTGGCTAATTCTGATATCCGGATCAACCCATCTCTAATAATCTGTGAGCACCAGTCTTACCGGGAAGATTCTAGCTCACGTCCTTCCTGGGTCAGAGCTTCATAGCCTGTGTCTGCCAGGGAGTGGGGCATGGCATCTCTTCTGAGGCGTCTGCTCCCGAGAGGAAAGCTGTCTAGTCTGAGCTCACTTCCTCTTCCTCCCAGCATTCTGTTCTGTTTTCTCCACCCACCTGTGTTCTAACCTATGAGGGCCAGCCAAGCAGTTTCTTTATTTTTTTTTAACCAATGACCTTCCTTCATCACAGGTCAATAAGAACAGGAGAATTTTGAGAAGAAGGAAGCCCATCCCTTTGCAGTCCTGTCCCAGCTACAGAAGAAGCAAATGACTGCCCCACTAAATAAGGTAACGAGCCACATGGCTAACACAGATAAGAATAATGGGTTAATATAAGTTGTAAGAGTTCATAAGTAGCCTGAGATACTGGGCCAATCAGTTTATAGTTAATGTAGACCTCTATGTTATTTCTTTGGGACTTAATGACTGTAGGTACTGGGCAGAACAAGGACCAAGTGGAACAGAAAATGTCAGACAACCTTCAATGAAAACTGATTAGAAACAGAAGGGAGAATTCTTAAGAGTTTACATGCAAAGACATCCCAAGTGGGTCCTGTCTGGTACCTGCTATTCCTTGGATATTTTTCTGAGTACTTGAGGATTACAGAGGGTCCTGCCACCATGAAGACAGGTTGACACATGACCGTGCACTCATCTCGTGCTTCTCTTCCCATTCCTGGGATTTTTGTCTCCACTGTGCACTTTTGGCAGCCTGAAAAGTCCCTGCTTCTTTTCCCTCTCCTTTGCTTGTACACTGACTCTGACTCAGTGATAGCGGGTTTTTTAGCCTCATTTCCTGGACATTCATCTTTTCCTTTTCCCTTTTATTGCTCTCATGTTTGGCATACTTTCCCTACTATAGATGGATATAAATCATGGCCTCATTTTTTAGAATTTTTTGGGAAGGATATTAAGTACTAGAATGTTCAGATCACCATCAGTAGACACTAGGGCATATTTTTCAATTTTTACTTCGGATCCCTCACAATGTGACTCCCAAGTGCAACAGTAGTGGCTGCTTACTATTTACTACAGCATGCTCAAGGTCACAATGTTTTCCCTACACCATTCTTAATTTATTATTCCCATCACAATCTTAGGGAATAAATAATATTGAGTGTGGGGAAATTGTATTTATAAACTTATCTTCTGCATGGCCCAATTTAGTAATGGACTGATATGTTTCAGAAGTTGTTCTTGCTTTTCTGTTTAAACCTTAATCCTGCTTTTTCAGGATGTGAATGTGCCATTTGCATTCTTCAAAGAAATCCATTCTTCAGGAACCATCAGTTTAAGGAAGTTACGTCAAGGTGTTTCAGTATTCCTTGCTTACTGTGGTTATTTTAATGAAATGGTTCCTAGCGGCTCAAATATTTGGATGCTTGGTCCTAGTTTGGGGAAGAATTAAGAAGTATGGCCTTGTTGGAGGAGGTGTGTCATTCCCATGCCAGGACCTCTCCCTTTTCTCCTGCCTACTGCCTGAGGATCAGATATAAGCTCTCAGCTACTGCTCCACTGCCACACCTGTCTGATTGTTTCCATGCTCTCTGCCATGGGTGGTCATGAACTTTAACCCTCTGGAACTGTAAGCCCCCAAATTAAATGCTGTCTTTTACAAGTGACCTTGGTCCTGTTTCCATGGCAATGGAAAAGTAAGTAAAAAAACCTACATATACATTCTGCAGTAGGTGAGGACAATTTTGTACATTACCTGTCCAACCAAGGATGAAAAACAACACTTGAAATGAAGCCATTAATAGAGTCTCTCTACTTCTATTTCCCTGCTTTTTATTTGCTTTTAATAATTATCACTCCAGCAGAATTCCTTCTGTCTTCGTGATTCTCTTGATCTATGAAAGCATGCTTATTTAATAAAACTGGACTCCCCTTTACTGATGGCCCCATTTTAATTTGTTTACTCTGCATATATTTTTTAAATAGGCTGTCTTAGTTTTGATTTCTACTGCTGTGATAAACAATTTGATGAAATTCATGTTGAGCAGGAAAGGGTTTATTTGGTTAATGGATTACAGTCCATCATCAGAGGAAGCCAAGGCAGGAGCTCTAGGCAGGAAGCCAAAGCAGGAACTCAACTCAGGGCAGGGAATCAGGGCAGGGCCTGGAAGCAGAAATGAAAGCAGAGACCGCAGAGGAATTCTGCTTATTGGCTTTCTCCTCATGTGGTAGTCAACTTGTTTTTTCATACAACCAAAGTCCACCTGCCCAAGGATAGCATCAGTCACAGTGGGCTGGGATCTCTACATCAATTGTTAATAAAGAAAATACCCAAAGACGTGCCTACAGACAATCTGATAGAGGCATTTTCTCAGTTATGGTTCCTTTTCCCAGATGAAAATGGCTTATGTTAAGTTGGAAACAAACAAACACACACACACAAAACCATGACATTTGAGATGTAAGTTATGTGCATCTACACTAAGGTAGTCTCAACATGTTTCTTCTATATGCATGTGGACTCCTCCCCAAACAAATATAAAAGAAAATTTAATCTTAAGAAGTATCTTAGAGTTGGGCAATGTGGCACAGACTTCTAAAGCCAATCATTCTTATTTGGGGGAGGGGGATGGGTAAAAAATTCAGCATTTTAATGTCAACCTTTGCTACATAAAGAGTTTCATAAGGCTGACTTGAGATATATGAAATCCTGCATCAAAACAAATAAACAAAAAC
Source organism: Microtus pennsylvanicus (assembly GCF_037038515.1). Taxonomy (NCBI): domain Eukaryota; kingdom Metazoa; phylum Chordata; class Mammalia; order Rodentia; family Cricetidae; genus Microtus; species Microtus pennsylvanicus. The sequence continues at coordinate 44,312,030 of NC_134581.1, forward strand.
AATAAAGAGAGGAGGGATGAAGAAGATGTGGAGGGAAAAGAGGAGGAAGAAGAGGAGGAGAAGGAGGAAGTGGTGGTGAAGGTGGTGGAGGAGGAGGAGGAGAAAAAGGAGAAGAAGGAGAAGAAGAAGAAGAAGAAGAAGAAGAAGAAGAAGAAGAAGAAGAAGAAGAAGAAGAAGAAGAAGAAGAAGAAGAAGAAGAAGCAGAAGCAGAAGCAGAAGCAGAAGCAGAAGCAGAAGCAGAAGCAGAAGCAGAAGCAGAAGCAGAAGCAGAAGAAGAAGAAGAAGAAGAAGAAGAAGAAGAAGAAGAAGAAGAAGAAGAAGAAGAAGAAGAAGAAGAAGAAGAAGAAAGAGACTAGGCCTGGGGTTCAGTCCCAACATGAGAATGATGATAAAATCTTCAGTTATATTTGAAGGCAGTGGATGTACACTTGTCAGTGGGAACATACCTGAGTCAAAAGATGGTGCTTGTCAGTAAAGACCAGTCTGCAAAAAATATAATCGTGAGAACAAAAGGAATTAGTAGGAACAGAAGAAAAACTTTAATGTGTAAAACAAGATAATTCTCTGCATTGTTTTGAAGAAAGGAAACTGTAGCAGTCAGATGCCACAAACCCTGATCTGTGCTAAAACATACTCTTTTGCCTAGGTTGTAATGTCTCACTATGTAAGTCTAGACAATGTCTAGACTATGTAAGTTTCATCCTCCTGCTTAAACCAGTTCATCAGTACTGGCAAAATTCAATTTCTAACAGTTTAATATTTCCCCTAAAAGTCACTTAAAGGTTAGTTTCATTTTGTGATAATTTAAGTGTCATGCCAGAAGATGAAAATGCGCCTATCTTGACCCTTAGACATCATGTTTCCGTACTAGACTGCATTGGAAAAAATATTTTTTTTAAATTTATGTGTATGAGTATTTTGCCTGCATGAATGTAAGCATGTGCACCATATGTATGCACGGTACCCACAGGAGCCAGAAGAGGGCACTGGATTCCCTCATACTGGAGTTAAAGATGGTTGTGAGCTGTCTTGTGGGTGCTAGGAATCGAACCTAGGTCTTTTCAAAGAGCAGTCAGTGTTATTATGAACTGAGCCACCTCTCCAGACCTAATAGGCTGAAATTATAACACTCCTTCAATGGTTGTATCTTGATGGCTTTGTGTTATACAGGTTCCTCTTAACACTCATGGCATTAACTGAGAGTTAAGGGAATAAAACTTTTGTTTACTGTTGTTTCTGTTAAAACAAAATTGCAGTCTCTGCTTCCCCCATTGCATCCTGAGTGAGCTGCTTGCAGAGCTTACATGATTGTTTAAAACCCTGTCCTTTCCTCCCAAGTAATCAGGACAGTCAAAAATCCATACCCAAACTGATGTTTTTTGAAATACTGTTCAAACACAGTTCCACCTCTGTGTCTTTTCCAAACCAGCTGGGGGTCTGAACTGGCTGTGGGCTGCGGGCTGTGGGCTTGGGGCTGAAGGCTCCTGCCTGAAGGGAACCAACTCTGTTCCTCGCCTGGGGCTCCAGGATGCATTCCAGTGTCCAAGAGCCTGGCGGAAAGCACTCTTGTCCTACTCAAAGGTCCACCTTCTTTCCAGGTGAGCTTGGCTTTTTCCGGGTCCCTGCTCTCAGTGCACAGGTGTCCGGACTTGTTCTAGCGTCCCAGCCCGGCGGGGGAGGAGGAAAAGAAAGGCTGCTGTGTGCAGGGCTGGGATTTTGAGTTCAGACAGGGCGCTCGGCCACGCGGGCTGTGCAGTGTTGAGAATCGGGACCTGTTGCAACTCGCCGCCCCCTGGTGACACGCTCGGCACCGCCTGGGAGGTGCGGCCAGCTCCCGCCCTCGCAGGTGCGCCTCCCTCCTCCCGGCTTCCTGGGCGCCACCTTTGCTGCGGCGCGGCGGCGGCGGCGGCGGCGGTAGAGGGTGAGTCTGGAGTGCGGGGTATCGAAGCGGCCTGCGGAGCGCGGGGTTGCTATCCTGGGTTCTTCCTTCTTTATGGACTTGGGGAGAGGGAGTCGGAAAGTTTGAAAAGTGAAGTCTCTGACTTAGGAGGTGCGGTCTAGAGGACAGGCACCGCCCACCGGGATCGGTTGGTGTATTTCCTGCTGAAGAGAAGGACCCTTGGAGAGGGCTGGAGAAAACTAGGGTCTGGGGGTCCAGGGGAGAGCGAGGGAGGAGGATGGAAGTGGCAGGGCCAGGGGTCCCAAAAAGCCCAGAGCTAAGCTGCAGAGAGCTCAAAGGCCAAGCAGAAGTTGAAGAGGAAGCGTTTTGTAAGATCCACTTTCTGCTGGGTGATAGACCAGTACTTTTATGATTCCAGTTGGCATACCTTGGGTCTTTGACCTCACTGAGCTCTCCAAGATGATTCTGATACACAGGAATCTGCTCCTGTAGGTTGTAACCTTAAGGGGAAAATGTTACTGCAGGAGATGGCTCCTGGAAACGGTCTTGGAGACTTCAGGCCTGTTTTGTCTGATGTCTTTCCTGTGATTGAGGGCTGAGGAGAGGGTTTGCTAATTGTTGGAATTGTGAGTATGTTAATAGTGCTTCTCAGGACAGAGACAGGAGGTTACCACAATGTTGGTGGCATGTTGGCTATGCTAAGTGTGATAAGGTTGTAGACTTCAAGGTCTCACTAGAGGTGGAGACTAAATAAATACATATCAAGAGACCAGGACACTGACAAGAAGACGCTCTAGTTGCCAGCAGTTGAAGCGAGACTATAATTTCCCACGGCCCATTTTCAGACTCACCCCACGAAAATCATTCCTGGTTACTGGCAGGCACCTCCCTTCTTTCCCTCTCTCATCCCAACAAGCCCAAGAGCCCAAGGACATCTGAGTGATGCTGAATCAGTGCTGACAGGCAGCAGGGAAAGAGACAGGTGATGAGAGGTGCTTAGCAGAGAGAGCACTTTGCAGTTTTCCAAAGTAAAGAATGGGGGTGATTGCAAGGTGGGGCAGAGATCTGTCTGCCTTCTCCTGGCTTCCACTGTTAGTCCCAAGCACGGTAGCTGTCCCCACACCTTCAGATTGTTAATTCCACCTCTTTGCTTTTGGGGCTAGGGCATTAGGGGTGTATACTCCTATTAAGAGTGCTTGGTGCACCCTGCAGAGCCTGCCCAAGGGGAAGGGTGGATCTCCTTTCTAAGCCTGGCAGGTGGAGACTGCAGCTGCCCAGAATTTACTGTGGGAAGGAGCTCAGTCGAACAGTTGGCGAAAGGGATTGCACAGATGCAGAGACACACCACACCCCTGCTGCTGACTCAGTGATGCCTTTTGCGATTGTGCTCGAGGTTATTTCATAATTTACAAAATTCTTGGGGTGGAATAATTAATTTCTATGTTTTTTATCTTTGTCTGTTCCCGCAGTCACATTTCTTACAGTGTATGGTGCGGCTTGTTCTCTGAAAGTATTTATTTTATTGTGTATGCGTGTGCGTGAGTGCTACAATGTGTAGAGGGGAGGGGACAGGTCTGGGGTGGCTCCTGAATAAACCCACGTAGTCCAGGCTTGCACCGCAAGACTTTTACTGGCTAAGATGTCTCACGGCCCATGAGTGTTTTCTCAAGATGACACTCTCACTTTGCAGCCCTCCCCTGCTTACACCCTAATCAACTATGCTAAATCATAACAAGTTTCTAACAGGTAACATTATTCTACATTGACCTAGAGAATACTGTGGCGGGAGAACTTCTGGCCCCGGTAAAGCAGAGCTCTCCAAAGCGCGCATCTGGTCATAGGACACCTTTCAAGAAGTGCCCACTTAATTGAATTTGACTAATTATTTGCAAAGTGACAAGTTACCCTTGTCTAGCTAGTTGGGTAGGTAAGTGTGCTTGTCTGCCCCTGTGCAGCTTGTCAGATGTGAGTGTCTGCAAAGAAGCTCTGATAAATACACTATCACTGACGGATGTGAAAGGTACTTCTGGCCCCATGAGTTCACTCTGTACGTTGTGTTTTAGAGCTTTATTGGTGAATTTCTCATCTGCAGGTCAGACTCAATCCTTCCTTCTCATCAAACACTTCTAAAAGGAAAACGAGGCTTGGAGATGCTATGAATAAAATTTTGTACAAATATCACTTAAGTCTAATTAAGATCAAACTCAGCATTTTGTTTTCTGGAGAAAATGTATTGGAGCCTTCAGAGGCAGTGCGATTCTCTATGATATTGGTGGTCTTTGTCTTGAAGTAACCAAGGCCCCATAAGTAGGGTACTTCAGTACCTCCCAGAGAGAAGGGTACTGCCAGCCATTTGCCAGGCTGTTTGTTGTGGTCACCTGAGACAGGAGCTGTGGCAATGGAGGCTCCAGTGGCAGGAGTTACGTGTGGAGGCAGAGTGGAGGGACAAGCTGGGGAAGGTTTGCATTAAGAAACCAGGAAGTCTAACATATATAGGGGGAGACAAAACGGGGTTGGGAAGGATCTTCAGTGGCTGTGATTCTGTGGAAGGTGAATGGGGGTGAAAAAGATCGCGCTTGTGAGTGTGCACGCTTGTGTGTGTGCATGCTTGTGTGTGTGCACGCTTGTGTGCTCTGTTCCACGTTGCGAATTGCATGTTCACGCGGAGAACAGAGGTAAATGTCGGGTATCTCCCCTTTTGATTTTCGCCTTATTTTTCATACAAGATTTCTCACTTAACCTGAAGCTCATAAATTGTGCTCGATTGTCTGACCAGAAAGTTCTGAGGATCCCATCGCCCAGCATGGTGGTTTCAGGCTCTCTACTACACCTGGCTAATATTTTGGTGCTGGGAATCCCAACTTAGGTCCTCACACTTGCTTGGTGGCAGGTACTTGACCCTGACCAATGGATAATCTTCCTATCACCAGCTGAAAAGACACTAACAGCAGGGATATTCGCTGGGCATGTCTATGCTGGGGAATTCTTTAGTTACATGATCATGGATGATTTTAGGAAATTTTTCCTCTGGGGACATCTAATTACTGTGTGATTTTTATTGTGTTTTATTGTCTCCTTGCCCCTAAAAGAGGGGTAAGATATCCCCTGGGGCACTTGCTATTTATCATTTGAGCTGTATATCCTATAGCTTTTAGACTGCTCATCCCTGGTGAAAGTAAAGTAGAAATTAAGGATTAGCTTTCTGTGAATACTGACATAGTATCAAGTGTAGTCTCCTGTCCTGGCAGGCATCGATTCTAAAGGGTGTATACGAACATCTTACAGCGATGATGACATTAAATGGATAATATTTGTGCTCTTCACACTGTCCAGTGGTTAAAACTATTCACCATTGTATTCCAAGCAGACCAATCCCACCGAGAACTAGAAGCAAGACACCGTTCTTGGATATCAGGGCCCTCCCAGTTGACAGACCCGAGAGTGATGTTACCTACACACAGATGAGTGCTGCAGGTGCTTGTGGGTATTGTATGCTCTCGAAGTGAGCATTCGCAGATTTGGATCAAGTATTTAATTCAGTTTTTCTACAGTTGTGCACTATTTGCGCCATGTGATCACTCCTTTGTCCCACTGTGCTCTGAAGTGCTCTGTGGTTATTTCCCACTGAGAGCACACTGAAATGTTGTGAGCAGTCTCCTGACAGTGTCACCAGGAAGCTCCTGATTTCCCTTTTTCATGTCATATTTTCATTTTGGAAGGTTTCGGTGCTAGCTAATCTCAGCTTGCTTCTGTGGTAGCATGAACATTGTTCACTGGGGAAGGAAAGGGAAGTTTGGGAGCACCAAAGAGTGGCATCTCCCACCCCAGGGCTCGTGATAGGATCATCCAACATGGGATTTTGATCTGAGCTGCCATCGACACACATAATCATGACTTTAATTTTTTGCAGCTCAGTGCTCTGCGTAGTCACTCCACATAGACTTGTCTGACTCATTTAGCAGCTGTTTCTTGATGTTTTGAAAGAACTGTGTTTTCCTTGAATAAATGGAATTTCTGATTTGTTTGCTGGGGAAATGTGTAGCATAGCTGTGTTGCTGTGTCCCCTGTGGTTTGTTCTCAGTCGCCACCCTCCCTTCCCATTTTCTCCCTCTACTGCTCATAAAAATAGCTTCTTGTCTTTCTTGCTCCTTTTGTTCTTTCTGTTCTGCTCCTTTCCCATGCTTTTCCTATTTCTCTCATTTCTTTGTTCTATCCTGTCTGTTGTTTTCCCCCTTGCTCCATCAGATGCCTGTCTGTCCTCTCTGTCAGAAGATGATATAGGTTTCCAAAAGTCTGCAACATTGTACGGAAGTCAAGTGCAAAGCAAATTTTAGAAACTGAACTTTTGTCCATAGAATATATAATATATTATATTAAAAGAGCTGTTCTTTGAATGTTAATTAAATATTAAACAAAATATTTACAGCGTTTTGCATATTTAAAATGGTGATTCCTTTCTTTTCCAATAGAAAGTATCCACAATGACTTTCTGATTAGAATTAAAGCTCTGCTTCATTTGGAATAGCCAGCCAATTCTCTCTGGGCTTAAATTATATTTAACTTATGAGGTGTATATTACTAAAATATGGACTTTGGTTTTTCCATTCCCCCAAAGCTTAGAAGTTCGCCTTGTATTAATTATAACACTCAAATAATTGTAGAAGTAAGACAATGAAAGCAAATGATTAGGAAAGACACAGCATGGCATGCCCACAGCCTAGTGTGCAGTGAGTTAAAATATTTGGCAATCAAATTATATGAAATAAAAAGTATTTTATGTGTCAGTGTTTATGTGAAAGAGTCCAGGCTGTTCAAAGGTAATTTACTGAGGTGCTATTAGCTGTTGAGGGAAGGGAGATCCATTCTTTTTGAATATGTGGTCACTGGTAGATTTTACATGCTCCATTGTATGACCCTGTACCCAGACACTTGTAGATGGCACTAATTAGAATTAGTGGGTTGTCAAAAAAGAAACAAAACCAAAAGAAATAAAAGAAAAGGAGAGGTCAAGAGGGGGCTATTTTGGAGAAGAAGGTTGGAAATGGAGGTGAGGATCAGATCATGTTCTATTGTAATCATTTATAAAATTTTCAAGAATGATAAAAATATGTTAATATATATATATATATATATTTAAAGTGACAAACCGTAGAGGATATAAGGGTAGTTCATTTGTATCTATTGTTTAGCCTTTAATATTTATTACAACAGTAGAACAATAATGAATAATTCAAAGTTTTAATACATATGTGCAATTTCTGTGTTAAGCCAAGAGAAGAAAGAGACGCCAATCTCTCCATTGGAAGTGCCATAAGAAGGGCTCTGGTGGAAAGTTCTGGTCTTGCAGCAGTGGACCCGTTCTTACTCTCTGGGAAATCAGTCACTTGACTTAAATCCAAAGCCGTGACTCAGTTCTGCTGTTAATACTGAATCCTCCAACTGCCTGACATTGCAGCCTCTGTGGAGTAGACTCACTCCACTCGGCATGTTAAATCTTGTGTGTCAAAGAGCTGCAATTTGAAATGCAAGAGAAAAAAAAAGCCTGAAGGAAACCTTTCCAAGGTCATGTGCTGCAAAATGAAAATTCCAAAAATCTGTGACCAGATTCTCTGGGCCTGCTAATTGGGTGTGCTGCGTGCACATGACCTGGTTGTGAAATCAGAGCTTGGAGTGGGAAAAGAGTAAACAGAAAAGCAAGACTTAACACATTTGCATAAAAATGTATTCACCTAGGCAAGGTGGACAGAGCAACAGCAAGAATCCAGAGCTAGAGAACTGTGTAAGCTCTCCTCTCCATCACTGCCAGTCCGACCTGGGCATGGGAGCAGTCGGAAGTAAAGCAGTAGCATCCAGATCCTTTTTCTAATGAGGATGGTTTAGATCTGTGACATGAGTCTACGAGCACCAGCTTGGCTATTCTTTGGTCTCCTGGGGCCGCTCTGCTCTCAGGGACTGGAATGCCTACACATCCAAGCTCAGCACCAATTTGCATACTTGGGCTATAGTTTATTGACTAATACCTATGTGTGTGTGAGTAGATTGCAAACAAAGGAAAGAAGCGAATAAGGTTGTTGAGAAAACAGGTCTGAAAACAAGAGGAGGCTAGTTCTCAGATTTTCTTTGAGAGTTTCTGGGGGTAAAATGTCAAATGAAAGCCACTTTATTTCAATCATGGCATAGACGCCTCAGCAAGCTTGATTAAAAGCCAGTTTTTTTAAAAGTAAATAATAAACAGAGGAATTTATTTATTGAATAATGAAATAATAAACAGAAATTTCTCTTTTAGGCCTGGGATTAGTTCTTTTGAGAATAGAACATAGTCTTGATGTGCCAACATCAAATGAAAGTAGCAATGGGTTCCATACGACTGTGGCGCCGTTGGAAATGCTGCCACACAAAGCTATGGGCTGCCAATTCTGTTACAATTCTGTTCTTTTTATTTTTATTTTTATTGATAAAAGGAGTAAAAGCCAGTTTTGAGCTCAGTGACTAGGTAGACCCTGGCTGATGTCCCCGTTACATGTATGATCAGTGTCCCATGTCTTACTGTGGGAAACTTGATATTAACATTGATACTTTTCTTGGCTCTTTAGTTGTCTAAATTTGTCTTCACTGACATAATTTCCAGGATTTATATCCATTTCAAGCTTCTTTTTAAGAGCCTGAGGTTGGGCTAGGGGGATGGATCAGCAGCTAAGATTACTGGCTGCTCTTCCAGAGGACCAGGGTTCAATTTCTAGCATCCACATGGTGTCTCACAATTGTCTGTATCCAGTTCCAGGAGATGCAGCAACCTCTTGGGGACTCTGCGGGCAACCGACACATGCTGCACAGCTCTACATACATGTAAAACACTCATACATGTAACATAATGGAATTTTAAGAATGAGCCTGCCGCTGCTCTGTGTGTCTCTGCACACTGTGACATGAAGTTTGTAGGCTTTTGCTTTTTCATAGATGAGGCGCGCTGCCTTTGCTAAAATTATTTGAAACACCATTTTAAGAGTTCATATCGCAGCATGTATTTGCTATTCTTCCCTCTATCGTTTGTCTGTAAATGCCAACACGTCCCCAAAACAGCTTTGTATTCTAAGCAGATTCAAAAAGTGGGACATAAGTGCTTATGACACGTGTCAAATATTTTAGCACCAAGGGCCACTTCTTGCCTGTAGTGTTTCGTCTAAATATGTTGTAAGTTTTATTAAGGTTCTGACATTCGAGAATTTGTAGAGGGTGTTTAAAAGTGAGGAAGACAGCCACGGCAAAACAAGATGGAAGACACAAGGCACACTCCTTGTTTCTCCTGTATAATTGCATAGTGAATAGAATTGAAAATTTTATGCAAAAGAAATGGCCTTATCTAAGACAGCACTGCCAGCTCACCAATAAGTGAGCACAGTCCCCTCAGAGGCCCTTAGGGAGTCCCTGTTCTGATGAGCCTATGCAGGTGACAACTGTTTCACATATTTTAAAAAGTGAGGTGATCAGAGTAAGCATGGGGTCAAGATGGGCCCATTTTAAAAAGGGGGTCTAGGAGACCCCTCTAAGGAGATTAGTAATGGTCACTAAGAAAGCATTGTAAACACAAAACATTCCAGGCACATGGAAAAACTGGTACAAAAATAGTGATTAGCTGGGGTGGTAAATAGAAGGAATCTATTGTGTATCCAGGAAAGTGCCCACAAGTCAAGGAACATATGGGTGGGAGCTCAGCACAGCAGACAGCTTCAAGAGTTTTGCCAGTAGTCCATGGATCTAACACTGGGTGAGGTTGTTCTGGGGTGAGCAATGAGATGAGAGAAAACAGGTAAGCAGAACTTCTTCACCTAAACATTGGCAACTGGGAAACAGGTACCTCTGATGAGCTGTGAGGGAATCCTTATCCTTTTCCAGAACCCAGCTTTAGGATATGTGTCAGTGGCTTCCAGAGACCTTTGGCACTCTTGATTATCCCTATCGTAAAATCATTTCCCCACACCTGCAGTGTCTCAGGGGAAAAATGCCCTTCATCCTGTTTTCATTTTAGAGAGAGAGACATGTTTCTTAACCTCCAATCTGGATTCATAACTGGAGGATTGATTTATCTGATAACTCAAAACATCACTTGCTATTTCCTCAAGTTGCAAACTAGTCTTTTGTTTCCTTTTGGATTGTGTATTGGGATTATGTTCCCTACCCATGACCCTCTAGTACCATCCTGCCCTCCCCCTCCCACACCCCAACAAACTCCCTCATACCTAGTAGTCTGGTGGCTACATCATTAAAGACAAAGACATTCCCTTCTCCAGCAACCATCAACTGTCATATGCTCCTCAGGAGAGGATGGGGCTTAGTGGTCAGCTTCTCTGCCTGTAGTGGAAGACTAGTGGGCACTGCAGATATCCATAGCTGCCATGTGTTCGTGGCTAACAGCAATGTCACATCTGGATGATGGCTTTTCATGTCACTCTACCCCATCCTCCGGCTCTTAAATTCTTTCTGCCTTTTGTGGTGCCACCATACCGTGCCTTAGTATGGGGTGGGGGTGGGGGAGGGATGAGTGTTGATAGAGATAGATTGCTGGATACTGAACATTCATCAGTCTCTTATTCTTAGTGTGTTAACCAGGTTGGAGTTTCTGCATTGACCATACTTTGCAGAGAGGACTGCTTCAGGCGGAGAGTTTGACTAGTTTGTGAATGTAAACATAAGTATTTAGAAGGCCGCTTGGCAGCAAAGCAGTTGGTTATCTCTAAAATGATTGTGCCACTATGGCACCAATGAGCATACTTTGCACAGTGAGTAGGTATTGTAGTACTTGTATTCTACAGCTAGGCAAGAGCCCTGATAAGTTTTCTGTCCCCCAGCATTCTGCATGACATCTTTGACACCAGGAAAACTAGGCAGTAGAGGGTTTCAAGCTCTGTTCTGTAAACAGAAGTTTCTGTCCTACACAGTCCCACAGTCATTCAGTCCCAAAGAAACACACAGAGGCTTATATTAATTATAAATTGTTTGGCCTGGTAGCTCAGGCTTATTATTAACTAGCTCTTACAACTTAAATTAACCCATAATTCTTATCTATGTTTAGCCATGTGTCTTGGTACCTTTTCTCAGTGAGGCAGTCTCATCTTGCTTCCTCTGTGTCTGGCTGGTGACTTGTCTGTGTCCTATGACCAAAGGGTGTGGTGAGAAATTAGAATCTTAACTCCAATACAGCTTACTCCAATTAATGATATACCAAACTACATAACTGTAATTAATTTTAATACTCACTCTTCCTTATGAAATAATTTTATAAGAAGCAAAACCCATACAAGACACAAAAAATGACTCATCCTGACACCTCTTGAGAATCCCTACTTGTATTGAAAACAGAGTTTAGAACTTTCATTATGATTAACATAAATGTACAAAAGCTGTTTGCAGAATGACTTTAATTAAGACACGAAAATACAAGACTTCAGGAGCACCCCCGCTTCAAATATGTAATATCTCTATTTTTCTGACAAGGTGCAGTTGAAAGTAATACTTGCCTTTTGAGACCGCCCTATTGATTGCTTTTGAGTGTCCAGTGTGTCTGCATTGTTCTTTTGGAAGCTCTGTGTTTTGTATTACTTCAACACCTCCACTTAATAGAAACAGCTGTGTGCTTGAATCTTAAGAAGTTCTGCGTCGATGGTTCAATGTTTAAATTCGGCTGCAGTATTTTCTAATGTGTCACACTTGAGTCGCTAAGGTAATGTGTTATTATTCTAGTATATATCATTAGCCTAGCATTTAGCAGTTATGTAGTGAGCATTAAGAATTTTGTTGGACAGACACAATTGTTGCCATCACAAAACACGCTGAAGAGGACAGTTGGGATGTTGCTGATGTGTGATCTGGGTAGGGAGGGTGGTGGCAACTCTGTGCTGGAGTTCCTTGCTAAGTTCCAGTGAAACGCAGCCCATTCTGTTCTGCTCTTTCTTCCTCGCTGTCTCCTTCTTTCTCTCCCTCCCTCCCTCCCTCCCTCCCTCCCTCCCTCCCTCCCTCCCTCCTTCCCTCCCTTCTTCCCTCCCTCTCTCCTTCCCTTCTTCTTCCTTCTCTCCTTCCTTCTTTCTTTCCCTCCCTCCTTTCTTTCCTTCCTTCTTTTTAATTTTTGGATTTGGTATATCCCAATAGCTTTAGCTTCTGGACACTCTGCAGTGTTTGCTTCACTGTGTAAGGATTATTGAACAGCTTTATATGTAGAGTTCTGAATCACAGATTACCATCAGTTAAATGCCTGCATTAGTTCAAAATAACTTCTGAGGTACTTCTTTTAAAATTTATTTTTCTTCGGTGCAAAAATAATGTATATTCATTAATAAACGTTTTGAATTATAAAAAAAAAGTGGAAAGGGGTTTTGAAAAATAAAATCTCCTGTAGAAGTACCACGTAGAGAAAACCTCCTTTGTGAGCTGGGTGTGCTGCTACATGTCTGTGGTCCTACAAAATAGGAGGTATAAATTGGAGGACCCTGAGTTCAAGGCCAGCCTCAGCTTAATAGCAGGTTCTAGATCACAAAGTCAGCCTGGACTACTTGATGTTAGCTGTGAACTAGCAACTATATATATAAAATAGAGCATATTTCCGGAAGTCAGCCTTACAGATAGCAGCAGGCGCTTTGCCAGCAAGAAGTCTTTTCCTCTTTGGCAGACTCCCAGGACAAAGGTACTTCAGGGGAGGAATGCTATCTCCCACAGGCCAGGTAACTTATCTCCCTATCTCCAGCAGCTGGGCCTTCCTGTAGATTCTGGGCTGGGATCTCTGCTTCTACAGGGAGAGGTAAGCAGTCTACCTGAGTTTTTAAATCAAAAGTCTAATTCTTGGAAAATGACAGGCACGTAAGAACTTAGAGGCCTCAGATACCAAAAGGCTAAGGCTCATCTTTGGACACACCTAAGGTTCTCTTCCTCCGTACTTCCCACCACATAAAATATTCCGTAAACACTTTCCTAAAGGGCAAGACAACCCCTGCCCCCTTCTCCAAAATAGTGTATATTCCCTCATTTTTCAGGGTAGTCCTGTTACCTTGGAGGGGTCAAGATTTGAGGGGCACAAGGGAAGGGCCTCCAAAGATGGAGGCCGAGGCTGGGATTACAAGTCCCAGAAATTCTCCTTCTCCTTCCACACCCTGCCACAGTCTCTCTGGCATTAACTAACCTTGTCCAAAAGAGCCTTCTGGTTTATGGTCCTCTATCACATATGAGACCTTTCACATTAGAGCCTTCCTCAAAAAAAGAAACAAAGTGAAAACCCACCTTCATTTTGAGAATTATTTATTGGGTTTTTAGAAAACTTTTCTTGAATTACAATTTTGCTTGTGTGTGTGTGTGTGTGTGTGTGTGTGTGAGTGTGTCTTCTATTCAGCCCACTAATCTACAGCAAGCTTTTCTGAGTGTCATTAAAGGACTTCATGCAGCTGCTGGCCTTCCTGTCTTGTCTTTGCATTCTGATGCTATGATGTTTGGTTAGCGTCCATAAACTAAGAAGCAGGCTAGAAGTGAAACTTGGAGTACTTCCTCTTTGGGAGGTATTGACTTGCTAGGGGTAGAACTGGAATGAGACCTGCCCTAAAGGCCTTGGAGCTCCCTTTCCTCATTGTCTCTTATCTTGCCCTGTGTATCTTTTTCATTTGGCGGTTCCTAAGTTGCAATCTTTGCGATAATTTAGTGTGAAAATTTTCAGGTTGATTTTAAAATACTTATGAAAATGTAAAAGGCCCAGAACATATTAAACAATCTTGAAGGAGAGAAAAGTGGAGAGCTTATATTATTTTACTTTAAGCGATAGCATCCAAAACCTCTGAAACTGACAAACAGGTCAACAAAGACATCCATAAAAGGTAAACAAACTCAGAAATTGATGGTCTTTTATGCAGTATGGGATTTCCAATTGGCAGATCAACATATGCTTTGACGAGTGTAGTGGGAAAAGACTGTATGTCTTTCCAGTAGGCCTTGAACAAATGGATACACATATAAAAACAAATGCAGTCTTTTGTGTATACAAAGTTAATTCAAGATGATAGTAAACCTAAAATGTATACGCTAGGCCATCATTTGCTTAGAGAAAATGTTCTGCCCAGACGTAAAACCCCATTCTGTGTCCTATGTCAGAATTCCTTGCCTTTTGATCCATTTTCCTTGTCCTTGATGCCCTTCAGCTCATGAGGACACCAGAGCAGCTCATTTTATAGGCAGAACTTATTGCGTAAGCAATTAATATGCTATTCTCTAATATGTACTGAAGTGTATAGAACAAGTTTTATAAAAAATCCAAAATTTATTAAATTCAGGGAATGACAATCCACAAAATGATTGCTTGCATTCTTCTAATTGTAAATCTTGTGTACATTTTTAAAATGTTGAAGGAAGTAATGCCTGCTGGGTGAAATGTTTTAGGTCTAGAAGCAGATGGCCTGAAATCTTATCTGAGGTCATGGGATTTAGAGGCCTCTGGTCTAGATTACAGTATTTGGGCCTGGATATTTAGGACACAGGGGAAGGCAAGAGCTGAAGGAGCTCTAGCCCAGCCATGGAGGATCACTGCACAACACACCCAGACGGAGGGAGAATCCAGCTTGCACCGTGAAGCTGGGATTGTAGGAGACCTCTAAGTGGTCACCAACAGACCTGAGTTCTCACCCGCCATGAGTCACCGAGGTACTTTAAATCAGTGTCACAGGCCAGTTCCCACAGAAAAAGAAAGGCCTTAGTAAGGGGAAAAAAAAACCTGGAAGGTAAGCACTAAATGTATATATAGATTAATTTTCTATTTACAAAAATTCACTGTATAAAATGATGAGTTTTATTATTTCATTTTACTTTCTGTGTGGGTGTGTCTGTGTGTATATTTTTATGTGCTTGTATGTATGCAGTGTAGCAGGGAAGATCCTCTGCCACCACCGTCATTATCATCATCATCATTGTTATTATTGTTGACACGGTCTCTTCCGTGAAACTCTCCACAGGAGCTCAGATGGCTTCTATGAGCCCCACAGGCCTGCTTGTCTTTGTCCCCAGCACTAAGACCACAGGCACAGGCTATGCTACTCACCAGTTTTTAGCATAATTTTTAATACTGAGCTGTGATTGAGTTATCTCTCCACCCCTGACATTTGCTTTCTTATTATATGAAATTATTTCTCAGGTTACTGCCTAACATGTTTAAACAGAGTTTGATGGCAGGTAAAATGGTGAGGAGTTCAATCTCATTTAATCTTTACGAAGACTCTTTGAGGTTACAACCATTAAATTTACCCATTTTCCTGGGGGCAACTTTGAGATTTCTAGCTTTTGCAACACTAATGGGAGGTTTTAGCAGAAGTCAGAGCTAAGCCACATTACACATTGTGCCATCTCTATTTTCTTATTTGGTCCTTAAAATAATTCTGATTCTTTATTTCATATAATTGGTCACTTTCTGCATTAAACATTTTTATTTTTTAACTAATCCACATAAAATAATGAACTATACAGCTTGTATAGGCCTGTATTTGTGTAACTTTTGAATGTTGATTCACACCTCTGAATTTATTGTAGTTGACCTTGGTACTGTTTTATTGGTGCAAATGGGGACTTATATATGTTATGCAAATGTTCTATAACTGAGTTCAACTCCACCCCAACTCACTACTGTTAATGTTTATTATTTTGCCATGTTAACACCATTTAAAAAAAATTGAGTCTTATTCTGACATCTAGTTCTAAAGTTATATCACTATGTTTTTATTTATCCAAAGTTATATCACTCTGCTTATATTTATTCATTCAAATATTTCTACATTTATCAAGGACAGAGGAAGAATAGAGTACTTCAGCATAGCACAACACATAATGGCATCAGGACGGCCATGTTCCATTCATTGTAGTTGATGGAGTACTCAAAGTTTGGTAGACAGATTCAGGAATGGTTTGGAAATGGGTAAAGGTTGGTTTACCTTACTTCCATTCTAAACTTTGTGTAGACAAATCCTGTGTGCTCTTTATGAAACTGTTTGCTTTTTGTTTGTTTGTCTGCTTGCTTTTTGTATTTTTTAGGTTTTCGAGACAGGGTTTCTCTGTGTAACCCTGGCTGTCCTAGAACACCCTCTATAGCCTAGGCTGGCCTTGAACTCACAGTGGTTGGCCTGCCTCTGCTTCCTGAGTGCTGGGATTAATGTTGTGCGCCACCACTGCCTGCCTGCTTCATTGTTATTCTTATGAATTAATTGTGGGAATTCTTCAGTATAGACATGGACTTCCAACTATTGTTTATGTTTTAAAGTTATCGATATTTACTAAAGACTTTCACCCCTAATATCTGAAATTGCTACATTGGATCAGGCATGGCAAATGTGCTGAATAACAGCCAATACTAATAAACCAGAAATTATATTGATGTAAAAGCGATATTGCTATCCCATCTTCCAGTTAAAATAGTTAAGGAAATTAAAAGATAATTAGGTATTGAGCCACTGGGATTTGCTTTGGGATGAATGAATTGATACTGAGATGCTCTTGCTTAATATTTCTGGGTCCAGAAGATAACAAATTCTACTCTTTGGGATATTTGCTCCTAGCACCTGTGGCAGAGTAGGGTCTGCCTCTAGTGGTCCTGAGTGCTGATTAACCTGTATTTTTGAGCTAATTTATCATAAGTGCGACAATAAAGCCACTTTCAAATATAATGACATTGGATACCAGAAGTATAAATTAACTTATACTTGACAGCTTATTAAAATAAGTTCATAATTTAATTGCAGCATCTTGATGTTTTGTCATTCTAAAGTTCTAGTAATCAAATTAGAAATAAAACACAACCCTTACAAATAAAATTTTAAAGGCGGAAGGGTCTAAAATTTTCTTTTTATATTCTTCTTCATATAAAATTTATTGAATAGAAGACCATTTCTGGTTTTTGCCTGACAGAAAGATTGTCCAATATGAGTTGTCATTCAAACAAAATTTGTGCATGGAATTACACAATACCAGGAATCATTTTTATCTATTAATATAAACTTTCTCTAAGTACAACATGAAAATATTATTTAATATTGAATTTAGAATATGTTCAATCTTATAAAATTTTTTAAAAATACTCAAAACAATCATTGATATTAAGTTGTCAGAGGCATAAATACGGATAGATTTATATATATTAATTGCTTTATATATTTATTCTAAATAAACTTTAATATAAATGATTCTAAATAAGGCTAAATTTTCTTGCGATTGGTTTATGGTTAGAATTTGTCCAATAATACAAATGTGTGATTTCATCCAACATTTTAGTCTATACAAAAATGTTAATAGTTTAGAATGAAGTTGCAGAAGTTGATTTAGAGTTTGTCATTAGTTTTAAATCTACCTCTGTACAAGAGACAGGTTAGTGTGTTACAGATTTAAAGGCACATGTGTTCACGGCCTTCCCATTTTCGTGACACATCTAAGTTGGACCCTCCTTTATGAGAGCTGTGTAATAAAGAGCAGGTGGGACCCACTGGATCTTACCTTCTGCTCCTTCTCACGCTGTCCTCCTCGTTAACTGTGCAGTGCTTGCCTAGGTTCTCCCTTCTGAGTTCACCCGTTTTGCACTCTTCGTAAACTTGCATTTCCACAAACTGTTTTACTTTTTTGGTTGATAGATCTTCAAATGTATTACAGCCTCTCAAAGCTATAAGATGGGCGTGCACCCACAGCTGCTATTTTTCCCCCTTTGTTCACGTGTCTGTACAGGAATTCTTACTCCCATGTGTTCATTTAGATATTTGTGCTTTTCCTTACCCCAGTTTTCTTTATCAGTACTCCCTTCCTACTTGAAAACCACCTCCAGACTGTAGACATTTCTTCACTTAAGTCTTCATCAAAATGCTCCATGCACCACAGAAAAAGATGGGAAAAATGCCTTTGAAACTTTAAAAGTTTGATTTCAACATTCATATTTGTGTGTGTGTTTTAACTGAAATTTCACACAATGTATTTAGCTAATGGTTTCCCTTCCCCATCCTCCCAGATCCTCCCACCTACCCACCCAACTCCAAGCCTTTGTTCTTTTTCTCTTTAAGAAAAAAAAGAGGGTGTAAGAACATCATAAAAAAGCACAACACACACAAAAATACACACTCTCTCTCTCTCTCTCTCTCACACACACACACACACACACACACACACACACACATACATGAAAAAACATGCAAACACAAAATCAGAAATCATAAAATATAAGCAAAAAGACCAGGAAGATAAAAAAATCAAAAACAAAACAATATGAAATAAAACATCTACAAAAAACACTACTGAGTTCATTTTATGTTGGCCTTCTACAACTGGGCATGGATATTACCCTTATGTGTGTTTTATAAACCCAGTCAAATTCCATTGGAGACAACTAAATTTTCCCTTTCCAAACAGTTGTCAGTTGGAGATAGCATCTTGTTTGGAAATGGATGATCATGGCCATTTCCCCCTCTAGAGCTGGGGTCCTGTCTGTCTTGAACATGTATAGCCCCTATGTGTGCTGCCACAGTCTCTGAGTTCTTATGTGCACCAGCCCTGTTGTGTCTGGAAGACAGGTTCTTGGCTCTTAAAATCTTTCGGCTTCCTCTTCTGCAAAGCTACCTGAGCCCAGAGAGAAGGGATTAGATGGGGTCATCCATTTTTATACTGGGGGTTCCAAGATCTCTCATTCTTTGCAGGTAATCCAGCTGTGGGTCTCTGCATTACTACCCATCTACTGCAGGAGGATGCCTCTCTGATAAAGGCTGAGTGGGATTTCCCAGAGTGACTTGTGAAATCTATTCTCTGGCTTATTATATAGTTTTGTATTAGCAGAATTTATATTTTGAATTTCTATTTGCTTGCCATAAATGACACTTCAAATTTGATATCAAGAGTACTTATGCTTTTTGGATGCATAGACTTTAAGGGTATGTTTTTCTAGAATGAACCACTTCACTAGCAGTGAATCCTAATACTCAGTCTAGCTTTTATGCCACATTGAGACTTATTTGTACCAACTCATTATTTCTATGTTAAAAGAGTACATGCTTCATAGCTGTTTTAATCATTCTTAATGAAGTACTTTTCAGTTTTGTGTTAGAGCCACACCTAATTAATTTTGTACTCTAATGAACCTTTGGAAATGTTCAGCAAAACTCTTCCAAATGAAATCCCGAGTCTGTAACTAAACACAGATGCTCTTTTGCTTCAGTTTGCATTTGTAGAAGTGATATTAATTCCTTATTCTCAGTTAAAATTGGTTTGTAGGTATTCCCCTTCAAGATTATTCCTTGTAAACAGCTCTTGTGATAAACTAATATCATATACTCCAGTACCCATCTGGAGTATAACTGTTCCCAAAGAAGGATATCAAA
Source organism: Microtus pennsylvanicus (assembly GCF_037038515.1). Lineage (NCBI taxonomy): Eukaryota > Metazoa > Chordata > Mammalia > Rodentia > Cricetidae > Microtus > Microtus pennsylvanicus. Next base: position 44,331,290 of record NC_134581.1, read on the forward strand.
CATAGTATTATCGCTAGTCTTGTCTGTAAGATCCAAACTCAGGTGACATGACTTTTGCACTTTCCCACAATGGCCTCCTATTTGTTAACTATTAGGGTAATCCCTAGCATTTCATATTAACTGTCAGATTACATGTTAACTGTTAGATTAACCCCTAGCATTTCATATTAACTGGTAGATTAACCCTTAGAATTTCACTTTCCAGACTAGTTCATAGTGTGGTTTTGTTCCTTTATGCCTATCCTTCAATGCAAATGATAAATTACAGTTTCCTTTGTGGTCATTATCCTTTTGACCTCTGTAGCTTGTCAGTATACCTATAGTTCAGCAATTAATTTTGAACAATTGTAATACTTTCATATGCATAAAAAACAAGAAATGAATGATGTTTTTAAAGAATTTTATGTAATTTACCTCCGAAATGGGTAGCCGGCATCTATAATCTATCTATCCATCAAACTATCTACCTACCTATCCATCATCTATCTATCTATCTATCTATCTATCTATCTATCTATCTATCTACTATCATCTATCTATCTATCATCTATCATCTATCTATCTATCTATCTATCTATCTATCTATCTATCTATCTATCTATCTATCATCTGTCTGTCTATCATCTATCTATCATCTATTATCTATCTGTCCATCTGTCAGTCCATCCATTCGTCCATTCATCCATCCATCTATCCACCGTTTATCCATTTATCCATCTATCGACCTATCCACCAATTGATCAATTGATCTGATCTATCTATCTATCTATCTATCTATCTATCTATCTATCTATCTATCTATCATCTCCTCACAGTGAAAGTCTCTGCAGGGGATAGATCTTTTGAGCCTTGCTCATCAGCCTGTATCCTCACAGCTCCTCTGTGTACTTGGCAGAGTGAATCTTGAGTGAGTATTATGAGGAAGGGTAATGGCTTCCAGACTTGCCCCTCACAGGCTGAGTTTGAATTGGTGTGGGAGGGCGACTGAAAAGATCAGTAAAGCATAGGATGTTAAAGTAGTTCAGAACCACAGCTAATGCCACTCTAGTCAGATCAGCTTTGTAGTTTTGTAACCCAGAATGTAGCTGCTCTGTGAGCCCCACAATGAATATCAGGACTTACAAACAGCTGAGAAACCCCTAATCTGACTGAGATGAAGCCCAGTGTCTCTTTCTGTGAAGCAGGACACAAGGAGTCTGATGTGGAGCCTCTTACCATTGGTTTGGTGGAACCGTGGCAGTCTCCTGAGCTCCACACCTGGCTCACTTGGTCTTATCTTCTCAGCTCAGTCTCTCATTCCTAAAGAAACCTGTTTTCCCGCATACCGAGATTTCCTCCCTGACTCCTGAATACCCTCTCCATTTCTGCTTTGTTCTTCTAACTGTGCCTTTGGCCTTGTCCGAAATGAAAGTATCTTCTGCTGCAGGACTTTTCTTGTAGCCTTAGCCTTAGCTGCAGCATGCCTCCTGCTCAGGGCTGCCCATAGCTTGTCTATTTTGTACCGATCTCTGCTTGCTTTTATTCTTAAACCAGCGACTACAACATGATTAATTTATGAGCATAAATACTAACCCATTTGGCCCTCTGTAATGCATGGCCTATAGTTTTATATGTATAACAGTTTTATATGTATATCTTCCTATGTACTTCAACTAAATAGTATATTCCTGGAAGACAGATATTTTGTGCTTTTCTTGAATATTCAGCATATCAACGTATTTGTATCATTGACTAGCCAGGCATTAATCCTATTCCAATACTATTTTAATGTCAAAAAGTATCCCACCTCATCAAGCACACCCTGCTCTCACATGTAAGTTGAGTGGATGTTCTATATCATCAGAGAAGACAGGTCCATGATGTCACATGAGACACTTAATTTGGAATGTCTTGAGTTTGCAAGGGAGATCCATATAACTGACTGTGATCTGTGATAGCTACTGAATTGTGGCTCTATTAATGTCATTTTGGATATGAAGTGTGTCAGTTCAGTACTTAATGTAAATGTAAGAACTCAAACAGTACTTAATGCAATGCTGTCAAAGTGATACATGACATATATCATAAATATCTGCACATAGACTTCTAACTGACCTTGGCTTTCTTATCGCACACGCAGGAACCTCTGCACAGATGAACATTTGAAAGCATCATCGTCAAACATCTGCAACCATGGAGACGTCGTCAATGCTTTCTTCACTGAATGATGAGTGGAGATCCGATAGCTACATTGAGCCCCACTACAAGGAGTGGTACCGTGTGGCCCTTGATGCTCTGATTGAACATGGGATAGATGCCTACCAAGAATTCCTCATCAAGGAGCGAGCTTCAGATTTTCTAGCTGAGGAAGAAGTTAATTATATTTTGAAAAATGTCCAGAAGTTTGCACAAAACACAGAAAGTGGTTCTGATAGTTCCTGTGATGGTGCCTCCTCGTCAGGGACTTACTGGCCCACACAGTCTGATGTGGAGGCTCCAAATCTTGATTTAGGCTGGCCATGTGTAATGCCTGGATTCTTAGGGAGTACGCATATAGACCTCCTCTTCCACCCACCGAGAGCACATCTACTTACAATAAAGGAAACTATTCGGAAGATGATAAAAGAAGCAAGAAAGGTAGTAGTATATCTTTTTTGAAATGAAAGATATGAAATGTAGATAAGTGCAGTGTTCTATGCACTTGTTCTATGATGGGCATATATGTTAACTTAAAAATCTATGGGTGTGGCTCATTCCTGCTAATTTCAGAAAATATACCTATAGATATATATAGGAAACTCACACACTCATATCTTTCAAGATTTCTTTGTGTGTGTGTGTGTGTGTGTGTGTGTGTGTGTATGAACACTTGTACCCATGTATGTGGGTACCCATAAAGGCCAAAGAAGGTGTCATATCCCCTTGCTAGACTTACAGGCTGTTGTGAGCTTATCAGTACGAGTACTAGGAACTGAACTTGCGTCCTCTGAAACAGCAGCAAATGTTCTTAACTTTTCAGCCATCTCCCTACCCCCGTACATTCCCCAGTCTTATGTGTATCTGAGACAGTAGCAAGAGGTCCTTTAATAGAAAGATATTTCTATTAAAGAAATAAAAGAAAGTAATTTCTCTCACAATGCACCTAAGAGGCCTTTTGCCATTGGAGATGAAAGTACATGGGCTGGAATAAGATGATTTTTGACATATTCATATGTTTTAAGCACTTAGAAACTTTTCTTACTCTTTGAAAAATATGTATATTGGTGAATCTTTGTTTGCTATAGTACTAAAAACAATTGTTTTGCTTTCAGAATGGTTCATTCTATTAATATATAAACTAGAGTTCTACTTAACTATTTTCTGAATTATACATTAATGTATAATATAAAATCAACATTATGACAATTTTTTCAAGCAAAGTTCTGAAGCACTTAGCAGTCTAGGGTCTTGTACTCTTTATCAATTACTTATATTGCCTTATTAATCATATAAAACTTATTTTAGAATTCAGATAAACCTACAGAAATATCTTTTTAATCATTGAAAATTATTAAGAGTTTCTTTTGTCTTTCTTGTGTTAGTTTAAATGTGATGATCACCATGAAAGATATTTTTAAGACTATGGCAGCAATTCTTGTTGTAGGAGGCTGCTTGTTTGTTTCCCTGCAGCCTGGCAGCTCAGACCCAAAATAACCACACAGAAACTGTATTAATTAAATCACTGCTTGGCCTATTAGCTCTAGAGTCTTATTGGCTAACTCTTACATATTAATTTAACCCATCTCCATTAATCTGTGTATCACCATGAGGCTGTGCCTTATCAGGTAAAGTTCCAGCGTCTGTCTCTAGTGGGGCTACATGGTTTCTCCTGACTCTACCTTCTTTCTCCTAACATTCAGTTTAGTTTTTCCCTGCCTACCCTATTCTACCCTGTGCAGGCTTAAGACAGTTTCTTTATTAACCAATGGTATTCACAGCATACAGAGGGGAACCCCATATCAAATTCCCAAGTTTAGAAGATGTAGGCCAGTCTGGGCATGGTGGCACATGTCTGTACTTTTGATACAAAAGAGACAGAGTCAGCAGGACCTTAAGACCATCTTTGAGGCCATCCTTATCTGTCTGGTGAATTCTGGATCAGACAGAGTTAGTGAAACACTGACTCAAGGTTTGTTTGTTTGTTTTTTAGGGGAAAATGGACAAAAAAATAATTTTTTATAAATTTATAAATTATCTATTAGGTCCATGCTGTATAATAGAGAAATTTAGGAAAGAAAAGGAATTGAGGAAATAAACAAACATCCTCATTTATTTTCTATGTTGACATGACATAAAACAGCTTGAAAAATACAGTTTCATGAAGTATAAAAAATAAGGACCTCAGAGTTCTCAGTGATATTACAGTTTCCAAGACATGTATCTAATACCTAAAAGTTGTACAAGGGAGACACAGTGTTCTTAAGCTAGTGTTGGATGTAAGCTTTGTGAAAGGAAAGCCAAACCCTTTGAATTCAAATAACCTCACTTTTTAGGGGTGCTGATTTAATTAGCCATATTATGTTGAAAAATGCTTATCTGTTTTCATTACTAAACATTAGCTATTAAATGAGGACTTAGTAGTGGACCAAGCTTTTAGTGACTGAGTTAAATTGTCAGACAAATCTTTTGAACTAATCTATTTTAAAAATTATCCTTTCTTTTGTGCTGGGAACAAATGATACAATTATAATTTATAAATCAAACGAGAGTTCCAAAAGCATAATAAGACGTGGCACTTACCAGATTTTGCTAATTTTTATCAGGAAATGTCATATGTTGTGAGTCTCAGTATTAAAGGTAATCTAGGGACTGTGTCAGAGTAGTTGCAATCACACTGATCAGCTTCCCACAGGCTACGAGACCATAAACATAATGCAGCTCCCATGGAAACTGAGCATTATTCATGACCTTTTATATATTTTTCTTCCTAATGTAGCCCTGTTTAATAAGCCTCTGAAATAATATTTTCATCTGGAAACTCCCACTTGAATACGGACTTTGAGAGGAACTGAAAGTCTGTATTATAAAATAAGGTTATATTCTGCTTCCTTGGCCATACAATCAAGATAATATAAAATTAAAAAGCATGTCATATACATGCTGAGTTAGAGATAATTATTTGATCTTACAAATTGCATGCATTGCAGTCAAGTATAAATCACGGAAATTAAGATTTGTTGCTTGAGGAGATCAAATATTCTCACCTCTGTTTAGATGCAGTAATTATTAAGGTCGAGGGGCTCCATGCATAAAGCGGATTGCATCAGGGGTGCTGTATCTCAAGGACTTTAGACAGTCCTTCAGAAGACTCTCTGAAGATATTGAAAGGATCCAATACTTGGGAAACTTTGTAATCTCCCTCTCTCTTTTTGAATTCATGTTTAACCCAATAACTGGCTAAGGTCTTGTTATAAATTTCAACATAAAAGCAAATAGTCAGGCAGATATAGCATCAGACACAGGTAACACCCAAATTCCAGATACTAAGGCAGGAGTATTGTGAACTCGAGTTCAGCATGGCCTCTATAGTGTGATGCTGTCTCAAAAGGCCAAGTTAATTAACTGTACATTGAGAAATAGCTACCATGAAAGCTGGCATATGGATTTTTAAATATGAATTGTGATCTTCATGCCTGTCATCCCTACAACAGGAAATCATTCCCTGTTCTATTTCTTTAGAAACCTGCTAATCAGTGATAAACTTTGTTTTAGATTTTTTCAGAGGATTAATTTTCTTTATTAGTAGCCAGTATATTGTCATAATATGGCGTTGGGATGACCTTTTATCAAAATGTTTTTGAATAAGATAGATTTAAGTGGTAGAAACAAATTTTGTGCTTCAGACCCCCTTGGGAGAGACTTGCGCCTTGCCAAATTTTATAGAAATACAATGCTAAATAAACAAGGATGGGAAAAAGAACAGCAAAGCCAGGAAGTGGTCCCAAAGTAAGTTACATCCAGGTTTACTATTCCATTTGCATCTAAGCTAAGACACTCCAGAAAGTAAGTGGAATTGTTGGGGGGGGGGGGGTTTGTTTGTGTGTTTTTACTCTTTGAGGGCCTGCCACTCAGCTCCCAAATAGATACATGGCTGGCTGGATGGCTGGGCCCTGGTATCCTCCTCTCCTTCTCTTCCTCTGGCTCCTCCCTCTTCTTTCAAGCCTAGATTCCTTCTATTTATTCTCTCTCACTGGCAGCCCCACTTGTCCTCCTCTCTGCCTCTCTATTGGCCATTCAACTCTTTATTAGACCAATCATGTATTTTCGACAGGCAAAGTGGCACAGCTTCAGAGTTAAACAAATACAACATAAAAAAATGTTACATATCTTTGAATCATTAAACAAATATTCCACAGTGTAAACAAATATAACACATCTTAAACTGCTATTCCATAACCAATAAGTCACTTATTATGCAAAACATCTTACATTCAGGGAAAGCATGTAAATTCAGTGTCTGGCAGCTAAGGTCTTTATTGGACACCAAGGTCACCTTCCCATTCTTGGACAAAGGGGTGATACTTCCACTGTATCTTGTCTGTCTTTACTCAGAACAAATATGTGTGTCTGTATGTGACTGTGTGTGTGAGACTCTGTGTATGTGTGTGTAATATATATTTACATACAGTTTTATGTTTATTTTTTCACTTCTTTTATGCGTAGGCTTGAACGCAGTGCCTCACATGCACTGAGCATGCACATCTGCCATTGAGCTATTGATCCCCACTTCTGAGTGCTTTTGAATATTACTATTAAACTTTTCTTTCTAGCTTGTTATACAGTCTATAAATCACTTTGTTTTTTAACTAGGATATTATTTTATAGCATTTAATAATCTAGATTTTTAAAATTTATGCATATCATTTCTTATCAGTTATTGCTTAGAAGTCGCTTTATGATCCCCCTGCTTTATTATTTTGTATTTGTTTATTTTGTTCTCTTCTGAATTTTCACTTTGGAAAAGACAGCTGCAGCTACCCTCATACATATTCTGTAAAGTAATGTATTTCAACTTCCTTAACCCCTTTCTCTGCTTTTCTGTGTGGCTGGCATAGTTACATGTGTATTGTCTTCATATATTCTGATAGTGTCTAGCATGACTTTTCCCAGGCAATTATTAAGATCTAAAGAAGTGTTCCCAAGATTATATATGCATGTATGGTAATTACTGCGAACTCTTGTGAAACGTTCCTACTGATGAGTTTAAGCAGTTATCTTTCATGGAGTGTATTTTCTACTTACTCTGTGGTATGCATCCAAGGAGCTGTTACTTCTGATGTTCTTGGATCTGGGTGTGTTTAGAAAGCTGTTTGCATCTCTGCTTCCTCCTGAGTCCTCATGCTAGGACCGCTTATTTCTTGAGATAGAAATCTGATTCCTAGGAATCTGGAATCAGGAAGACTCACGAGCAGAAGTGTAGTTTGAACGAGGGTGGAGTCATTCCTGCAGCACCACATCACTGAGGCTCAGGTCTCGGCTCCACCCTGAGTCACAGTTCCTGGGAGTGTTTGTTTGGCCTTGTTAGTTGTTAGTGATACGTAAGAATATTGCTCATCCTTGGGCCTCATAGATGCAAAGGCGAAGGAGAGCAGACGATGACTGCTTTTCTTGGGAATCAGCTCTTGGAATGAAATGAGTGCTAAATGAGGTATTTGCTCACCAGGACTCTGCTCTAACTGTGACATCAGTCAAGTATTACACCTTTGCAAGATCAGTATTGTCACTTATTTCATAAAAGATATAAAACAAAATCTTTTTGTGCATTTTAAAATTCCAGTCGCCCTTTCTAAGCCTCTGACAGTTCTTACCAACTCAAGATCTTTCTAATGTATAAACCTCCTGGCTGAGTTAGTATACGATGTGAGCGAGCGGCATTGTGTCACAGAGTTCTCCCCTTTGCGTCATTTTGCAAGCATGTCCTGTCTATCTAAGCAGCTCTTAAGTATTTATCAACACCTTCATTACACTAGGATCATCCCCCAGTGATCTCAATCTCTGCTGAGAGCTTCCTTTCTGCCTGATCTCTGTTCCGACTCTCATTGTGAATCCTTTCATTGAATTTGACTCAAAATTAGTTCCTTCCTGGAAGTCATATTCTGCGTCGTCAGATTTAATGCCATCATTATTCAGTGGCTTTGAATTGAGTCTCTTTTCCTTGAATGAGGTGCATTCTGTAGAGGTGCATGTTTATGTTTGAGGATATATGTGAAAGAAAAAGAGGAGTGGAAAGAAGAGAGATGTGGTTTATGGAGACAGGGATTCTCTGTATAGCATTGGCTGCCTTGGAAGTTGCTCTTTAGAAGGCTGGCCTTGAAATCAAAGATCCACTTTCATCTGCTTCTAGAATGCTGGAATTAAAGGTATGTGCTACCACTATTGGGTGAGACTACATTTTATAGGAACAGATTTTAGCAACTTTACAAAGTTAGATGTTTTCATGATAACAACGATGATGACGACGATGATGATGATGATGATGATGATGATGATGATGATAAATAGTGACAAAAAGTAAGGAGCAGGTGGCATTCCACCAGGGAATGAAAGAATATTGACAAAGAAGAGATAACATGTCCTGATTTTAGGTAGTCCTCTTTAAAACACTACCGTTTTGATAAGCAAAAGACCTTTGTATTCACTGAGGCTTCATATCAAAGGTTAATTTTCAGTCTGGGTGTGGTAGAATATATGTGTAATGGGCCTGTCTACATTGTGAATTCCAGACCAGCAAACACTGTACAACTAGATGCTAACAACCAAAACCAACAATAAAAGCAACAAAACAAAATGAACAACAAAAGAAATAACTTGGTTGGCCTTCTTGATACTACAGGGAATGGCTTTATTTCGCCTGCCAGTCTTCTCAATGAGACAGAGTGATGCAAGTGTGCAAAGGAGCCTTGCTGGGATGATAATGTGCAACATGACATTTTACATTGCAGGACTCTGCTATTCAGTTTTATCATTCAGCATATACTTTTATATCAATTATTGGGATCTTTTAAGTAGTCACTCCTAGTGATCTAAAAACACTTGAGCTTTTACCATCAGGCCTGGAAATGACATCTTCTTAAAATTTAGAGTAGAAAAATTATGATGCAGCTATGTGTGATAGCGCACATCTTTAATCCCAGCACCCAGAAGACTGGGGCAAAAATCCTGACAGGAATTCAAAGACAACTTTGTTTACATAGTGAGGATCAGGCTATCCATCACAATATAGCAATACTTTTCTTTCAAACATAAGAAGTTAAGAATAAAATTGAAAAAGTAGATAAGAAAGAAAAATATAATACTTAATTTATGTGATAAAATGCCATGAAAATAGACATTAGCAAGTTTATTAGTTCTATAATGGTATGTATTGAAGATTGTTTTTCTTTTCATTATTTTCAGAATACTCATATCCCTTATGGAAAACACTATAAATGAAGTAAAAAAATAAAATTCAGCCAATTTACAGTTGAAAAAGTTTCTTACTTGTTAGCTAAATAAGCAAATGTAAAAAATATCAGTGTCTCTAAGTGTAGGCAGAGATTGCTTGTTCTTTTCCCAGGCACTCAGACCTAAAATAATCACACAGAAACTATATTAATTAAGATACTGTTCAGCCTCTTCTCTAGGACTTCTTATTAAGTAACTCTTACATCTTAAATTAACCTATTTCTATTATTTTATATTTACCACAAGGCTTGTGGTTTATCGGTAATTTCCACCAGGTAGGCATCTTTCTCCTTTGGCAGATACATGGTGTCTCCCTGACTCCATATTCTTTCCTCCACTATCTCTGCTTGGAATTCTGGCCTTGCTTTATTCTTCACTGTCATAGGCACAAGCAGCTTATTTATTCATTAACCAATCAAAGCAACATGTATACAGAAGGATTTTCCACACCATTTCTCCTTTTCTGTCTAAATAAAAAGAAAACTTTTAACTTTAACAGAGTAAAATTACATATACAAAACAGGTTTCAAGCAAGAATTACAGTTATTTATATCTATTTTATCTTTTATCATAACGAAGGAAAACTATAATTATAACTATTCTTTAACTCCATCAAGGACTCCAGAAGGATATAATATTACTTAAGTAAACAGAAAGTGCATTGTAAGCAACTTCCAAAACTCTAGAATTGACAGAGACATCTAGCTGTCTGAACAGTCACCAAAAGTTCTTCTGTAATGCTGGGGCATTCATCTTCAGTCTATAGGCCCATAGCATATGGCAGATTTTTCCATGAAGCATGAAATTTGAAAGGCTGTTTTGCCTATCTTGTCAATTTCTCAGTTACTTTCTTCTGTGTCCTGCATAATGTCTGGAAGTTTCTTCTGTGAAACAGGAACCCTGAAGGACCATCCTGTCTTTTGGGATGCTCAGCAGTCATTTTTCTATGGGTCCTGCAAGTCCAGTTCATACAGCACAGCGTACCATTAAACAGTCCAGCAGGAGCAGTTTTTTGGCCAAATGGCTAATAAACTCCATAAGTTATGCCCATCATCTTCTTGAAGTAGGTTGGTGCTGCAAGAGCAGATTTTTCTCATTGTTATGAAAAGTCCTAAGTTCTTAAAATATTTTAAATGCTGTATTCTGTTAGTCTTTGAAAGGGTTGAAAAATAACTATGCGTCTGAAATATATCTATTTCTACACATCTAGTAAATCTAACTAACATGACTACAAGCTTGATTATTATAGATAACTATCTATTAATTTGTATTTTTAATTATACGTTACATTTTTAAATGAACTACACAAACATAATAGCTTAAAAAGAGCAGAAATACATATAACAAAATTAACCTTAAATTTGTATCAATAGACCAATATCCATACCAATGCAAAGTATTCATCTTTATAGCATATCCCCTGTAAATATAAACAAACATTTTAAATAATATTAGGGAATTTTGGTGTAGTTCTCTCCAAACTGCTTCCTGCTTTTTGTTGGGCAAAGTATTTTTAGGTGTTCATGGAGACATTTTAGAGGGTTCTTGATTCATCAAATCACATTAGTCTGGAAAAAATCCATAGATTCTCATTCTCTGTGGAAACAAAAGCAGAACCTCTTTTCTAAAGCAACATATCCCTTGACCCAAATTTTGAAGTCAAGATACATTTAAACTATATATGTTGGTTAGCTTAGCAGCCCGTACAATGAAATGTCTCTCTGTACTGAGCTCATTCACAGTCAAAAATTTCAAAGGAAGAACAACAATTTCATAATCCAGACTCTATGTGTATTTTTTAATCTCTACATAGTTTGCTTTTCTTTAATCCTTTAATCTAAGACTGTACTATGCCTCTTTAAAGACTTTAGCATTTTTAAACCATTTACTTTTTTATAAGTATTTTTCTCTATCCCAAGAGACATTTATCCAACACCATAACACATTTAGAGGTCTTTTTTATTTGAATTTGTCTTTATTATATGCCTATCTGTAATTATTTTTTGACCAGGAGCACTTTTTCTTTTCCTTTTTAAATGCTAAGCGGGAATGACTAGAACCAACTCCCGAGCCCTGCCTGTTGACTTTGCCCAGTCTAACATGGCAGAGGCATGTTCACCGCCTCTGAGAGCCTTGCACACCACCCCAGCTCCAGGGTAGCAGCTGGTCTATGTCACCCTTAAGAAATTTGTAACATGCTGCTCACAGATCCCTTTTAAGTGCTCTGTCTTCTGAAAGAGCCAGAGCTGTTCATGCAACTAACACAAACCAGAAACTCCTCCCCTAAAGAAGCTGCGCAGCCTTTGCTGCCAATGATGAATCAGAAAGACCTCTCTTAAAGGGACCATGGAGCCCCTGCTCACTACAGAGCCCATTAGAAAAAAAATGTGGCTACGAAGAAGCTGCTCTGTTCTTTTCTTTCTAGAATTCCTTTCCAAGCTCTCTCAGACTTTATGTGGATGTATTTAGTCCCACACTGGCACCATGTGTTAGCAATTACAATAAAGTAGTCCCATACTAGCTCATAATGGAGTATAATAAAGGATTTTTTTATTCAGGGGTAGACCCACAGATCAGCAGTCCTCTGCACAAGTGGGGAACAAGAACTGGATCCAGCAGCCAAGGGAGAGAGCCTGAGCATGTTTCTATATCTGTTTATATAGTACCCAAGGCCATGTCCAAAGTGGGCCAGCATCTCAAAGGCCATTGGATGAAGGAGTTCCTACAGCACCCAACTATGTGCTTGTGTGTCTGTCTGTATTTTATTTTTTTGTTTTTTAATTTATTTATTTATTAAAGATTTCTGCCTCCTCCCCGCCACCGCCACCCATTTCCCTCCCCCTCCACCGATCAAGTCACCCTCCCTCATCAGCTTGAAGAGCAATCAAGGTTCCCTGACCTGTGGGAAGTCCAAGGACCACCCACCTCCATCCAGGTCTAGTAAGGTGTGCATCCAAACTGCCTAGGCTCCCCCAAAGCCAGTACATGCAGTAGGATCAAAAACCCATTGCCATTGTTCTTGAGTTCTCAGGAGTCCTCATTGTCTGCTATGTTCAGCAAGTCCGGTTTTATACCATGCTTTTTCAGACCCAGGCCAGCTGGCCTTGATGGGTTCTCAATAAAACATCCCCATTGTCTCAGTGTGTGGGTGCACCCCTCGCGGTCCTGAGTTTCTTGCTCGTGCTCTCTCTCCTTCTGTTCCAGATTTGGACCTTGAGATTTCAGTCCAGTGCTCCAATGTGGGTCTCTGTCTCTGTCTCCTTTCATCGCCTGATGAAGGTTAATATTCAGGAGGATGCCTATATGTTTTTCTTTGGGTTCACCTATCTGTATTTTAATGCCTTTCCCAGATTGTTAAAAAGAATGTTCATTTGTCAAGTACGGGATACATATACATATTGTGAATAGTATAAAAGGACCGTCTCTGCCTTTTTTTGCTTCTGATTTTGCCATAATCAAATGGTAGAACTTCTGCATAGTGATGCAATAATTTAACAGTATGGAACACCCTGAGTACAAGTGATAAGGGGTTCCCTGTTGTGTGGAAATTTTAAAATTGCTGGTAATATTGCTGCTTAGAAAGGCCTCTGGCTTTTTATTACAGTGTAGCACTGGCAATTAAGAGCAGCATTAATGATAAGGGGGGCTACTTCATCACTCTTCCTCCACCCATCTCTTACTTATTAGTATCCCTCTCAATAGCAGTTCTGAGATGAGAGTCTCCCAGCAGGATTCCTTTAGGAATGAGGAAAGTCTCCTAACTGTGCATAAATGTTTGCTACTAAATCATTACTTGCCTTCTGAATTCTAAGAAGCAGAAAATGCAGTTCCCTTCTCTTCTTTCACAAGGCAAGACTTCCCTTTCGGTCTTACCAATTTCCTACTAGTAATCGTTTCTATGTTTGCCTCTTGGATCGGAATGCAACGAATATCTTAAACAAGCAAATAAATGTGAAAGGCAAAAGCATTGCCATTTGGCTAAATATCAATCCAATATTCACTACTGAAAAATCCATAATGGGAAACATCAGCCTCACAGGAGTCATATTTCAGCTGGCAGGCACTTGGGAGCAATTGATAGTAGAAGCAAACAGGATGCTTCTGTTTTTGCAGACAGGCAGAGAGAGGTAGAGAAAGTCCAAAAGTCTGAAGACACCCAGCTGATGAGTAACCATAAGCACTCACAGTCACCAGGCTCTGCACCGTAGTGCACCATTGTGCTCCGCCTCCAGAGCTTGGGAGCGGTACATGTTTATGCCTTTAGAAACCTGAAAAGGCAGACTTGATCACTGAACACTGCAAGTAGACTCAGACCTCTGCATCTTTTTACTTCAAAGTTTTCTATTCTTCTTCTTATTATTATAATCATCATCATCATTAGGTGTATCTGATTCTCTGTGTGTGAGTATTTTGTTTGTGTGTACATATGTGTGCCACCTGCCTACCTATGAGCGACAATGCGGGTGCAAGGAACGGAGCCCAGATCCTTTGCCAGCACTGATCCCTCTCCCCAGTCCTATCCTCTGGCCTTCTAATGGCCATGTCATGGACAATTTCTGGATAGTGCCTGCGACACCATCTCATCATGGGCTCTAACAACAGACTAACTTACAGGGCTGTTCCACTAGTTGCTCATGTGGAAGCTCTCAACTGTGTGTGTTTTCATGTGTTTTCTACCCATTTCATTGCCTCTTGGCTGTTGATGATTTGATTCAGTCTTCTCACAGGCCTGGAGGATTAGAGTGCCTTTGGGAGTTTAGTGTGGAATACATGATGTATTTAAGGAGGGCTTGACAGTTATTGTCAAGATAGATCACCCTATTTCTGATAAGTTCTGGGGCTTTATGGTGCTGCCATCCATTTTCACTTATTCCGTGTGAATTATTCCGTGTGACCCTCTGGGCTCTCATTAAAAGCCCAAATGTGTGCCAGGCTCTCCTTTTCCTCGGGAAAACCGTGACTGCAATAACCTTCAGCTTCCTAGAGAGCATCCAACGTGCTCTTAGGGTTTTACCTTCTCTGTTAGATCTGTTACATTTCCTTCTTGCTCATCACCCTGGGTCAGATCTGGTGCACATCTTAACTGCCTAGACACTGACTTCACATGGAATCCCTTTTCTGTGTGGTCAGAACTCTTTTAGGATATTTTATTTTGGAAATTATGAGCCAACACTATTTTTTTTTATCCTCTGGACATTACTTTACTATCAGGCCTCAGTTCTTGCCCTATGAACGAGCAAATGAGAGCTGTGAGAGGTGAGACAGGGACAGAAGCTGCCTTTATCTAGATCTTGGTCCCACAAGCTTTTTTGACCTTATTTTTTTTAAGTTGTTTTTCCCACTCAGATCAGTTTTTTTATAAGATGTTTGGTTTAATGCAAACCACTGTAGTCTGAACTACATGTGAATTTAATAAAAAATGCTTCTATCTTACATGCTATTAAAGGGTTTTAAAATACAAAAAGTGAAATATCACTAGAAAATTCACCAGACAGTTGTCTAAATTTATGTTGGCACTAAAGTATAGATATTGCTCACCTGGGGAATCTTAAAGCTTACACTTATTTTACTTTCATGTTGAGTATTTTCAGCATTTGTGTAGATAGGAGCCATTCTGCATTTTGTTTTCCCTTCTGTCTTATGCTTTTTTATTTTCTTTTCTTTTTTTTCCCTTTTTCTTTTAAGACAGGGTCTTGCTATACAGTCCTGAATATCCAAGAACACACTCTGTAGACCAGGCAGGCCTTGAACTCACAGAGATCTGCCCGCCTGTGCCTTCAGTGCTAGGATTAAAGGTGTGTACCACCACCTGATTTGCATATACTTTCCTCACTTCTGGGGCACATCAGAAAACATATTATTCTCAATGTTGTCTTAATGAAATTTTGTGAATCAAAACTACATCTGCTGGGCTTCTGTGGAGAAAATGGCAAAGCTAAAAGGGGGGTATTTGGATTTTTCTTTCTCATTTTTAGAATCTTAGAAAGCCCACCAGGTCTTTGAAACACAAGTTTAACTGTGAGAAACTTAACAGAGTTTGTGCACTTCTAAATCTAAAGATTTACTTATTTGTTTACTAAGTTTTGGTATGTGTATGTGTGTGTGTGTCTGGGTATGTGTATATGCATCACATGTGTGCAAAAGACTGTGGAGGTCAGAAGAGGTGTTGGGTCTGATTGAACTGGAGTTGCAGCTGGTTGTCAGCTGCTGGGAACCCAACAGACCAAACCGGGAGCAATCAGTTCCCTTAGCCACCAGGCCATCCCTCCAGCCGCGTGCTTCAATATCTAAAGGCTAAAACATGTTTTCAGATAATGCTATAAAATTGAACAACCATGTGAAATTTAGTAGCAAAGTGTTCTGACATTTGTACAAATTTCACATTTGCTCTATTTATGGTAAATATAATTTTTAAAAGGTATATAACCCCAATTTTTTAAATATGAAGATCAAACTTTATATCCATCAATGAAACAAAATGCAAGAATCTTAAAAACTTCTTATCAATTGTAGTTATTTAAAAAATATTTTACATTTGGAAAATATGTTTCCGAAAGTGTCATGTTTCTGGACTATATATGAATTAATTTTTTTTCATTCCATGTGAGAGTGAAATTAAAAATTGTCCATTGGAAGCCAATCACAGTTTCTTCCTCCCAGTCACATTTTTAAGGATTTATTTCAGCTGATAACAACCTGGTATTAAAAACTCTGCAACTTATTGCAGAATTAAATATTACTTTGTCTGCTGCCTTTTCATAGTTTTGTAAGAGTAGACCAATATTGTGAGAGGTCGCTTGTTTCCTGGCCACCTCGCAGTTTAGACCCAGAAATAACCACACAGAAACCATATTATTTAAATCACTGCTTGGTCCATTAGCTTGAGCGTCTTTTTGGCTAACTCTTACATATTAATTTAACCAATTTCTAGAAATCTGTGTATTGCCTCGTGGCAGTGGCTTACCAGGTAAAGTTCCATCCCGCTCTGATTGGACTACCTGGCTTCTCTCTCACTCTGCCTCCTTTCTCCAAGCTTTTAGTTTAGTTTACCCTGCCTACTTCTATTCTTTTGCCCTATCACAGGCCAAGACAGTTTCTTTAGTAACCAGTGGTATTCACGGCATACAGAGGGGACTCCCACTTCAGACCAATCTTGATTCTGTCAGAAGGGTTTTAGAATTTATTTACATAGTTTCAGAGACATAATCCCTGGAGTGCAAAGTCACAAGTTTTCTTGAACTTCATTTTATAATAATGCAAATGTCTACTGAGTTTTAAATTTTGTGAGTGATATCAAGAAATTGAAGGTCTTAACAATGTAACAAGGCAGGAAAGGGGACTCAAGGGAGGCATTCACCATTGACCATTTTCAGTAGTCTGTAAAAGGTGGAGCCTGCTCGTCCCGCTCTTTCGTTTTGCATGGGTTAGACTTTGTGACTCCTTTCCAGTGAGTGGAACTGGACATGATGATGTGATCTTGGGATAGAAGGCATTCTGATCTACTTCTCTATTGCACTATGCTCTGGATGAATCCAATGGCTGCCTCATGAGGTCACCTAGCAGCTGACATAGTGTTTATTGGAATGAGGAGATGAGGTCACCTACAAACTGCCATGGAATGAACTGTCTTGGAAACAGTTTTCCTTCCTACCTACCGTAGATAGCTCCAGTGTGGAGCTGGAAGAGCCTTTTAGCACCTACCAGCTTTGCCCTCAGATTCCTCATCCTCTTCAAGTGTAAGATAAAGATTCTACTGTTTTAAGTTTTGAGGATAATTTGTTGTGCAGTGGCGGAGAGCAAATACAGCATATTTCCCAAGAAGTCTGGTCTTTCCTGGTGAGAAAATATAACTCCTGAGAATTATTATTTGTTAATCATGGAGTTTTCTTATAATAATAGTCTTTTCATAATGTAATAATTTAATAAAATTCATAATATGCTATATTAATACAATTATTTTACAGCTATAAACTACCTAATAAATCATGTAAACACATAAAATTTTAAAACATTACCAAAATTTTAATTATCAACTTGATATCTTAATGCTTTATGTTTTAAGATATTTACTGATATAAAGGTTTACCATCACATTACACCTAATTTTCATATTTTTTATTCTGATATCTGTATAACATATATGGATATATTAAAGTATTAATAGTCTTTTAATACAAGTTCTATGCAGAGCCAGTTTCTACATTAAACCCAAAGTCCTAGGAAGTACATTCCTCCACTAGTATTCTAGAAAGTACAGTAGGTTCTATCTCACTTTGTCATTGATATTTATTGCTAAAGGGTTAATTTTTGGATAAAAAGGTTCTTTCAGGGCTTCAATTATACAGTATGTATGGTACTTCAGTCACCTATTAACTTGAGTCCTGTAAATGCTGTACCTGGCATGGCCTCTTCAGACTTACATGGGTTTCCCAACTGTTCAATATCTGACGTACAGATAGATGTGTCATGAATTTGTAAGAGCAGCCCCCACCTCTTTGGACAGTGATCATCTGTTGAATTCATGTAGACTGACAATCTCAAAGGTAAATTGGGGGAAGAAAATCAGATTCATCTAATTTTAACATATGTGCATGGTGTCTGCCAAGAAGCATACGTACACTCCATGCATGGTGTAAAACTACAATGTAGTCTGTTCAGGTGTCAGATTTGAGAGGATTCACTTGAAGTGATTTTAATTAAGAACCTAAGAAATAGAACTCTACAGGGGTTTGTCCTCAGCCATCTGGTGTTTCGCTTAATATTTTTGTGGGTTATTTTTCTGGAGTACAATATGAAGCTTGTTCCTTAGGTGTTTTTATTTAATAAATGGCTCAAGAAAGAGTAGCAAGTCCCTAGAAATCAGGATTAAAATAAAAAAAAAATGATTTGTTTGGCCAAAAAGTATTGGAAACGAGCAGGTGCAAACATGTTATTATACCTTTTAGAAAGAACTTTTAGCTCATCCACAGGCATGAAACCTTCATTCTGGGTAAGTTTACCTGATTTTATGTCTTAACTCCACCCCTTAGCTTTATAATATATATTGGGGGTGGTGCTGTAAGCCTCAAAAATACTTAAGTTGACTTTAAAATGTTGTGGGATAGGTGTGTTGCCCAAAAAGGGAAAGTAAATCTCTCATTCCAGAGGTTAGGGTTTAATTCAGCTAAGGCTGGTGGCTTTAAAAATGCTTGATTGTGTAGACTGTGGCAGAGAAGAAAAGGGAGGGAGCACGAATAACATCTGTGCTGGACAGGTTCATGTCAATTTAACACAAGCTAAGTTCATCCAAGAGGAGAGAACCTCAATTAACAAAATACCTCTATAAAACCAGGCAGTAGGCAAGCCTAGAGGGCATTTCCTTAGTGACTGATTTGGAAAGGCCCAGCCCATGGTGGGTGGTGCCATCCCTCGGCTTGTGGTCCTGGGTTCTATAAAAAAGCAGGCTCCAAAGCCACAGGGAAACCCTGTCTCGAAAAACCAAAAAAAAAAAAAAAAAAGCAGGCTGAGCAAGCCGTGAGGAGCAAGCCAGTAAGCAGCACCCGTCCAAGACCTTTGCATCAGCTCCTGATTCCAGGTTCCTGTCTTGATTTCTTACCCTGTCTTCCTTCAGTGGTGAACAGTGATGTGCAAGTGTAAGCCAAATAAACCCTTTCCTTCCCAAGTTGCTTTGATCATGGTGTTGCATCACAGCACTAGAAACCCTAGCTAGGATAACATCAAAAGCCTAATGAGAAGGGACATTATAAAGAGATATTGGAGAAATTATTACTCTTCAGCCTGGAGAGGATGGGGTTCATTAAGGTGGAACCGTTGTGAGCTGAGGACCACAGAGGGATACTCTGATGATATCTCAAGATTTCCTCATTCTAACAAAAGTTACATCATTCTCCCTGTGTATCCTTGAAATGTGTACACTTATGTTTATATATGAAGTTTTATGCCCTTGCGTAGCTGTGCCAGTTGGGCTCTTTCTGCGTTCTACTTTAATCGGTATACGTTGTGTGTGCTCAAACACACTAATTCCTTTGTGAAGACTGACCAGTTACTCATTCTGAAAAT
The DNA here is from genome assembly GCF_037038515.1 of Microtus pennsylvanicus. Taxonomy (NCBI): domain Eukaryota; kingdom Metazoa; phylum Chordata; class Mammalia; order Rodentia; family Cricetidae; genus Microtus; species Microtus pennsylvanicus. Next base: position 44,350,811 of record NC_134581.1, read on the forward strand.
AATCACCTGATGTTTAAGTGTTTACCTTCTGTTTAGTGTGTGTGTGCTATGTATAATGGCTGTTTTTCTAGGAACGGTTGTTCTCAACCTATGGGTTGTGACTCCTTTGGCAAACCTCTATCTCCAAAAATATTTACATTACAATTCATTGACAGTAACAAAATTACAGTTATTAAGTAGCACCAAAAATAATTTTATGGTTGGGGACACCACATTCGAAACTGTATTAAGGATTACAGCATTAGGAAGGTTGAGATCCACTGCCCTAGACTATACTGACGGTCAGTGTTGATAGTCTTAAAATTGACATTTTATTGAAGTACATGTAAATTACATCCATGTAGTAGTTTAGAGAAGTTGTGGACAAATAGTACACATTTACAAGCATTTTATATTAAAATTGGCAAAATGAAAATGGCAAAATATGTTGATACTTGAAGTCTCATTTTTATTACTGTCAGGGAAACCCATTAGTTTTGAGATTACACGTGTCAGCCAAAGTCCTTGGAACTTGTCTAAAAATTAATTTGCTTATTAAACATAACTGAGGATCATAGCATTTCTAGTTTGCGAAATCATCGTGAAATAATAAAAATTCAAAACGGTGCGAAACATATTTGACACAATTCTGACCCTATTCACCTGGAAGCCACTGTACTAGTCCTTACCAGAATCCTTTGTGTTGGTTCTGTTACCACTGCCTCATCCTTTCAAGGTCTTTTATACGAGACCCTTTAGGCAAGTCACTACTTTTCAGCATAGCTGGGGTATTTTCCTGGCCAATCTTCTATTATACTGGTACTGCAATAGCCAATGGCCTAGTTTAATACGGGAACTCCAGACCTAATGTGTTGTACACCCACACACGTACTATCTGGACAGTGGTGAACTCACAGGTGGAATACAAATTTGGATATCATGATTAGTCACAAGTAGTTATAATCTCCTTGCTGATAATGAACATCATTATGTCTGTAATTGTGTGTTCTAAGTACTTTAAATGTTACAAGCAGGCAAGCCCAGGAGAGTTCTTATATCACTACCTCCATGTAGACAGAACATATAAGTGGCCACTCCTTATTTTTCAGGGGAGTCAGAGTTGGGGCTGGCTGGTCTTTGTAGTCATATATCATGGGTTGGGAACTAGGACAATGGCCAGAAAGAATGAAGCACCGTCCATGATCTCTGTTCATGTCCAACATCTTCTATACATTCACACTGGAGTGTCCAGAGACCCTCAACTTAATGCATCCTTAACTGAGCTACTTATCTCTACTTCTTAACTAGGGATTGAATTTGTTTTCTTAGTAGGATAATGTTATCACTATCTAACCACACATTCAAATTACTAACCTTGAAGTCATTTGTTTAAAGTATTTTTCTCCCCTTTATCTTCCCATAACCTCATGTGAAGTTTTCTCCGGACTAATTAATTCTATTACACACATCCTGTCTAATTGGTTCTGTATTCCCTGTCATTGTCACTGGAGTTCTTAGGGTCCAATCCTGGATCCTAGTACCCTTAGACGGTAGGCTCAGCTCACTGTCCTCAAGTATGCCAACTAAAGAGACTCGTTACAGTGAAAATCAGATAAAGGGGATTTTTTTTCATTGTGGCCACAATTAGGAGAGGAATAAAAGAAGATTCTTTGTCTGTGAAAACTGAGCTCCTTGCTTCTTTGGCTTCTTCTACAGTGCAGAACAATCTCAGGCATTTTGATAAGACCTGCTGCCAGGGAGTGCTCAAGGTATCATCTTTATGCCTCCTGTCACCCAAGCACAAAGTACGTGGACCCTGTCACTGCTTATCAAAGTGTGCTCCCCACTCCAGCACCACCAGAAGCACCCGGGACTCCTGAGAAATGCACCTTGAACTACCCCACGCCTTCAGAATCTAAAACCTGGGGTAGAACACCAAGGTTGGCGCTCAGAATCCCACATCACAATCACATTTTTTCTTTTCTTTTTCTTTCTTTCTTTTTTTGTTTTTTGGAGACAGGATTTCTCTGTAGCTTTTGGAGCCTGTCCTGGAACTCATTCTGTAAACCAGGCTGGCTTTGAACTCACAAAGATCCATCTACCTCTGCCTCCTGAGTGCTGGGATTAAGGGCTTACGGCATGCACCACCACAGCCTATCTCCAGATCAATAATTTTTGAGAATCTAATTGATGTTGCATCAAAGTATTTTGCATCAAAGTTTTGTCCCCAACCAGCAGAGCTGCCACTACCCAAGAATGATGGTCTGAAACTCCTGACCCCTGTGCTTCTACTTGGGCATTTGATTTTCCCTGCTGGCCAGTGTTTTAACAGGTGTTTTTGATCAGATGAAATTTGGGAGTAGCTGTGGGTCCCCTCGTGGCTGCACATCAGGATCACCCTGGGACCTTTTAAAATTGCTAATGCCTGTCCTCATGGCTATGAACAAGATCTCAAGGGGCCTCTTATAAAGTTCTCAAGAGAATTTGGCCTGGAGCTCAGACGGAACCAGAACTTCAGTAAGAAAGGGAAGGGGTAACTGAGAGCCAGGCTCCAGGAGGCTCCAGCTGTATTCCTACTACTCTTGAGACAAGAGTTCGGTGGGGTGAATGACAGACATACCCATAGCAGGCAGCAGGATCTGACAAGGGGAGGAGACACACCGTCACATTTCCACGTCAGAAGGCATGCCAGGCATTGCTTGTTACTAGCCATCCTCTCGCTGTGTCCACTCGTGGTGGAAGGAGCCAATGAATTCAAATTAGATATGGAGAAAGTAATGACATTTATAATTTCAAAAGTGCAGTTCCAACTGCAAAGGGAATAAAAGATCACTGATCCTAAAGCCAAATAAGAGAGGTCACGGCCCAGGAAAGCTGATTCAGGTTGCCCCAAATAAAATGTTCCAACGTGGTAGGAGTTTTGTCAGCTTTGTATAGTAATGGAACAAAGAAAGTCATGAATCAAAGTACTTAAAAATACATTAATGAGAAGTCCACATAGGCAGGTCATAGCAAAGCAGAGAAGCTCCCATATAGGCCTCAGATATTATTTGATGATATTCTTAGCTTTTGAATGGCAGAAGCTAGGGATCTGTTTGTACATTCCAAAGAAGGATTTCTCCCAATAGTAATGAGAATGCTCGGTCAAACACCAGAGGTAGATAACGAATGGTTATTTTGTGAGTTAAATAGGGCAAAATGTAATATTTGTTGCTTGTTAGCTGTGAACCTGTAACATTCCAGCTCTCCATAGCTGAAGTTCTAACTAATCAACCACTCTTCTAAGACTGTAACACACATGGCTTTCCTTTTATTGTCTTTATATACAAAGCACACATTTGAACAAGTGGATCTAATGTCTCTACTTCCCTGGACTTGCATGCACATGGTGAACATAAACTCATACAGGCATGTACATGCATACATAATAAAAATGAACAAATCTTTCTTTAAAAGGATGCATGGAGACAAGAACAAAGAGCCAGTCTATTTTTAAATCACTGCCTCTCTGTGGAATGGAGTGATGAGAGAAGAAGGGGACACTCCCAGCCTCCTCTGACCCCACGCCAGCACATCAGAGTCTCTGGGGGGGAGGGGGTCCCTACAACATTGCTCCATCTCTTTGACCTCAGCATGAAGATCAGTTGTAAGGTGAGCATTGCCTGATGGGCCTATGCTCTTTCTGAAGATTACAGGGGAAAAGAAGGCATAAAAATATATTGGTGAAGGATAGCCATTAGTTTATCTTTTATTTTATATTTATCAAGTATAAATTGTTTTTATACCCAAAATGGAGTACATTTTTACATATGTCAGTGCCCACTATTCCATCGCTCCTGTTAATAGTTGGTGACCAATGTATTATAAAGCCCTGCTTCAGCTTCATGTATGTCAGTGACAAAACATATGGGAATGCATATTCTCTCTCTCTCTCTCTCTCTCTCTCACACACACACACACACACACACACACACACACACACATACACACGTGCATATATTGCCATTGCTCGTCTTAGGAATTCTTAACAGATTCTGTAGCTCACAGTCGAATTTTTGGGCTACTTTAAATATTTCCTTAAACAGGAAAGTGAATGATGCCAGAACTGATGGCTGTGCTAGGCCTTTCCTTTTCCCAGCCCTGTGCTACTGAGAAGAAAGTATGTGGGTACTGAACTCCAAGCACCGTGGCCACATGTGTAGCTAGCTCTTAAGCACTTGCCAAGGGTAGCATGCATAATACTGAATGCAACTGTAGTTGTGTATTTGGACATTAAAAGGCAACTATAGGTCAAAATTTACATTTTTTCAATAGAACGTGACAGTTCTTTGACTCTGGAAATCTTTGCTAAGTTAAGGGCAATCTCAGATATTCTTCACTTGTGGAGGAAGCACAGGGCATCCTGTCTGTCATAGCCCAGCTAGGGTTTTTGAACAGTCTGAAAAGACCCTGAGGCTAAAGAATATAAATAGTTCAAAATATACTTCTATTGGTCCTCCTTTCAGGCTATCACCCTTAAATACTGTTACCTTCTCTGAATTTGTTCTCCAGACATACCTACACTAAAACATCAATGCAGGAGGGAAACCTAATAAACACACCTATGTCCATGTAAAGGGGCAGTTAGTAATCTGTCTCCGACTTAAGAGTGGTTTTCATGCTTACAAACCTGTCTCTCTACCCATGGTTCTCCTCTTTCTCAGCAAGTTTTGCTTATTATAATATGGTAAATAGACTTCAGTTTTATCCCCCATGATGTTAAAGAATTTCCTAAAATAGGGAAAGATTTTAATGAATCACATGTTGACAGAGAAAGGCATTTTAAGATGCTGCAGTGACTCAGCGTTGTATGATACAGAAGTGTCAGGCAAAGTCAAAGGGTCTCTTCTTAAAAACAGCCTTGCTTTCTTTATGTACTCCTGGGATTTTGTTTGTTTGTTTGTTTTTAATTTACAAAGCAAAGGCTGTCTCTTTTTGGAAGAGACACTCTACCAAATGTTTCATCTTCACAGATATTTAGTGGTTTAGGAGGCAGTGACCAACCAAGGACATAAAGTGGCATGCAGCCATTTATCAAAAAGTCTACCTTAAACAGAAATGGATTCAGGGAGGGGGTGGAGGGAAAGGTAGAAAAGGAAATAGGAAGAGAGGAAAGATGGGAAACTACAGTCAGGACGTAAAATATACTAATTAATTAGTATATACTAATTAAAAGGTCTAAAAATAAAACCAGTAAGGATCACCATCTCCCAAGAGTCCTGAGGTGCCCTGTAGACTGAATCCATGGGAGCTGCCTTCCATTTGGACAACTTCTGTGCTGTTGTCCAAATGTTGTTAGTCTAATGTGGATCACTGCTACCTCCAATAATAACGTTTAAGACACACCTTCTCGCACCTTTCCCCTGTCTCCAGCCTGATCCGATCCTTCTCACACTGTCTGACAAGCTCAGTACATACTTTATCATTTAGCACCAGTGTGGCACTGCCTGTGCCTAGACTGCCCATCACTCCTGTTCTGAGACTCAGTCAGTGTGATCCTGACTGTTAGTTATGATATCACACTATGAGGGACTGCAATCTGTACATTATTGTCACTAGAACTACAAAGCCAAAAACTTTTGAGGACCAGATTATGGTTGTAGCATGCATGGCTCTGGTGAAAAAAAAACAAAAACAAAGTTGGCAGACTAGGATTGCAGGGCAAATAGTGAGAAATGTATGGACTTGAAAATCAGTGAAGAGATACAAAGAAAAGCATAGCCGGAGGATTCCCAGGTGCAGAAGCAGTGGAGTGAAGGTTGGGAACCAGCCAGGCAGACATGAGGAGCGCCTGAAAGCACCTGATAATGACAAGTCATTCTTCTCTCTTCAAAGAGAAGAGCCGGAAGAATGGATGCTGCTTAACCAGGGACTGTTTACCTGCTGCAGGGAAAAGTAAAACTATTGAGCTGATTGGAATCACTCTTGACCCTTGTGATACCTCTAAATAGCTTCCACATCGGCCAGGTGCCAGAGACACTCTAGTGGAAGCCAGTTTCCCTTTACCATGAACTCCTCGGTATGTTTCTGATTGTGCTGCACAGACATAAATAGGCATAAAACATTTTCAAGCAATATGTATTATGTATATGTACGTAGATTTAAGGTATACACTGTGTGTATTGTTTTAAAGAAGGGCAAATATTTTACTGCATTTATTCATTTAACGTGTGTATGTATGTGCGCACACACGTATGTACTTGCATGTGCATGCACTAAGGTATATGTGTGGAAGTCAAAGAACTTGCAGGAGTCAGTTTTCTCCTTCGACCAGGCATGTCCTGGAGATCGAATCAGATGGTCAGACTTGGCAGCAAATACCTTTACCAGCTGAGCCATCTTGCCAGCTTCGTGTGTAATATCTTAATATATGTACTATACAATTATGAAACAAAGTTAATTAATATATTACCTCCATTCTTATAACTTTTTTGCACTGAGAATTTTAAGCTTTTCTTAATAATTTAGAATATAACTATGATATATTGTAATACAATATATTATATAATAATATAACTAAAATAATTAAAATTATTGACAAATTAATAAAACAATTAAATATTTGTTAATTACTAAAATGTATAAATAATAATACAAAATATTATTACTAAGTGTAATCACTGTGCTGTTACAGTAGATCTCAAGAATGTGTTGAGATCTCTCAAGAATGCGAGGAGAATTCTAAAGAAGCTATACAGCAAGTTAAAGATCAAATATGCGAGAATTTAATCAATCAGGATAGATTTCAGATATTACAGTGAAACTAGAACAATATCAAGATTTCAATATCTCAACCATTCATCACGAACTATTCAGGCTGTATTACAAAGCTTACCTACTTACTATATGCATTTATTTACATCTATTTTTTGAGATAATGTCTTATTGTGAAGCCCTTTCCCTGTCCTTGAGATAATGTCTTATTGTGTAGGCTTTCCCTGTCCTTGAACCCACTATGTTGATGGGGCTGGCCTGGAACTCACAGAGATCGAACTTCTTCTATCACCTGAATGTTGAAAGTAAAGGTGTGTGCCACCACACCTGGCCACTTCTAATTTTATTTGCATATGTAAACATGTCATTCCTATGTGGAGAAACAAATGCCTCTTATTCATTCTGTTTATATTAGCTATGACCTTTGCACTTTGATTTCATAATTAAGATTCTCAAAGGGTAATATATATATATATATATATGTATATATATATATATTTCCATTCCTCTCTCATTTCTCATTCATCCCAATATACATATATATATATATATATATATATATATATATATATATATATATATAGTTTCTCTCTCCTCTCTCTCTAAAAATATTATAAGCCTAAGACACACAAAGCTAAAAGTACTTATTTAAAGTCCTATTTAGGAAGTTTGGGAGATGGCTTGTTAAAATGCTTGCCACACACACAAACAAGAGGTTATTGAGTTTGGATCTCCAGTACATATGAGGGGAAGAAAAAGAAAACACAGATATTTACATTAGGAATCAAAACACTAGCAAAACTATAGTTATAAAGAAGATTTTGAAGGCCAAACATCTCTTTTCCCTGGGACTTGTCTTCCTACTGTGGAGAAACTTGCCCAGTGGAAGGCACTAGCCAGAGAGGGTGGCGGGTATTTATTTGTTTTTCTTTGCTCTCTCCCTGATTAAGCACTGAAGTCCTCTTTCTTTGGCTTCCTTAATAATACATACAGTTCTGTAGATAGTTTTTATTTTTTCCATAAATGCATCAATTATGAAAGCTGCTTGGAAAATTTGGATTACTTCCAGAACTCTAAACGGCAGAATCTTCCAAACCAACTAGGTTTTGATGCTCTCTTTTACATGTTTGCAACAGATTTTTGACTCCTCTTTGTCTGCATGCTGTGGTCTTCACACTTCTTTGAGGGAAAGTCTTTTCCATGCAGGATCATCCAACAGTTTTTAATGAGAAGAAAATACCCCATAATGACAAATACATAATACACAATATTACATAAAATAGTTTGAACCATATAAAAACGAATGCATACCAACATGAAAGAGGAAATTGGGCTTTTGTTTCTTTTTCTATATAATTTGCTCTTAATAGAATCTACACATTCAGGAGAGGTAGGCACCGGGAAAGACACCCTGTATACTGAATATTAGAAGTACTTTTTAATAATGTTTTTCATGTCTTAAGAATGTTACTATGCACTTGCTTGGCTTCCTAGAGTTGAAATACCCATATTTTACATATGTAGTTTGCAATCAGTGTTAAAAATAAACAAAAGTCAATCTGACACGTCATTGGGTCTGGAGCAGCAGTGAGGTTCTCTCTGAACTTTACAGTCACTTTATGAATGGAGGTGGAATCTTTTTAAATGCTCGTTAATTGTAATTTAGTTTAAAACTAAATTATTGAAAATTATGCAGCCCATCAGGTATTGGATTCAGTTTCCAGGCTCGCCGCTGCATTTCATCAGCCCAATAACCCGAGTTAAAGGGAGATTTCCTACTGCAGTGCTTCTCGTTTTCATAATTTCAATATTTTTTCCTCTTCCCTGACTTCTTAATGCTTTCAAGAATATCTGTATATTTATACTATACCCTTTGATTTATTCGCCAACGAAGTCTCAAATAAACCAGATTTCAGGGGCATTACAATTGCCTCAGAAACATTGTGCTCAACCCAATCAAGATTGTGATTTGAATGTTGCTAGAGTAGATGCAGCTTTTAAAGTGTTAGTTGTGCATATGTATGAAAATTGAAATTATTCACCCTTTGGAAACTCACTTAGAGGTTAAATAAGTTTCAAAGTTGTATTTTATATTGCTAAAGTGGTGAAATTTGATGATTGCTGCAGGATAATTTTTATATAGATTTTCTTCCCCATTATGTCCTCATCATTTGCTGTCTTCTTCTTTAATAATCAGCCTCCACTACGGTAACGGCTTAACTGTGGGCTTTTGGTGATTTATATGGACCATTTATTTTCAGATAACATGAATGTAGAATGCCAATGAAGGACAATACATATAAGCATATAATTTCTCTAATTTTTTAATGAAACAATTTGATCTAATCGAATGAGAACATTTGGGATGTGTGCTCTTATTTCAGTTTTTGTTGGTGCAGTCTCTATATGTAGAATAACAGACTAAGAAGCTTTTTTAACCACAAACATATTTTATGAACCAGTTGAAGGAAAGTAGTTATAGTTTATAACTTTCTTTTTTTTCCTTTTTTTTATTGATTTTTAATGAGCTCTACATTTTTCTCTGCTCCCCTCCCTGCCTCTCCCCTCTCCTCTCCAGATCTCCCCCAAGGCAAGTCCCCATGTTCCCAATCTACTCAGGAGATCTTGTCTTTTTCTACTTTCTACTTCCCATGTATTGTGAAAACAATTGAGAATTGGACAGTGAGATGTTAATGATAATCTCGATGACCTGAGAATAGAAGCTGTAACAGACTACAAGATGTGCACCGTTCAGCTGCAAGCATCCGTGTGCTCTGTGCCTGTGTACTGCTCCTCTGTAAAGAGTGTCTGTCCTCAGATATTCAAGGACTTAAGAAACTCGAACTGCTGGTGGCGTAGTCGCAGTCTATGTAGCGTGGAGAAACTTTTCCAGTTTAACTTGACATCTCCTGAAAACTATCCCCCTTACTTCCTAACTTTGAAGACAACCTTCCCTGACCACCAGAGCCAAACCCTCAAGTTCCAGCTGCATGTAATTTAAGAAAGCTGAGGCTGTGAAGAACAGATAATAAAGATAATAGACGAATCAGACAAAATACAGAGAAAATTAAGTGCATGTAAATTGTTGTAGTTTGCTTATAATTTTATTATAAAAATGGCATGTTTCTTTATAGTTTTATGAATTAATGCCTTGCATAACTATTCCCCTAGAAAAGACATGATATATGTATGTATATGTATACACACACACACACACACACACTGCATCTCAACAAAATTATCAACATTTGATATTTGTCTTGTATACTTCTCTCAAAAGCTGGGTATATCTGAGGAACTATAATCCAGTTTACTAAATGAATTATTATTTAATCCAACATAAAGATTTTATACAGAAAGTTTTCACAAACTCTAAAATGATTTTTTAAACTTTCTGCTTTTGAATATTTTTTCATAACTTATTCCCATTTAAATTTAAATTGATTTTGTTTCTCATTTTAGTGCCATGTTTATATACATGATTAATTAAATTTTAAATATTTGTCGTATTCTTCCCTCATTGATCACAATTTGAATAGGTTTTTTGTTCAATTTAATGATTTAAAATGATATTCATTACAATATATTCATTTTCTCCTTAATAAGTTTCCTTTTAAACTATTATTGGTACAATTAAGTAACAAGTAATTAAGTAAAAAAAGTTTATTAATTTTAATGAATGGATTCAAGTCTCTAAAAAATGAACTGTTTTAGCACATTGCCTTATATAGCTACTCAATGCCTTCTATTCAAGCATCCTTGAAAAATATGGTTGATGACTATGTTCATTTTTACTCTAAACTTTGATCCCAGATCATGCTATTTATCTACAAAATTAAATAAAATATAATATTAAAATACTTGTAATAGATTATAGATTTGTCATTTCAGTTTTTCTGAAGGTTTGACAAATTTAATAATAAAATTAAAAGCAAAGCTTACGATGTGATATGCAAATATGATACTGGGTTCTTCACTCTGTGGTAGGGTGTTGCTGCAGAACATCTTTTTCCTCTGCCATCTGTACGCCTTGAGATATTAAAATACAGTAATGGGCACGGGCTTGGAAGGGCCGTCAGTGTGCCATGATTTCCTGGTAACATCGGTGATTTCTTTGGAGTGTGCAAACAAACTCAACTTTCCCCTTATGTTTTATGCGCGCCTAAACTTTGACTAAATATAGTCCTCATTCTTCAGTGTAACACCACTTAAAAGACAGCTTTAGATCTGTAGTTACTTAGCAACAATCCTTACATTTTATTTCTTAAAGTTACTCATTTTAACCAGTGTAGATAGTCACAAACTTGTGCATCTTCATAGAGGACTATGTGATGTATATATTGCAATATCAAATTCAATTTACTTAACATGTATTGCTTCACTAGTATGAAGGTATTAAAAGTCCCTTGCTCTTGAGAATATAAAGCATATAATAATATCTGTAGTCACCCTACCATGCAATAGCATATTAGCAATCCCCACTCCAGTCTAAACACAGCGTAGTACCCACTGCTAGCTTTGTCTATCCCTTCCTCCCTCTGTATTCCCTTGGCTAAGGCACCTCCATAGCCACCCATTTCGGTGATGCTGACTCTATTAGATTCTTCATGTGTTAACTGCTTTGTTGTTGTTGTTGCTGCTGCTGTAACCCATAGCCCAAAGCAAAGTATCTAAGGAAGACTATCTTGCCTCCTTGTTTCCAAAGGGAAGTCTTGTATGACAGTGGAGGAATGAGAGAGATGGCACCTGGAGTAGTAAGCTAAGACGTCACCTTTTGGTCCACTCATAGGAAGCATACAGGTTGTCAAGACTCTGGAATTTCAAGGTCCATCCCTAGTGACACACTTTTTCTAGCAAGGCTATATCTCCCCATAACTCCCCCAAGACAGTGCCACCACGTGGGGACCAAGTGTCTGAGTTTATGGTGGGCATTTCTTAGAATTCCATCATTTTATGGCTGAATAGTATTCCACCATATGTATGTACCACATTTTCTTTCGCCATTTATCAGTTAGGGAAACATTTAATTTGTTCCCACTTCTTGGCTGTTGTAAATCATGCTGCAATAAACACGGAAATATAGATGCCTGAGAAGCTGATTTAATTTCCTAAGGCTGTATGCTTTGTAGGGGGGTAGAAGGGTTCTTAGATAATGTGGTAGTTCTACATTTTAACAAAAGTTTTATTGATTTAATGTTTGGCAATTTTATACACGTTCTGGTCACACTCAATCTTTGACCTCTCTCATTTTTTTCCTACTCATCCCCCAAATCCCCAGATCTCAACCACATCTTTCTGCAATTTTTAAAAAAAGATTTATTTACTTATTTATTTGTGTGTGTGTGTGTGTGTGTGTGTGTGTGTGTGTATCCATGCATGTTCCGCAGTGCATATATGGAGGCAGAGGACAGCTTTCACGAATTAGTTCTGTGAGTCTGGGGACTGGATTCAGGCCCTTTGGCTTGATGGCAAGCACTTTTACCCACTGACATCTCACAGCTCTACTTTCCTATCTTTGGTTCGGGTTGTAATTTTGCTTTGTGATGCACTGGGTCCCAACAGTAAGTGAAGTGGAATCTTGGGAAGAATGGGCATGCATTTTGAAGCTGGATGGCCATGCCTTTGGGAAACAGTCTACAGTTTTGTTGAAAATTCCATGCATTTCCCATGCAATTCTTCTGTTCCCATAATTCAAAGACCCTTTCACATAGGGTCTAATTTCTCCTGCATTCACCTCACATTCTTTAAAATTTTCCCATTGAATGAATGACCCATTTCCTCTTTCTTCTCTTCAAGCCTTCGTACTTTTGTTCTCCACATGATGTGTCCTTTTGGTGAGGCTTTTCATGAAAATTTCCATTTCCCATATCATTACAGCCTGACTTTTCTTTGACAGTTCTCCCTTACTGAAACCAACTTTCACCTCCTGAATTGACTTCCTTATGTCATTCGCTTGTTTGTTTTTGTTCTCTTGGAGTACTTCATAATGTCTTTGTGTTGATCAAACATACTTCTTACTGTTCTTTTGTACACTTTGAGGGTTCTTTCAAGTCACTGTCTTTTGAGTCCGCTCCTACAAGATTGGTGAATTTTGGAGGGTAGGTGTTGCTTTGCTTTTTGTGTTGTGTTTGTTTCTACACTGGGACTTTTGTCTCTGGCATTAGTGTTAGCTGAGGTTTTTTTTTTCTTTTCTTTTCTTCTTCTTCTTCCTCACTTTTTTTTAAATTTTTTTTTTAAAGATTTATTTATTTATTATGTATACAACATTCTGCCTCAATATATGCCCGCACGCCAGAGGAGGGCGCCAGATCTCAGTACAGATGGTTGTGAGCCACCATGTGGTTGCTGGGAATTGAACTCAGGACCTCTGGAAGAGCAGCCAGTGCTCTTAACCTCTGAGCCATTTTTTAAATTTTTTATTGAGAAAAAGAAAAAAAAAGTTTCTGTCTCCTCCCAGTCTCCCATTTTCCTCCCCCTCCTCCCACCCTTCTCCCCCTCCTCCCACCTCCTCCCACCCTTCTCCCCCTCCCCCCACTCCTCTCCCCCTCCCTCTCCAGTCCAAAGAGCAGTCAGGGTTCCCTGCCCTGTGGAAAGTCCAAGGTCCTCCCCTCTCCGTCCACTGTGGAAGTCAGTGTTTCGGTTTCTCAGGAAATTCGGGATCAACCTACCCCTGGACCCAGCAATACCACTCTTGGGAATATACCCAAGAGATGCCCTATCATATGACAAAAGCATTTGTTCAACTATGTTCATAGCAGTATTATTTGTAATAGCCAGAACCTGGAAACAACCTAGATGTCCTTCAATGGAAGAATGGATGAGGAAAGTGTGGAATATATACACATTAGAGTACTACGCTGCGGTAAAAAACAATGACTTCTCGAATTTTGCATGCAAATGGATGGAAATAGAAAATACTATCCTGAGTGAGGTAACCCAGACACAAAAAGATGAACATAGGATTTACTCACTCATAATTGGTTTCTAACCATAAATAAAGGTCACAGAGTCTATAATATAATTGGTGATCCTAAAGAAGCTAAATAAGAAGGTGAACCCAAAGAAAAACATATAGTTATCCTCCTGGCTATGGGAAGTAGACAAAATTGCCGGGGAAAAAATTGGGATCTTTGGGGTGGGGTGGGATGCTGGTAAGAGGAGATGGGGAGAGAAAAGTGAGAAGGGGAGGATGGAGGAAACTTTGGGGAAACAGGATGATTGGGATAAAGGAAAGTTGGATAGGGGAGCACAGAACCACAATTCTTAGTTAAGGGAGCCACTTTAGGGTTGGCAAGAGACTTGAACCTAGAGTGGTTCCCAGGAGCCCAAGGCGATGTCCCCAGTTAGTTCCTGGGGCAGCTGAGGATAGGGAACCTGAAATGTCCCTATCCTATAGCAATACTGGCGAATATCTTGCATATCATCATAGAACCTTCATCTGGTGATGGATGGAGATAGAGACAGAGACCCACACTGGAGCACTGGACTGAGCTCCCAAGGTCCCAAAGAGGAGCAGAAGGAGGGAGAAGATGAGCAAGGAAGTCAGGACCACGAGGGGTGCACCCACACACTGAGACAGTGGGGCTGATCTATTGGGAGCTCACCAAGGCCAGCTGGACTGTGACTGAAAAAGCATGGGATAAAACCGGACTCTCTGAACATGATGAACAATGAGGGCTGATGAGAAGCCAAGGACAATGGCACGGGGTTTTGATCCTACTTCATGTTCTGGCTTTGTGGGAGCCTAGCCAGTTTGGATGCTCACCTTCTTCCTCACTTTTATCTTCTTTTTAATTCAAATTACCCATTTTATTTTATTTTATTTTTTTATTTGTATAGGGCTTATAGGGGTTTGCAATGTTCAGAAGAGATCTAAGGTATGCTGGCCTGAAATGTTGAGAACTGATATTTAAACTTTTCAGGTCCAACATTAGTCTCCCCCTCAGAGTCAGCAAGTTCTGCAGAATCAGCAACTGTGAGTCATGTCCATGGGTCAGCACAACTCTGGGCAATCCTTGCATATGTCACCTTGGCTCTGCACATCTAGATACTCTACCCTAAGTCAACTCCTACCTGCTCCCCATTTCCACTGCCCCATCTAATATTGTGGTCCTATGTACCTGGGCACCTTATCCTTGCTTAGATAAAGTTTGCTCTCTGCTTCCTCAGCTGTTGCCACTTGTGGGTTCCAGTCAGGTAGGCAATCCAGTATGGATGAGGATTCGTTCATCTGCCCTTTGCTTCTGTCTTCTTCTACCAAGTGTTCTAGATCCCCACTCACCTGGGAGTCCTTGATAGTTCTATAATTTAGTCCTTTTGGTCCACACTGTTTTTTAAAACAGCTATTTTGATTACTTTGCCACCAAGAGTATTCATATACTTTTCCTCCTTATTTTTCCTTCATATTTTATTACCACTTATTACGGTTAATATTTTGGTAATAATAATTCTTATTGCTGTGAAAAAATATCTCATTATAGTTTTAATATACATTTCTTTGACCATTAGTAATGTTAAGCAGTTTTTGTACTTATTAACTATTTTGAACTTATAACTTATTGGTATTTATACCTATTAACTCTTTTTTACTTATTAAATAATTGTGTTACTTTCTGGTAAATGATGTTCTATTCTGTTGCCTACTTCTAGGTCATGCTATTTGTCTTTCTGCTCTTGAAATTTGAAGTTTTCTACATGTTCTGGATGTCATTCGCTTCTCAGGCATGTAGTTAGCAAATATATTCTCCCATATTTTATATTATTTCTCTATTTTGATTTCCTTTGTTCACAAATGTTTTGTGAAGTTTTTTTTTTTTATTTTTGCTAGTGTTTTAGTAATCCAGTGCCCTTTGTCTGTATTTGAAGAACTTCATTTTCACACATTAAATAGGAGAACCAAGTTATATTTAGTATCTAAAAAACTTACTATTCAAAGCTGATTTGTAGTTTGGGGTGTTGTCCAAAATCTCTTGCTCATTCTATGCTTCTGACTTATTTCTGGCATGCTTTCTTCAGCAAGTATTATATTTTGAGGCCTTATATTTAAGACTTCTATCCAATTTGACTTGGATTGTGTGACTGGTTAGAGTACTCTATTTCTAGAGCATTCCTTTTGTGCTCCTAGAGCTGGCTTGCACCCAGCTGGAGGCATTTTAATTGGTTGATTTTTGGTAGGTCAGAATTTGCTTCTTCCTCTCCATTTCTGTCTCTCTAGCCTTTGCCTTTCCACAGTGTTCCCTGTGAGGTTTTATAAGGCAGGCTATATGATCACACAAGCTAGATTATCTTGATAGAAAATAGATGTGAAGGGTCTTGAGGTTTTTTTCCCCCTCCATTCCCTGCTTTGTCTAAGACCTCTGACACAGTTGGTTTGGGAACCCATGCTAAGTATACTTGCTACTTCAAGTTTCAGGAAAAGTTAATTTGGAAAAAGTATGAAGAAATTAGAACATGTGAAATGCTTGAATTTTTTAAATCAAAGAAAGGACTATGGGTCCTTTGCAATTTCATTTATGCTTTCTTCTCTCTTCCCTCATAATTCATTTTCAAGTACCCATTGAAGTTATTTTCAAAAGTTAGCTTGCTTACTCGTATAGATCCTGTGTTTGCTTAAGTTAAAAAAAAAGGTAAAAGCAAAAATTTCATATTTGCACTAGCGACTTTGGATCCTATATTATGCAGGTAAAGTGGATAATCCTTACTTCAAGTCTCCTCTGAGTTGCCATACATATGTATCAGTTAGTGCTTTCTTTCCCTTCACTTCTTCTGTTAATTTGTATTATATATTCTATACTAGATTTTTCTCTCTTTTGCCAATTAGTGATGGTTTAGACTTTTGTAAATCATGTACAGTGTATCTTGTTAAGTTATCAAAGAAAAATGAAATACCTTTCTTTACATACTCGAGATCATTTGGAATGTAGACATGAAGTTTGGTTATTTTTATGTAAATCAATTTTGAATAATAAACTCCTGAAATCTCTAGGATAATTTAATTTTTACTTTCAGTATGTGAGAGTGATGCTATCTGTTAGAGTTCAGGGAAGAAGCCCTATTTACACTGCTTCAGACATCACTATCAAGAGTAGAAAAGAGTTACTGCAGCTTAGAATTTTAGAACCTAATGCATGTAAAATCTTTTCTAGCCTAGTTGATTTATTGTAGCCAGAGTCATTTCAGTGACTTTCCATCTAATTTATGACAAATCGAAGTAGTTGATATACAGTTACAAGCTATTAGTTCTTACTTAAGCTGTTCAAGAATAAGGGCCAGAGACATTTGCTCCCCATATCAGCTTCTTTTTGTTTTGTTTTTTTAAACCTATTAGCTCATAATTTTGACAGGTTTTTGCAGACTTAGAAATATATATCTCTTAAGTCATCATTTTCCTTGATTTCCATTACACAATTATTAATAATTTTTAGTTGTGTTTAATTTTATTCTAAATACTTTTTTATAAAATCGCATTAACCTTTTTATCTTTACAAAATATTTTATTTCTTCTGCCAGAAAAAATTAAATCTTCCTGTCTCACTTTAGATGATTACCGGGAAGTCAGAATTCCTTGAAATGGAGCCCTTTGAGAGTGCTGGTAGCAACAAAGTGACTGCAGATCATTCACCCAGACTTATTAGGCAAATAGGCCCTATGAAGATATCTTGCTAGCTGGTTGCATAGAGGAAACCAAATAAGACTCAAAAGAAAATCCTGGCAATCATGAACCATTTTTCTGAAAAAAAATGCTGGATTTGTCTTCAGCATCACAGTAAACACTTTTCTTTCCAACATACTACAAACTTTCCATTTAAAAACAAAATTCACTGATTTGCACTATGCATGTGTGGTGGTTTGAATGAAAAAGGCCCTCATACGATGATATGTTTGAATGCTTGCTGCCTGGTTAGGGAAACTACTGGAGAAGCATTGGGAGATGTGGCTCTTAGAAAAGAGTAGGTGTGTCCTTGTTGGAGGAGGTGAGTCACTGAGAGTGATAGAATCTTCAAAATCCTGGGACAGGCCCAGTCTGGCTTTTTCAATGCCTGCTGCCTGTGAATCAGGATGTAAAACTCTCAGTTACTGCCCCAATGCTATGCCTGCCTGCTTCCTGCCATGATTACATGAACTAACCTTCCGAAACATTAAGCATGCCCCCAGTTAAGTGCTCTCTTTCATAAGAGTTGCCTTGTTCATCATGTCTGTTCATGGCAATAGAGCAGTAGCTGAGATAACTGACTTTGTCTTGGTACAGTTATAAAGATTAACATCATGATCTCATTCATAAAGAAGGTTTTACAATCCTTCTCACAGATAAATTTGTAGAATAGGTACTTTCATTTTGTATATTCCCAGTAGGCTACAATGAGCGGTATTCTCTTTTCAGAATTTGTATTGTATTTCATATCAAACCTAGATATGATATTTCTTTACTTCTTCTTTGCTTAAATGGGCGGTGGTGGCGCATGCCTTTAATCCCAGCACTCGGGAGGCAGAGGTAGGCGGATCTCTCGGAGTTCGAGACCAGCCTGGTCTACAGAGCTAGTTCCAGGACAGGCTCCAAAGCTACAGAGAAACCCTGTCTCAAAAAACCAAAAAAAAAAAAAATGTAGTCATTGTGGTCATTTTCTAGAGCACAGTGAGCATGCAGTATGTTCAGGTCAAGCTGAATACACATCACTTCTGGTCAATGTTCTGGACCAAGACTAATCCCCACAATGCTATGTAGCCTTCTGCAGCTTTATAGAGCTCATATAATTTCCAGACACTGAGTTAGGGGACAGAAAACAGATGTCTGGGAAGGAGCCAGACTTGGCCAGCCACAGATAAGCTTGCTGAAGATGTATAATCTAGTATCTAGGTCTTGACTTAGTCTCTTATCTGTCACACAAGAAAGACTGGTATTTGTTCTACTCTCGGTATGATCGAATCATTCACTGACTGAGTGATTTCAATTACTTTTCCAAACAAAACCCTATGAATTGGGCTTTTGTCCGTTTTCAAAGTCTAAAATAACTTGTTACATGAGAGTTCCTGGTAAATTAAAATGACTTCATATATATTGGTTAAAAAGAATATTTTGGATAGTAATGTTTCCTTATTTAAACTGTTTTCTAGTCAAAAAGTACTGCCAGACCATGTCAGAAATATATTTTAGAATTTGTTTTATAAAATATGAATTATCTTTTAAATCTTTCTTTCATTAATATTTATTAACCACAGTACTATAAGTTAACACTCATGGATGTGAATTGAAGACATCACATACTTGAGATCACGAAGAATATTCTCAAGACAGCAAATGACATCGTTTTCTCCTGCTTTTCTTTTCCTCTTCCCGCCCACCCCCCACAACAGTCCGTACATAGGAAAGCAATGGGAGGAGCCAGAGAAAATCTGCTTCCCCCAAGCCTGATTGCACTGTCTTTTACAGGTGATCTCGAGAATATATATAAGACCATCTTATATAACTCAAGAATGATTCAGTATTGTGCCTAAATGTTGTAGAGGAGTAAATAAAAATGGTTTTGCTCTCCCATGATTCTCCCTCCAGCTGTGCTGTCCGTAGGGAGAGAGCTGCACTTTGTTTCATGCAGACCCTGGCACTGGTATTTCTGTGCTGAGCCTGTTACACCACTCCTCAGTGTCAGGAAGCCCTGATTCCTTTTATCTGCTGCTCCATGTCCCTCCAAAATGCCTTTCTGCAGGCTAATCTAAGTTTTACAAGGTTGCGGACTTCCATCTTACTGCCAATCACATTAGAAGTTGTCAGTAAGTGTGCTTGGCACTGAAAGTGCTAAGCCAATTAAACCATTCTCTTTTTCTTCAAATATGATGCACTCCAGCTTAGAGGCCTGTTTTTAAAGGTGTTTCTTTCTTAGTCATATTGATCTTTGACTATTTATGTTGTTGATGTTAATTTTTGCTGCTTCTGTCTATAAGGTAATTTCAGGGACACAGATACATATAAGGCCCTGTTCTTCATCCCTGTCTTTCATCATTTCCTAGATAGTCTTCTCTTCCACTCTTCCAACACCTTCATTCTTCAGACAGTTTCTACAATCCCACCTTTGCCTGGATGCCATCAAAGAAGGAGTTTAAAACTCCCTTGCTATCTTTGGTTTATAAACAACTGTGGAGAGCATGTTTGGATTTGCCTTTCATTGTGGAAATGGCTGAGGTGTTGATGGCCATTATCCTAGACTGGCATGAAGATTGCCAAGTTACAGATTTGCATATATTCTGTTTTTATTTGTATGCATTATCATACTTTAGAAATGACACACGTATTTATGCATTTCTAAGTGATGTGCTTAATTGCTTCCTATTTTCTTTGATTTCTACTAAAACCAAAGCAATTTCATAATCTTTATTAGTCTTCTAAAACTGTCTCATATTTTTGTGTTTAACAGGTCATTGCCATAGTGATGGATATGTTTACTGATGTGGATATTTTCAAAGAAATAGTAGAGGCATCAACCCGAGGCATATCTGTATATATTTTACTTGATGAGTCCAATTTTAATCATTTTCTAACTATGACTGAAAAACAGGGTTGTCAAATTCAGCGTCTCAGGGTAAGAATTCTATTTTTTTCAAATACTTTTGCTTACTGTTTTCATTCTGTTCAAATTTGAGTCATGTTAAGATAAATTAGCCAAAAAAAATTAAAAGAAAAAGGCAAAACAATGGAGACAGAGTGATGTTTGGGAGAAGATTGGAAGGCCTGTTTGTTCTGGAATGTGCTTCTTGGGAGGATGTCTGGGTATTCTTTTTTTTTAATTTATTTTTTTATTGAAAAAAAAATTCCACCTCCTCCCAGCCTCCCATTTCCCTCCCCCTCCTCCCACTCCTCTCCCCTTCCCCCCACTCCTCTCCCCCTCCCTCTCCAGTCCTAAGAGCAGTCAGGGTTCCCTGCCCTGTGGAAAGTCCAAGGTCCTCCCCCCTCCATCCAGGTCTAGGAAGGTGAGCATCCAAACTGGCTAGTCTCCCACAAAGCCAGAACATGAAGTAGGATCAAAACCCCGCGCCATTGTTCTTGGCTTCTCATCAGGCCTCATTATCCACCATGTTCAGAGAGTCCGGTTTTATCCCATTCTTTTTCAGTCCCAGTCCAGCTGGCCTTGGTGAGCTCCCATTAGATCAGCCCCACTGTCTCAGTGTGTGGGTGCACCCCTCATGGTCCTGACTTCCTTGCTCATGTTCTCCCTCTTTCTGCTCCTCATTGGGACCTTGGGAGCTCAGTCCGGTGCTCCAATGTGGGTCTCTGTCTCTATCTCCATCCATCGCCAAATGAAGGTTCTATGGTGATATGCAAGATATTCATAAGTATGGCTATAGAATAGGGCCATTTCAGGTTCCCTATCCTCAGCTGCCCAAGGAACTAACTAGGGACATATCCCTGGGCACCTGGGAGCCTCTCTAGGTTCAAGTCTCTTGCCAACCCTAAGATGGCTCCCTTAATTAAGATATGTGCTTCCCTGCTCCCCTATCCACCCTTCCTGGAGTAAGATGCCACCAGCAACAGTTGGTGACTGTGTCTCACATATACAACTCTGAAACCTCTGGCTAGTGATCCTGTAATTTGATATGTGTTGCTTTGTCAAATCACTTGAATTAGTGCCTTCATTGACATTTGACTTATGTCAAGATTTTTATGTTATTATAGTCGGAAAGTATTTCTCATAGTGAAATCTAGTATCATTTATGAAATAATTTCATGTAAACAGAAAATATGTTCATTTAAGCTGTGTTAAAAATATTTTGGAATGGTTCTCTTTCTTGAGTATTTAATTGTAGGGAAATGTTTGCAATTTTCTTAATGAATTTTTATGTTTTAAAAGTTTATTTCAATTAATTGTTTCGGTGCCAGGCAGTAGTAGCCCACACCTTTAAAACTAGAGGCAAAGGCAAGTAGATCTCTGTGAGTTCAAGACCAACCTGGTCAACAGAATGAATTCCAGGACAGTCAGAACTGTTACACAGAGAAACCCTGTCTCAAATCAATCAGTCAATCAATGCAATGTTTTTAATGTGTTTACACTGTTATTTATTTGCTTTTCAAAATGTCTCACTTCTAGATGTAATTTTACTTTATGTTTGCATATAATTGTAGAACATTCGAGTACGGACAGTAAGAGGCCAAGATTATCTTTCAAAAACAGGAGCAAAATTCCATGGGAAAATGGAACAGAAATTTTTGTTAGTTGACTGCCAGAAAGTGATGTACGGTTCTTACAGGTAAGAATATAGTGTTTATTTTAAGCATTTTCATACTTTTAAATAAGTTATTACATTGAAATTTTAGCAGAATCAACTTAGCAGTATCTTAGAACCAAGGAAAAAAGAGGCTGGAGACATGCTGAAAACTTGTTACTCTTTTTTTAACTTTATTATTATTATTATTATTAAAAATTTCCACCTCCTCCCCACCTCCCATTTCCCTCCCCAATTCCCCCACTTTCCCTCCCCCTCCCTTTCCAGTCCAAAGAGCAGTCAGGATTCCCTGCCCTGTGTGAAGTCCAAGGTTCTCCCCACTCCATCCAGGTCTAAAAAGGTGAGCATCCAAACAGACTAGGCTCCCACAAAGCCAATGCATGCTGTAGAATCAAAATCCAGTGCCATTGTTTTGGCTTCTCAGTCAGCACTCATTGTCTGCCATGTTCAGAGAGTCCAGTTTGATAGATGAGGAAAAAAACATTTGACAAAATTCAACACCCCTTTATGATAAAGGTTTTGGAAAGGTTAGAGATACAAGGATTATACCTAAATATAATAAAAGCAATATATAGCAAGCCAACAGCTATTATCAAATTAAATGGAGAGAAACTCAAAGCCATTCCACTAAAATCAGGAACAAGACAAGGCTGTCCATTTTCACCATATCTCTTCAACATAGTTCTTGAAGTTCTAGCAATAGCAATGAGACAACATAAGGAGATCAAGGGGATTCGAATCACAAAGGAAGAAGTCAAACTTTCGTTATTTGCAGATGATATGACCCCAAAAACTCTACCAAAGAACTGCTACAGCTGATAAATAACTTCAGTGATGTAACAGGTTACAAGATCAACTCAACAAAATCAGTAGCCCTCCTATACAGAAAGGATAGAGAAGCAGAGAGGGATATCAGAGAAGCTTCACCTTTTACGATAGCCACAAATAGCATAAAGTATCTTGGGGTAACTCTAACCAAGGAAGTGAAAGATCTATTTGACAAGAACTTTGAGTCTTTGAAGAAAGAAATTGAAGAGGACACCAGAAAATGGAAGGATCTCCCTTGCTCTTGGATTGGGAGGATCAACATAGTAAAAATGGCAATTCTACCAAAGGCAATCTATAAATTCAATGCAATTCCCATTAAAATCCCAACAAAATTCTTCACAGACCTTGAGAGAACAATAATCAACTTTATATGGAAAAACAAAAAACCCAGGATAGCCAAAACAATCTTATACAATAAAGGAACTTCTGGAGGCATTACCATCCCTGACTTCAAACTCTATTACAGAGATACAGTATTGAAAACAGCTTGGTATTGGCATAAAAACAGAGAAGTCGACCAATGGAATCAAATAGAAGACCCAGATATTAACCCACAAACCTATGAACACCTGTTACTCTTACAGAGTACCTGAGTTTGGTTCTAAGCACCTACTGTAGAAGGCTCACAACCACCATTAACTCCAGCCCGATGGTGATCTAGACCCCCTTCTTGCCTCTTCTAGAACTTCACTCAAATTTAAAAACCCACAAATGGATACATACACATAATTATAATTTATTTTTAAATCCATTTTAAAATTTGAAAAGTTTAGAATCTATAGTGTGGAGATTTGGAGACATGGGCCTTGCTAACATCTTCATGTGACTTAGGCTGTAACTTGGCTTCAGGTTCTTCATCAAAACAGTAATGGTTTTAGCTAACATTTCAGGTGCCTTGAAACTCTAAAATAACCAAAGTGGACTAACTCCTACAAGGGTAATGTATAATATGAATTGAGAAACAATCACTTAAGCCAGTTTGGGTAGTGTATGCCTGTAATCTCAGCATGCAGGAGGATTGCCACAAGTTAAGTGGCAGCCTGGTCTACATAGTGAATTCAAGTATTAGCTAGGGTTATAACAAGATCCTGTCTCAAATAACAAGACAGGAGCTGAGGTGATTACTTAGCCCATAAAGGTATTTATTTCCAATCCTGATGTTTTGAGTTTGATCCCTAATACTCCCATGATATAATCAATACTCTGATATCCATATATACACTGTGGCACATGCATACATATGCATGCATGTGCACACACACACACAAGCACCCCCACACACACAAGCACCCCCACACACACATGCACCCGCACACACACACACACATGCACATAAACATGAACAAAATAAATGATGAATAAAATAAATATCTGACACCTATAGAAACAAAAAAACTCATAAAATAGTGCTCAAAAGAAAATTAGATTTTAACACTTTGAAAAGTGCACCAAGAGATGTTCCTGTATGATTGTTCAGTATCTGAGAAAATCAGAATCACAACCTATGTTGGCCAGGTGAAGTATGAAAAGAGGCCACTTGTTGGTTACCAGCCACTTAGCCCTGAAATAATTACACAGAAACTATATTATTTAAAACACTGCTTGGCCAATTACTTAAGCGTATTGCTAGCTAGATCTTACATCTAGAATTAACCATCACTTTATATTTTACCACAAGGCCTGTGGCTTGCCGGCAAGGTTCCAGCATCTGTCTCCAGCAGGGCTACATGGCTTCTCTTCCTGCCTTCCTTCTCCCAGCATTCCGTTTAGTTTTCCCCACCTACTAAGTTCTGCCCTATCAACAGCACAAGCCAGTTTCTTTATTCATTAATGGTAATCACAGCATACAGCAGGAAAGCCCAGATCAGTCAGGCAGATCTAAAGTGAAGGCATTGGCTAGTAATTGCTCACTAATATCTGATAATGGCATTATTCCTGATTTGATACCAATGTTCTTATATAAACAGGCACATAATAACTCCAGGAAATGCTTCTAAAGTGCAGGTCACTAAGTTATTATAGGCCTATCATAGAAGACATTGGCATGACTCCAGAGAGCTATGGAAGGGAACAGATCAAAGCAGCAGAACCTTTACACTTTGATAAATCTAAACATCTATAAAGAAATAACCTTGAAGTCCTGAGCAAATGGCTCAACTTGCACTTTCCATTGTTTATATGAAATTAGTGTAATCATGGGACACACTACATGGCCTGTCTGTGCAATTTCACCTTCCAAACAATAATTCTAACTATTATTTTAGGACTGTCTTTTAATCATTATTTTCTGCTTGTGTTTGCTGTAGGCTCGGGGAACTCCCCCTCTTTTAAAGCTGTTTGATGTTCCAAATGAAATCTTGTAAAGACCAGAAATTATAGCTAGTACTTGAAATTAATGAGTCATTTAAAAATATCATTATGTATGTATATATTTTTTCAGACATACTTAATTTTAAAGAGTTTTTAATTGAGTTTTTAATTAAGATAGAGTTTACTTATACATGGTATTTCTTATTTAAATACATCCAGTTGTTCTATTTTCACCCTTTGACATGACGATAATAATATTTTTAATACTAAATTTCTTTGTTGTGCCAGTAGGAATTGATAGTGAAATGCTTTAATGACTGGAGCTGAGCTACTCAGGTTGATATGGGTAATTAATTAAATAATTGATTAAATGTACTTAATTTTCAAAAAAAAAAAAAAGAAACAAATAACCAAACTAAGCTAAACCAAATCTAGAAAGTCCTTTTAACCCCAGGTCATGGTGAGGAGTGGAGGAGAATATAGAGTCTCTAAGAGCAGAGAATATTATGGGTTCATAGAAACCCTTTTCTAGTAACTCCATTATAATATTTCAAGAACCTTTTAAATACACTTCTTTTAAAAATTACCTGTTGTCAGTCATTGTCATTTTGTTTTCCATTTTCCCTCTATCATCTGTTGTACTGAGAACTGTTATATAGTACACTCGAGTATATTTTGTGCATGGAATGTTTCCTGCCTGGACCCTCACCTTCCTGTTTGTTTCCTTGAATGATTTTTCATTTCTTTTACTTTTTGAGATTATTCAAAATTACATTTTTCCCATCCCATTCCTCCCTGCGAACCCTTCCATACACCCTTCCTTGCTCCCTTTCAAATTCATGGTCCCTTTTAAACATATCACTTGTTGTTACGTGTAGTAATATGGGCGGCGGCGGGGCTATGTCCCCAAAACCCCAGCCACCTGCCCGGCTAGCTTATGCCCCAGAATAATTACACAGACTCTGTATTCTTTTAATCACTGCTTGACCCATCTCTATCTAGCCTCTTCTAGGCTAACTCTCGCATATTAATTTAGCCCATTTCTAATCATCTGTGTAGCGCCCCTAGGTGCGCTTACCGGGAAGATTCTAGCCTAAGTCCATCCTGGGTCGGAGCTTCATAGCGTGCGTCTTCCCTGGAGCAGGTAGCATGGCGTCTCTCCTGCGTCTGCTCCGGAGAGCAGAGCTGCGGAGTCTGACCTCACTTCCTCTTCCTCCCGGCATTCTGTTCTGTTTACTCCACCCACCTAAGGGTGGGCCTATCCAATGGGCCTAGCAGTTTCTTTATTGCTTAGCCAATGAAATCAACAGATTGATATATGACACTCCCACATCAGTTACGTGCACATGTAGGTACATGTATGTGTATGCAGATATATATATATTCCTAACTACATAAATATGACCCGCTCAGTCTATGTATTGTTACTGGGACATGTGTTTTCAGAGCTGAACTTGAGTGACCAATTGGTGTGCTCTTCCCTGGGGAAAGCTGTTCCACTCTCAGCATTCCTTAGTTACCTGTAATACTGTGTAGGGTTGAATCCTCGTGGGCTTCGCCTCATCTGTTTTAGCCTGTCTATTGCTGATCTCGTTCACCTCCTGCTGAACCAAGCTCAGGTCTCCTAGGTGAACAGTAAGGATGTTTAACTGTTAAGCAGTCTCTCCTGTCCTCTTTGGCTGAGTTTCATATTGTAAAAAAATATTCCAAAAGTTCTTGTATAATAGTTAGGAACCACCTCGGACAAAGCCTAGTTCTTTCTAGTTAAAGGAACTTGAGTCCCTTATACTACAGTGTATTGTTTTCTCATTGTCCTTTTGCACCCTGCTACTTGTTTCTTATTTTCTCCTTGTTTACTTCCATTTTCTCATTTCCTTTCCTTTTCTCCTTTTCTTTCTTTAGTTCTTTTCATTTATCTCCCCCCCCCACGTTTTTTAGACAAAGCAATACTTTATTGCCCAGGTTGCCTGTGAACTAGCTATCCAGTCTAGGTTGTCCTTAAATTGCCAGTTTTCTAGATTTTGCCTGGTCAATGTTGATATTAGAGGTGTGTACCCCCACCTTCAGCTGAAAAGTCTTCTTTAATTGATAACCCCTCCCATGGAAGCCATTAGGTTCTAAAGACTCATCATTTGTAGAGATGCATAGAATCTGCAGTTGTCACAGCCACACGTGAACAACAGCTTACAGAATGATGGCTCATCAGGAAAACACAAGCATTTACTAAATAAAACACACATATTTTATAGTCAATGAGTATGGATAGCTTTTTTAACTTGGTATCCCCACCTAAAATTTTAAGAGATATTTTTGGAGATATTTCTAGGGTATTTTAAATAAATTAAACTCAGAAAGGTTCTTTTTGTTTGTTATAGACAGGGCCCCCAACTTGAGGTCCTCCTTTGTCTTTTGTCTGCTGACTGTTAGGTTTGCAGATGTGAGCCTCTAAGCTCCACCAAAAAAAAAAAATTATTGTAAGATCCTACTTTTTGAATATTATGACCTCTGCAAAATTTACAAGACTTTCACTAAATTTGGTGTCTCCTAAGGTGCCATTTGTAGTTAGGCATGAAGATAGTCACCTCTGAGATTCATGCTACAACCAATATACTTCTACTACATAAATCTCATGGTCTTTACTTTTTAACCTCCTGCCATGAGCCCAGCTTCTTAAGTCACTTTTAGTATGTGGATTAATAACTACACACATGAATGATGAATGATGTCCTGCTAGGAGGAGAGAAAGTGTTTTTAACCCAAGTTAAATATAATAAATATAAATAATATACAATAGCAATGTAAATAAACAAATATCAAAGATAAATATAATAAAATAAACATAAATAATATATTTATATTTTTAAAACTATACAATATATTTTAAAAGGTAAATAATATTAAAGATATGCAGTCCAAAGTATAATTGCTATTTTCTTTCTTTAGCTGCCCTTCATCGTGGCCTTCAGATGCAGTTACTCATTTCTCCTCGCTAGGTCTTCTGATACTGATTCCAATCTCCTAAACTGTCTCATTGGATTGATTTTTCCAATCGAATTTCTGTTACTATCTCTCCCTGTGTCATTGTGACTGAGGTGTATTTCCCACCCACCCACCAGTGTCCACTTTCCTTTCCTGTCCCCATTCTTCCAGCAGAGTATAATCATCAAGTTCTCCCACGAGAAAAGCCCAGGTTTACATCATCGAAACGAAGTCAAAACTGAGTATAGGTGAATTGCTTCATTTTCCATCACAAAGTTAATAGCCATTTCATTTTTCTTCCGTGTGTGTGCACATGTGTTAGCAAGCTAGGTGCAGTTTCATTGGTAAGCCAAAGAACCTCCTTTCCTGCAGCACTTTCCTGTTTCTTGGTTTTGGTGTCTGGTGTGGTGTGTGTGTGTGTGTGTGTGTGTGTGTGTGTGTGTGTATTGAAATAACATAACTCATTGGCCTGGGAGTCATCCTTGCAGTCAATCTGTCTCTCACTCCTCAGGGCTTTCCAACAGTCTTGGGATTTTTGTTTATTCGTTTATTTGTTTGTTTGTTTGTTTGTTTTTTGCTTGCTGGCTTGTTTTCCCCATCCACCACCTTCTCTTCTACTTATTGCTCTTGTTTTAGTTGACTGTGCGGTTTTTAACACTTGAGTGACTCTTCCCAGTGCGCAGTTACTGATGACAGTGTGTTATGTGCAATCAGACTAGCAGGGCCTATGCCAGGAACACAGGCTCAGATCCCAGCATAGTCTGTGTTTCTGGTGCTTTGATCCATGTTTGCCAAATTCCATTCTCCCTTATTTTTCTTTCTCTGTGTCTTTCTGAGTTACTTATTTATAGATCAACTTGAGATAGAAATTTTCTAACTTTTCTTGTGCTGTTCATTTACTTCCACTATAATCAGAATGCATACTTTGGTCATTCAAATCTTCCTTTCTTTGTTAAGACTTGCTTACCAAGTAAAATATTGGTTTAAAGATGGTCTGTCCTGGAAACATTTTTATAGACACTAAAGAAGCATGTACATTCTGCTTTGCTGGATATTTTAAATGTTTTAGTTATGTTTTGTTGTTCTGTATTGTTTTGCAACTCTCTATAAATTCATCATTGAAAACAGCTACTATTTCTTATATTTTGATCACTCTCTTTCAATTGTGTCATAATTTGCTTAATATACTTCAAAGATTTGATGCATAAATACAATTATTATGAATGATATTTACTCATTAATTATGAATGTTATTTTTATTTTAACCAACATGTTCTTTTTTCTGAATTAGATTGACCCTTTTATCATTGTATGGTGTCTATCTTTCATAACATTTCAAAGTCTGTCTTCTCTGATACCATGATGCCTTTTGTCATTAGCCATCATTTTCAGGCTACTGCTTTTTTGGTCTATTGTTTTTAGCTCCTGTCTCTTTAGATCTGAAGGGAGTGTTGAAGACAGCCAATGCTTGGGTCTAGACTTTTTATCCATTCATTTGATTTATGACTTTTGGTTGGAGAGTTAGAAGTGATTTTCAACAATAAAGTTACCTCTGCCATTGCTAATTTCAGAGCAAGCTGGAACTCCTCTCCCTTCCCTGCTGCTTTCTTTTGTTGTGTTGGCATTTTTGTAGGGATATGTCTTGATTCTCTTCTCCTGTATTTTCTTGAATTCTATAGATACCTTATTTTTGCTTTGTTTCATTTTGAGATAGGATTTCAATTTGTAATCTCGGCTGTCCTGGAGTTTGTGGAGCTCCTTCTGCCTCAGCCTCCCAAGTACTAAGGTTTGCAAGCATAACCTACCTACCACCTAAATGGAGTATGGTATCTTAAGATTCTAGACTTAAATTATTCATTATTGGCATTCATCATATAAAACATCCTCTAATATAGTTCCCACTTTACCATTAGTTTGGTTCATTTTTTTTAACGTGTTGGGTTTTCTTTTTCAATCTGTGGCCATTCTTCTTCCAACTGTTCTTTTGAATAGTGTATAAAGAAGAAAGAGAAACCAGTGTGTACAATAACAGCTTTAACTGAAATGTATATATTTTCTGCCAGTATAAGCATTACTGACTTTTAGGTTTTTACTTTGAAAATAATAATGTATTTATTTGATCACTTGTTATTAAATATTATATGTATCTTCAGTATACCATACCTGCAGAAATAGATTTCAACAGGCTATATGGGACCCCTGAGATAAATTTTATGATTGGGGACAAAAAAATATGATTTCAAGTCATAGGCAAAGAGTAAGCTATCCAGGATGAAACAGAAAACATGCTTGGTGTGGTAGCACTTGCTCTTAACCCTAGTGTTCTAGAGATGAAGCAGGAAGATCCCAAGGCAAGCCTGGGATAAAAACATATGAGAGCATTTAGGTCAGGCAAGGATTTGAATTTTATTTTAAATAAATTAGAAAGTCCTATGCCAGAACTTGACATAAGCCAGTCTTTATTTTGTAAGGATGATTTTTTATACTATGTCTATTAACAAGTAAGAAAATAAAGAAGCTAAGATTCAAATTACCTTATGACATTTTGACTTGGGTGATGTAGAATTGTGGGAATTTCTGGAATTAATGTGAGCAGAATCTGTTTGTTTCTATTAGTTCTGGGAACCAGAATATCCAGAGGTGATTCCTTGCTTTGTGTGGACTACTAAAAGGATGCTTGAACGAGTGATTTAAGTAAGGCTGAGGTAGAAAGAGCCTTGTGTGGGTGAATGGCCCAAAGCTGTGCTTGAAAGCTCACGTAAGACTGAAACAGTGACAGATCTGGGGAGAATGATGGGGCATAGAGTCCACAAACCGGATGTAGTAATCTGGTGAAGCTGGTGTATGCTACAAGCCAACACCGGACATTGATTCTGCACATTCTGAGAAGTTCGGCTCTGACTGTGCAGATTTGTAGCTTTTGCCTTGTAGAAAACACAAGTCCCCCAAAGTGACAGAGAATCACAGAGGTCCTTCCCAAATTCGACAACAGCCTTGTTGCTCATTCAGATTCACCTTTGCAACACTCAGCTGAATATCTTAGCTTAGCCTACAATTTATTATAGCATTCCAGAGGAACATCTAATATTCTGTTTTCTAAACTCAACTCTTCTGATTACTTTAGTTCATAAACTTTGGGGTTGTACTTAAGTCTAATATTTTCCTCCTTATAGTAAATTCAATCCCTGACCTTTTAAGTGTGTACTACAAACAACCACTAGAGAAATGATCCCCAAACACTTCTTTCTCTTACAGTTTATCTGAATTTGGGGGCAAGTCCTAAGCCCCAAGCTTTCCAACTTGCCTACACACCTTGCGAGTTCCTCATGTCACTTCTTTTTACCATATAACTATAATCTGATGTGTGTATGTGTGTGCGCATGCGTGTGCACATGTGTGCGTGCGTGCGTGTGTGTGTGTGTGTGTGTGTGTGTGTGTGTGTGTGTAGGACTAAACAGTGGCAGTTTCTGTTCCTCTGCTTTTCACTGTGTGTCTTCCGTAGACTCCCACTTTCTCTGGGGAACCCTGCATACCTGCTAATTTAACATTTATTCATCACTAACTATTTTCAGCATTGCTTCATTCATAGCTTCAGTTTGATTGAAAAAGAAATTCTTTCTTTAAAAATTATTTTTATTTTTCTACTTTTGATCTCATGTCAAAAAATTCTTTCTTTTCTCTTTTTTTTCTTACTTTTTTTCTCTTTATTTCTTTTTTCTGAGACAAGGACAAGGTTTCTCTGTGTAGCCCTGAATGTCTAACAACTTACTCTATAGGCCAGGCTAGCCTCAAACCCACAGAGATCTGCCTCCCTCTGCCTCCTGAGTGCTGAGATTAAAGGTGTGCACCATCACCTAGAAAATGTCTTTGACTGTTGATTTCCATTTCATTAATCTTAAGTCATCCTGATGGCTCACTCATTCGCATCAAGAGTTCCTAGTAAATATTCCTCTCATGCTATGAATTCATGGGAAGTAACACATAAATTTAGCATCTCAAAATGACAAATCCCCAATGTGTACAGTGTCATTGTAATATTTTATTAATTTTTACTCCATACATTTAGGAAATATTTATATTTGTATTTGTTTTCCCCATGTAAATAATACTACGAAATATATAAATATTATATTCATTTGGTATAGAGTGTTTATCTCACTTTATTTTTTAATAATCTTGAGTGTGTTATATACACTCTTTGATATAAATAATATTAGCAATTTAGTTTTAAATTTTCAAATTGTGACTCTTTCTATTTAACTTAGGTGCTCAGAGCCCAAATGCAAAAGCTGATATGAAATTTCAAGGTTTCCCTCACTTCAACACTATGTAGGAAAAGGGATTTAAAGTTGTATAAAATATGGTGAAATCATTATAAACTTTAATCTCACAGAAGTTGTAAACCTTCCTCAGAAGTCCTGGCTGGCATTTTAAATGGCATGTTCTATGGGGAACATTGTAATCCTGTGTAGACTGAGTACAGTGAGGTCCGTCCAGCAACCACTGAGGCAGCTGCCCACGGTTGCTCTATTTGTAGCTCTCTGCATCCCAGATTATAATGAATAACTCACAGAGATAAGAGTCAAAAAGAACTGATGCTCAAATTCATGCATTAACACAGATCTTCTGTGCTTTATAGCATGTCAGGGCATTGCCACAATGATGCTATCCATGTCTTCAGTGTAAACATGAGGAAGGTAGGCCCCGCATCATGTGGCTACAGCTTGACATCCAAGTCTCTCATGTTTCTCTCTAATCCTGGATTTTCCCACTCCCACTGGGTTGGAATATGCAAATTATAATTTTTTTAACTCCATAACATTGTGATAGATGTAGATGCAAAATATACAACCACTTTTGTTTCTGCTTTTGGAAAATAGTATACAAATGTTTGAATGGACTTAAAACCAGATGTCAAGTAGCCTTGTTACTTAAGAAGACGTATTTGTATTTATTAGTAGTAATGATAAAAATATTCTAAATTATGCTAACCAAGAAAAACAAGAATTCTTCTCTCATTTTAAAATAACATTTGCAGTGAAACTGTATGGTGTCATTAATCCTTGACCAAAATTAAGTTTCTTGTTTTTCTTCTGTTTTCAGCTACATGTGGTCATTTGAAAAAGTTCATCTCAGCATGGTTCAGATCATCACAGGACACCTTGTAGAGTTATTTGATGAAGAATTTAGAACACTCTATGCCAGATCCTGTGTCCCAAGCTGTTTTGCTCAGGAAGAATCAGCAAGGGTGAAGCCAGGCAAAGCTCTGTGGGAGAATGGCCTTTACCAGAGATCCATTTCTTCATTAGCTTCTGTTTCCAGCCAGAGAAACCTTTTTAGTAGACAAGACCAAATGCATAAAATAGACCCTAGTTACTACAAAGGCAGAGGGATGTATACCCTAAACGAACATGACAAACACAGCATTAGAAATCACGGATACAAGCCTCATTTTGTTCCAAACTTCAATGGCCCAAATACAATTCGACACTTCCAACCCAATCAGATCAATGAAAACTGGAAAAGGCATAGTTACGCTGGGGAGCCCTCAGACACAACGCCATACCAGCTGCTCAACAGAGCTCTGAATCGGACTAATAATGCGCCTGGACAGTGGAGAAGGCCTTCAGACAGTCTCAGCGTGGCATCGTCATTACGGGGAGGCCAGGCAAGCCAGAAAAACATACCTGCACAGAGTTTTGCTGATCGGCTTGCCCAGAGGAAAACAACCAATCTTGCGGAAAGGAATTCAAATGTGCGGAGGTCATTTAACGGGACAGATAATCATATCCGCTCTTTACAGCAACGGATGCCGACTCTGGAGAGCACCACGAAGTCTTTCCTGCGCACCTGGAGGATTGACTCCTACTTAAATGATAATTCAGAAGTCCCACCTGAACCAGATGGCTCCATCCTGGGTGACAGATTCGAAGGCTACGATAGTGCAGAAAACGTGAAAGCCAATGCAGCCTATACTCATTCGAGGCTGCGTTCCTCGTTGGCGTTTAAACCAACTTTACCTGAACAAAAAGAAGTCAGCAGCTGTACAACTGGCTCCTCAAATTCCACCATCATCGGTTCTCAAGGAAGTGATACACATAGTGAGG
This sequence comes from Microtus pennsylvanicus, assembly GCF_037038515.1. Classification (NCBI taxonomy): domain Eukaryota; kingdom Metazoa; phylum Chordata; class Mammalia; order Rodentia; family Cricetidae; genus Microtus; species Microtus pennsylvanicus. The sequence goes on from NC_134581.1 coordinate 44,384,977, forward strand.
TCCAAGAGAGGTCCACAAATGCACTTGGGGTGACAGAGAGACCCTTGCTGGAGTCAATCGCCAAGCTCCCTACTCAGTCAGAGACACCAAAAACGCACATCTTGCAGGTTCCCGAAAAGCAACTAGAGATCTTAAACCAAACAATGAATGGCCGAGCAGAATTATACAACTGTATATATGCAAACCTGTGTGCCAATACGCAGACAGAGAACACAAAAAGCCAGGAAAACGAGAATCTGCTTAAAAGGCGAAGTTTCCCATCCTTTGACCACTCGAAAGTCAATTTAGAGCACGGCAATAGCAAGAATTATGTGTATAGTACCCTTACCAGAAATCGGATTAGACAGCCGGGAAAACCCAAGCAGGATGTGCTGATGAGTTCTAAGAGCATGCACAATGTGACCCACAGCACGGACGACGAGGAAGAGGAGGCTATCAAGAGAGACCCTCCAAGTGGCTCGGCCACCAAATCTATTTCCATTGCTGCTTTGCTTGATGTGAATAAAGAGGACCCCACCAAAGAACTTACTTCTAAGAAGGAAGTTAAAGGCTCCCCAAGCTTTTTGAAAAAGGGGTCTCAGAAGTTAAGATCCTTACTTAGTCTCACTCCGGATAAGAGAGAAAATCTATCCAAGAACAAGGCGCCCGCGTTTTATAGAATGTGTAGTAGTTCTGACACTTTGGTTTCTGAGGGTGAAGAGAATCAGAAGCCCAAAAAATCCGAGCCCAGAGTTGATTCATCTCCTAGAAGAAAGCGTTCCTCCTCGTCAAATTCTCAAGGCAGCATCCACAAGAGCAAGGAGGACATAGCAGCTAGCGCATCTCCAGCGGTAAATTCCCACGCAGAGGAAAGTAGGAGAATAGCGCCTTCTCCCAGACCAGTTGAAAGAAGGCTTTCCGAGAGAGCGGGAGATGCCTCTGCCCCAAGATTTAACACTGAACAGATCCAATACCGTGATTCGAAGGAGATCAGCTCCGTCACCGCCCCTCAAAGACGGCCAATCTCTTCTTCGGTAATAAAGGCCACCGAGCTCCTGAGATCTCATTCAACCAACCAGCGAGTTTACAGTCGATTTGAGCCATTTTGTAAGCTTGAAAGCTCTATTCAGTCAGCGAACAGCCTGACAAACACCCATGCCAACCGCCCAGAAGTCAAAGCCACAGCAATGGGCAGCAGTTATGGCAGGTCCAGCCCGATGCTGAATTATAAGACTGGTGCTTATCATACATACTCCCCCAATGAAAACAGGTTTCGAGGATTTATGCAGAAGTTCGGAAACTTCATTCACAAAAGCAAATGAAATACTTTCATTTCAAATTGCAATTGAAATATAAAATGAATGTGGCTGTAATATTTATCCAAAGAACACTGAACAGATTTTTGTGCCATGCTGAGGGTGTTCTGTATTAGAATTGGGGAACTATGTAGTGTTGTAAAGAAAAGTTAATGTTTTATTGGAAAATTAATTGTACTTGGTTAGCAGACAAGGGACTATTCCAGTAAATATATTAAAAGGTTGTTTGGAAATGGTGATAGCATTAAAAAAAAGAGATGGGATTCATTGTTTTCTATCTACTAAAAATCTTAAGTATTTAATTAGAAGAAATTTCAGGGAAGAAATTACATTTAGATTTTTGATCATTTTTTCCAAAGTCGTCACTTAAAAATACTTAGTATTACTTGCCACTGGTGCTTTGTGATATAATTTACAATTTTGTTTTCATTTTTTTCAGAAATATAAGAAAATAGAACAAAGTCTTTTTTGTTGATCAATTCTGTAGAATAACTTGATATATTTTATGGTTTCAATATCTTTACTATGCAGCATTGCACAAAAAGAGTGTTATTTGAGTTATGTAGGCCAGCGTGTTTTATTGAGCCCGAGGTGTGTTTGCACTTAGATACATCAGCCTTAAGCATCAGCCTTGTAAGCTACAGACACACACACAGGCTTTATTTTCTAACTCTCAATAACTGTGCAGTGTTCTGCTTGGCACTTTTTCATCAGCTGTCCATTTTTTATAGCTATGCCTTAATTAAAATTTAAAGGAAGTGAACACAATATAGGAATCCTCCTTTTCCATCTATACAAACCTTCTAAAGCTGTAAGATTCTGCCAAATCTTGTGTTAGATTGATAGCCAAATGCAGAAATGTTTTGTTTGAAAACTGTTCACCGTTTTAAAGTTTGGGTTGAATGTGGTGTAATGACACACTCTTTCATGAGGATTAGATGTAGCAGTGAGAACCAGGCCTAGTCTCTCACTATGGTACAGCCAGGCTGGATGGAAACATCTCCATGCCTTAGCTTGATGGTTATGTAGATCATGAGGTACCATTTACTATTCTTAAAAGAACAAAAATCTTCCTGTTTATTGAAAAAACTTGAACATGGTGTTGTTTTATGCGTGGCATGTAGAATTCAAGAAACAAAAGACAGAAAGATTTCTCTGTGTAACAATACTGGCTGTCTTAGAACTTGCTTTGTAGACCAGGCTGGCCTTGAACTCATAGAGATCTGCTTGCCTCTGCCTCCCAGGTGTTGAGATCAAAGATTTGTGCCACCACTGCCCAGCTTCAAATTATCTTTTTTAATATTTTCAGGAGTACTAAGCAGAACATTGTGTTGTTTTTAAAATGCAAATTCGTTTGATACTATCAAATATCAACACTTATTATGGTGCTGAAATAATTTACCTTAGAAGAATCCTAGTAGGAGAGACTGTAGAATGGATTACCTAGTATTTTCTGAGCATATAACCATAACCAGGTCTGGCCTTACAAACATGTTCTGTCATGTGTTTATGATAACATCGCCACTATTATTTACAAATTATTGAGATTTCAGTTAAGATATGAGACTGAGATAATGTTCCTAGTCACATAGCTAATAAATAGTGGCTCTACATTATAACATTTCTGCATGACATTAGCATTCTGTCCAACTGGTTCAATACCTGCCCTGTTAGAACTGAAGAAAACATTTACTTCCTAACTAGGAATCCTCCAGAAAAAGTTTAGTTGAATTTCACCAGACAACAAGAGCATACTGGGATTAAATGGTTATAGTAAGTCAAGGTAGAAGAGGAAGGGACGAAGCGATTCTGAGGGATTTCGGCAAGGCCAGTTTTAATTGCTTTGTGCCATTTTTATCTCCTTGTTGGCCTCTGACAATGAGAACAAATGAGAGGGAACCAGTGTGAGTTGTAACATTTGGGCTTCAAGGAAGCAAAGACTGACTCTGCAGAGGGAGGGAGGTGGGGAAAGGAGCTCAGTAGTAAATGCTTACAATAATCATTGCAAGAACATCCACTTAAATAAAACTGACTTCACAGAAGTTACTGAGCTTTTCAAGATGTGCTTGGCACCAAATGCCGGAGGCTGGATTTCAGCACAGTCTGTGAGTTAGTCCAGCATTCTGTCCCCGGTTGCTTCTTAGCTGCTTTGGGTTTGAGAACCTGCTTTGGAAGTGTTAATAATCGCCTCGCTCTTTTGCTCATTCCCTCGCTCTTTTGCTCATTCTCTCATTATAAACTGCAGAAATATGCTGGTACCTCTAGAGTAATAATATTTTATAAATAAGACTGCAGAATAGATGTTCAGTTTCACATCATTACAGTAGCTTTATAACCTCCTATTGTAATTGAGGAAATTGCCAAGTTTGCAATTCTGGTCTGATTCTGTCAGAAATGGAAGCATGCTGACCTTGAAAACATCCACACTAATGATAATATAAAAATAGGATGCTGAGAACAACCGTTTTTTTTTTTTTTCATCATGAGAAAGGAGCCAATTCATAGAAACTCTAACTCATAAACAGGGTTTTAGAATGCATATTTCCTTTTAATCAGACCAGAGGTTCATATGCAAAAGTTTAGTGGCACAGGAATGCAGCATAATTTCTGCCAGTATGGTTAACTTGTAGGAACATCCTGTTAAATTGTCCCTGGGCTCTTCTTTGTGAATGGAGAGTGTCGGGAGCTTTATCCCATCTGCCTGACAGATAATTTAAGCTTTTGCATGGCAGATTTATTTTCCTTACCCCTTTTCTTTGATTATCTCCCTTATGTCTGAGTGTGTATATAGCCTTCCAAAATGTCTTCACTGAGAAAGTCCCCACAATTAAGACTAGAAAACACTTAACAATATATATATATATATATCCGTTGTTACAGCTTTCACTAGATATTGTTCAGGTTTGGTGGATATAATTTCAAATAATACCTCTTATCTCTTTACTTCCCCATTTTAATATTGGTGGAAAGCTGTTACTTAGATGTGTTTTGATATTAAACTTTGGCAATAAACTTCTCCCTCTACATAGGCTTTCGTTTCTAAGCACAAACACAAGGACTGAGTATGATTCCCACGTGGTTCTTGGCACGTGGTTCTATTCCCAGGTGGTATAATAGCACCGGAGATACTTAGCCTACTGTGTTTATATCCTTCCACTCTGACGGCATAGCCTGACCCTACCGTGGTTGCTGAAGTGTGGGCACGTGTTGTCAATCTTTGTGAACAAATACAGAAAAGGGCTGAATTGTGGGTACATTCAGGTCCACTTTACTCAACAAAGAACCATCTTTGCGCCACTATTATGCCACAGATATTTTTGTTTTATTGATATATGTTGACTCTTACTGTGCCTTTAGCTAAGGGGTTTAAAGTAGAATCATCGCTTCATATTAGCTAAACTCATGATTAATGTGGGATTGTTTTAAAAGTTACAATTTCAGTTTGGTTCTGGTATATTTTTAAAAAGTGATGAAATTATAAACAAATCAATTTAGTAACTTTTATATACAGAGAATTTTAAAAATAAATATTACTCTAAATAACATTTTTGATTAATAAATGAACATTAAATAATTTTATACAAATGCTATATTGTTGAGTTTTTATCATTATACCTAAGGTGTCTTCATCCAAATGCACTCTTCTTTTTAGAAATCATAATCAGGAATTTAGATGATAATTTATCAGAAGTATTTTTCAGGACCCAAGGAGATGGATCAATGAATAAAACACTTGCTGCACAAAACTGTGAGTGATGGAGTTTAGATCCACACCACCCACATAAAAGCCAGAAGGGTGTAGTGGTATTCCTACAGTCCCAATACAAAGGATTGGGAAGAGTCTATGGAGAAGCCGAATAACTAGACTTGCTCAATTGATGAGCTCTGGACTCAATGAAAGGCTCAACCTCAGTAAATGAAGCCCAGAATGATCTAGAAAATACGTGGTATCAACTTCTGGCCTCTACATGCACATACATACATCATCCCATGTGCATACGTACACACCTACAAACATGAACTCACGTACACATTCAAAACAACATTTCCCCTGACTTTAAAACCTCTAAAATGTATTTAATAAACATATCTTTTATATACCATTTTATCCATAACTGCTACACTGTAACAGTGCCTTAGTTTGGTCAACAGTGGGCAATGTGTATGTGTGTTGATGATAGTCCTATTGTCTGGTATTTACAATGTACTTTTTCTATATGTAAATGTTTCAATACACCTAATTGACTGTGTATAGTTAACTATAGCCCTCAGTAGAGTAAGATGCTGTACAGTTTATAGCCTAAATTCTATAGCTTATGCCAGGAATCTAAGTTCACTAAGATAACTCACAGTAGTGAAATACCCTAAATGCATTGCTAGCATCTATCTCCATGGCTACAAAACGCATGATCCATCTTCTTTGTTTCTGTTTCTACTGGAAGGGTTACTTTAAGTAATTTTTAGTGTAAATTCATAGAATTTTTAAAAGAAATTTTTGTAGTTTATTTTTGCACACATTGCTAACAGATATATTTGTATTATATAATTAAACAGTATAATTTTCAAATTATTGAAAACTCAAAATACCATAGATATTTTGAAAAAATTGACAGGTCAATTACAAAATATTTAAAGTCTATATATTATAAGTTAAATGTTGTCTCCTGTTAAAGGTAATATTTGTTGTTACAAAAGTATAATGAAAAAGACAAATTACTAATAAGGGCTAAGATTTGAACAATCCCATACACTTAAAAGTACAAACACACTTGCTTTAACTTGGGATCTAACCTCAAGCATATTTCGAAGAGAGTCTAACCAAGACCATCTGGACTCATCTAGAAATCAAAAATTTTGTGTTTTGGTTGGTGTTTACTCTTCTTTTTTGGTAGAATGGGAAGTACCTTTCCATATCAAAAACATTAGAACATAAGGGTGAAAAATCTATGTTGGCACCAGCTCATCCTCTCCATGTTCAGAGAGTTTTGTGGGTGTTGTCTTCAGCAATGGGGTCTTGCTGCCAGTTCATGGAGAGCAACCTATTGTTTTGTCAACAGCCTGGGTTGTTTGTGGATCTCCATGGGAACCCTTTGGCAGATAACTCAATTGGAGGTAACCTACTCCTGGTACTGGAAGCTTCATTTGGTGACAAGATGGCCGGTTGGGACTCCATCTTCCTCATTATCTGGAGACATCATTGGGATTGCCTTTATCTATTTTAGGAAGATTTCATTGCACTAGGTTTCTGCACCACTCCTCAAATGCCCCTGTACTCTAGCTGTCTTTCTTTGAATTTCCCTCCTTAACCCCATCTCCTCTTTCTACTCAACCTGATTCTTCCTTTTCCATCCCCAGTCCACCCATGAAATCTATCCTATTTCCCCCTCACAGGGAGAGCCATGTGTTGTCCCATTCTCTTCCTCTGTACCTAACCTCTCTGGGTCTACAGATTATAGCTTAGCTCTTATTTATTTATTCTGTTATACTCATAGACCAGCATCTTATTCAGTCTTCATCAGAGAAGCTTCCTTTTTCAGCAAATGGGAACAAATAGAGACCCACATCCAGACATTACACACAAACAGGCAGATGTTGAAATAACTCTAAATAAGATGTCTCCATTAAATCTCTACATTCAGAGCTCAGGGATATTGTGTAAGAAGAGGCAAAAGAGTGTGGGAGCCAGAGGGGATAGAGAATACCAGTAGAACAAGGTCCTCTAAATCAAATGAGCAAAGCTCATATGAACTCACAGAAACTGGGACAGCAAGCACAAAGCTGACACAGGTCTGTACCAGGATATATATATATATATACTTTCAATTTAGTGTTTGTATGAGACTCCTGAGTGTGTAAACAAGAGGGTCTCTGATTCTTGTGCTTCTTCTTGTGGCTCTTTTCCTACCATTGATTTGCTTTGTCTGACTTCAATTTGATGGTTTTTATTTTTATTATATTTAATGTTTTATAAAAATAAACATTTATTTAAATTTTTAAAGAAGTTTTTTGCTTGAGATACAGGTCATATGAAGGCAGAAGACAGCAGATGATTTGGACTAGAATGGCACAGGTGACATGCCACTGCATATACTTCTCTTTAACCACCTCAACTGGCTAGATTATGTCTGTGTTCCTTGAGGCATACATAGATATGAACCAATCTATCGGGCACAGAGACAGAGTCCATTTCCTCTTATTGGAATTCTAAGTACTAGTTTAAGATATTGGTCAATTTTATTAATTTTTAAAGGAACTGCTAATTTCTTTTTAAATTACCTCTATCTCATGTCATGAACTTATAAGAACATTATAAGTTTCACAGATCACTATCCTCAAAAATGTCATACTTCTGTCTAGTTAATGCAATACTTCGTAAAGTGTGGCAACTGGGCTCTGTTACAGTATACAGAACTATTAGTTAAAAACACTTACACACTGGGCTTCATATTGACTCATCCAAATTGTTGTAAAGTGCCCTGTAGAATTAGGCAAGCTCTAACCATACTCAGCCACTGTAAGTCAGGTTTTGCAAGCTTGCCCAATAAATCTCTTTTCGGACCTAGACATTATCTTGGTCTTGTGACTTCCTATGTCAGTGTAATGAACTGAGGATTTAATTTAATATGGACATTATTAAAGTTTCACTCATGTATTAAACAGTATCTTCCACATTCTAGAATTTAGTATTCAAGAATCTTACAAGAAGTTAGTAAAAATAATGTAAACACATAAGAATGATACAAAAAGGAAGAAAAATGACAATGCACATGCTTACATATTTATTTTTCATGTCTCTTGACTCTTAAATGAAGTAAATGTATATGAATACCTGTTGCATCAAACTAAATCTGTAAAGTTTGTCTCTATCAAGAACTTAACAGAATATGCTTTTTCACAATTTAATATTTTAATTTATTCAGTTAATTTAGTTTTGAGGCTCCCACTAATTTAAAAGTAAATGAAATGGGTGTCTGAGAATGAGTGTGTGGTATTAATCTGGATATGTATTGTTTGCTGTTGACACCATTTCTGAAGGCATGGAAAACAAAATATTGTTCGTAAATAAAACATTAAGAAATGCAGAATATCACTCAATTAAAAATTAGAAACAAAGTCTATACAATAAAATCCAATGAATGAATTTGGATATCCAGAGAACCCACAGAAGCCAAAGTTTCTCTGTAGTCACAAAGCTAAAGAATACTCAGAATGGGAAAATAGAACAATCAGAAAAATAAACACAATTGAAGATGAATGCACTCAGAATAGAGGATAGGAATAACATACATTCCAGACACATATTTATGGCAAGGTTAAAAAATATTTAAATGATACAACTTCTTTATCTGAACCTCATTGTTTTATCGAAGTAATGTTCTGTTCAAATATATAGACTTGGGAAAAAATGTTATGTTCTGTCCTTCTTAGGTCTTAGCTTATTCTTTGTCTCTTTAGACCAATTTCAAAAGCCTCATCTCAGTTTACTTTATGACAAGGGCCACGTAGTAACATTCTATCAATACCATGGTGATTTTTAAAAAAAAACTAGGAGCTTGTGAAATGGTTAGTATTTAATATAGATTATAGGCAATTCAGACTGACGGCATTAGACAGGACAGAGACTACTATATGAATCATCTCTTTGTAAAGGATAATGTTTGAAAAAAATCTGAGACAATGTACGTTTTCATTGTTAGCAGGCTTTAAAAAATAAAACAAAAGGAGAGAATCGAAGGGAAAAATTTGAGCCCTCACAAATTAACCACCTGTTAACCCAATGATGAAACTGTCTCACTGGAGAGTCTTTTTCACTCTGACATTTCATGTTACTCGGAACAAATTGTAGGACTAAGGTCTCTTTTCATTATGAGTCTCTAAATGCTAAGAACTTTCTCCCAATAAATATATAACATAAATATATCCTTGTATCATCAAAATAAAAAAAAATGTTAGTTTATGATCACTTTCTACAATGTGCTTAAAAGAGATGTACCTGAAATTACATGTGGGAATTGACTTGGCTTTAGCTATGAGAATTTTCTAAATAGTTTTTGACAGAGGTATAGAATAGCTTTGAGAATAGAATCAATTTTTCTTCCCACAGCAAATAAGTACATAGAATCAAATGTATTTCCCAAATGTTTTTAAAAGTTATTTATTTGCTTTTTTATATGGGTGTTTTTCCTCTATGTATGCCTGTACAATAGAGTCAGGTTTGCAAAATGTACCTGCAGGGGAATTAGGTGGAATGATCTAGAGTGTAGAGCTAGAAAGGCTTCGAAAGTATCCTGAACATAATTTAGTTGCCTTGAGATAATAAAAAGTCAGAACTTAGGGCTTTGGACGTATAGCAGGAGGCCATAAGAAGTGATCCAAGTCAGAATTCAACATTTGAAAGTTCCAACAAAATATGAGTCTTCAATACTGACAAGTGACCCCACATGACCTGCTAAGTCCACTCACAGAAGTGGGCTTCGGGGTGTATCTGGGACCAGACACCACTCTGTGAAGAGCTTCTGCCTCCTATGAGGTCCTGGTTAAACTGCAGAGGTCCATTCTCCTGCTCCTATCAAGGCACTAAGAAGGGAAAGTCAGTGCTCCCTCCTTCCCGCCTGCCCTCCTCTGCTTCACTCTCCACTCCACTCCAAGCCTTACCAGCATCCAGTGTTCACGCCCCAGCCAGTTACTCAGCCACGACTTGACTCACTTGCTAAATTATTCCACTCTTATAAACAGTAGGAAGTAGTCAGAGGCAAATGCTTGAGTGGAATCTTTTTTTTTCTTTTTTTTTTATTGAAAAAAAATTCCGCCTCCTCCCAGCCTCCCATTTCCCTCCCCCTCCTTCCACTCTTCTCCCCTCCCCCCACTCCTTTCCCCCTCCCTCTCCAGTCCAAAGAGCAGTCAGGGTTCCCTGCCCTGTGGAAAGTCCAAGGTCCTCCCACTCCATCCAGGTCTAGGAAGGTGAGTGGAATCTTGATCCTTTCTGGAATCAAAATAAATATGAGAAAAAATATTCTTTTCCAGAAAAAAACCTTATTCACATAACTTGATAAAGTGTATCAAGCCCCAACAGTAGGTGTGACCTGCAGTGTGGGGGACATAATATTCACCCTATACTGTGTATCTCACTATGATTAAGATCTCTTTCAGACACCAAAATAAGACTGAAGTAGAATTTACTGAAGCACGAAAGTAGGATAAAAATGATTCTGTGTAAATTACTCTATAATTTAATTGAACAAAATTAACACAGAGAAACTTGTAGCATTTGGATAATGTATCTCCTTTAATCTTTCTAGTTGTCTTCTCATCAGTCACCTGGCAGATTTGCCAATTTCTCCATTAGTGAAGACTTGGTGAGGACCAGGAGCTCTAGAGCTTAGGCATACATCTAAATTACTTGGAGAGCACATTAAAGCATAGATTTTCATATCTCAGCTCCCAGGGGTGAGATGCCCATTCTCAGCCAGTGTGTCTGCAGTGGATTCCAAGAGTGTGTGTTTCTAGTAAGTCCCTGTGGTACTCTCCGGTAGCCTTGACATTTCAATTTGAGAACTACTAAGTACTAAATCATTTAGTGATGCTAAGAAAATCAGCCTTAATAATTCCAGGAAAGGGTGCATTACTATAGTAAATGTTGAAATCATAGCATTTAACTGGAATAGATTTCACAAAGGTAAAATAAAATGTGCTTCTTTGAAATAATGCGTCTCCTTTTCAATATCCTACAATGTCTACACTTACGTAATACATACTTATGATATGAACCTTCTTTGACTTATAAGAGGTGATGTTCTCTTTCTGCCCTCTCTCTTATGCACTCACTTCTAACAATGTCGCTTTAAGTAGCCCTTACTCCTGCCAAAATTCTTTTCAAGTTGGCTGTGGTTCTAAACATGATCATTACTGTCTTAATCATCAGCTCTGTTCAGACCTGATTTAGCATCATAAATTAGAGTGGAGAATCATATTTACCTATCTATATCACCAAAATTACGTTGACACTCTTATCATATAAAATAGGTATGACTCCCAGTAGAATGGATATGATAAATGGTTAATAAATATTAGAGATGGAGAAAAAGAATAGTATGCTCGTGTACCAGAAATGTATCTGGACAGTTGAGTTCAGACTGGGCGTCCCTCTTGTACCTTTGTTCTAATGACCACATGTTCTTCACAGGCCCATCCATTCTACTCTTCTCTGAAGTCCCCTTTTCCTTATATATTTTCTTCAAATCAATATATAAGTGAGTGAACCAGATTTTCTTCTTATGTCATGTTTATCTTCTTTTTGTTTTCATGGAGGACAGATGCAAATCAGATAAAAAAAAACCAGACTGTTGTTTAAGTTTAACACTCATGCAAATCCAAATTCCTTTTTTCTGTCCAGGAAAAATATGCATTGATTTTTGAATTATATATTTCTACCATTAGATGTTTTATTAGATTCAAATAAATTCATTTTCATTCATCACATGTATTGATGAGTGAAATTTTATTTGTTATGATTAAGAACCTGCCTTAAAAAAGTTTACAGATGCATAGATATGAATAGATAACTGATATCATAAAAGAAGCATACGGTATAAAATACAAAGAATGCTGAGATGAGGAGAAGACATAATCAGATTAGAATCTTATTTTAATTAGTTTCTGCTGATTACTTAGTTGTAGAGTGAGTTTTGCCCAGATAATAAGTTGAAAATACCCAAAAGCAAAAACCTATTTAGGAATATCTGATCTACTTTCAATTTCAAGGAAATAATTTGCCTTATAAACTTACTTTCTTCACTGGAAGTGAATATTAGTTCAATTAAGCAATGCCCTCCCAAGGTGAGTTATTTACCCACACCACCATGCCATAAAACTAGAATTCTGTGACTTAGTATAACAATAATCACACCTAGTGTAAGTCTTTGAAGTGGGAAGCAGCAAAGGGAATGGAGATGATCCATTGATTTAGTCTTGTGATCCTAAAATCAACAACAATTTATTGAGTCTATTAATAAGTTATGAATTTGGTAATTCATAAGTCAACATATCATTACAATACTAACTAGTAGCTTGCTCCTATACCCTATCTATGTATCTGTTCAGAAGAAGACACCTGTGCCTTTTGTGGCCATCTATCTTAACATACTGGAAAAGTATATCCTGGGATAACATCATTCTCACACCAGAGAGGAGAAAAACGATAGTAGAGTTGTACAGCTGTGTTGGAGGGAGGTCTCTTGTTGGTTCTTGGCTGCCTAGCTAGCTTAGACCCAAAATAATCACACAGAAGCTGTATTAATTAAATCACTGCTTGGCCCATTAGCTCTAGCTTCTTATTGGCTAACTCTTACATATTAATTTAACCCATTTCTATTAACCTGTATATGGCCATGTGGCTGTGGCTTACCAGGTAAAGTTCCCAGCATCTGTCTCTGCCAGTTTCATGGCTTTTCTCTGACTCCACTTTCTTTCTACCTTGCTATAGCCCAAGCCAGTTTCTTTATTCATTAACCAATAAAAGCAACACATAGACAGAAGGACCTCCCACACCACAGCTGTTTTATGTTGTTGTATTTGAATTTAAAAGTCAGTAAAAAAAAGAAGACTCAAAATCACACTAAACAGCCATTTAATAGTAAATCATAAAATAAATATCAGGTGTAAAATTGTTACTCTGAAAGCATGACTCTGACAATGTAATAATTTCAATCATTTAATGGACCAAATTTTACTGCCTGAATTTCTGACTGCAGAAACCAGGAATAATTTTTTTTCTTACTAGTAATTAACTGCATGTATAATTTTGAATAATCATTTGTAATTATTTCTTGGACATAGTTCCTATACCTTTCATCCAATTCTAACATATGGTCTGTGCTTTTGAAGTTAGATTAGAAGTGGACATGTTTATAATATGGAAGTTGGCAACTGTTCCACTTGGATCAGGACCAGAATTCCCCTGTGCTACACAGATGTCAGCTAAACAAAACACTGTTCTAAAGTCAACAGCACATCATTATGCAGAAGTGCCAGGCATCACCTCTCCCAAACCTGCCTGCAGTAGTCAAGATAGCAAATATGACCTGAAAATCACTGAAGTGATTTCTTTTCCATTTTCTATCTTCATAGATTCCATAACAAAACTGTAAAAACAATGCATAGTTGTTAAAATATGATCATAATGCATGATAATCTTAGTTGAATATTATAGTTTACCAACTATTTGGTTGTAGCCTTGGGTAGCTTTAAGAAATATCTGAGCTATGGTGTCATCTGTATTAGAAATCAACAATGTTTACCGATTTAAAATCCTTTCAGTTTGTAGTTATGAGTCTGTAGCAGCTATTCAAGTTTCATCAAAAAATAAATCATCAATAATATATGAATAATCTTGGCTGTGTACCAATAAATTCTATTTATCCTACAATTTGACATTCATATAACTTTTACATCTTTCTGGTCTTATAACCTCTTAAGCTATCCATATAATGAAGTCTTCAATCATTGAAAACCTTTCGTGATGTGTTCCCCCCTAATTATTTTTTTTCTCTGCTTTGCTCATTCAAATTTTCCCAAGTAATATCTCTATTACCAAGTTTAGTAATGACAATCACTCCATAAGGTAGGAAATCTGGTCTGTAAAGACCAGCTTTCAGCAGCTCAGGAACTAAAGGGGAGGTGCAGAGTTGGCGAACTCATCACTCAACTGACATTTTTATCTGAAGGAATAAAACTTAATTCTCTGGGACTCGTGAAAAGTGGGAGAGCGCATGAACACATGCACACACACATACCTTCAAGATCACTTTATTTTCTTCATTTCTTCCTTTCCTCTCTTCCTGATGTTTCCCTTTACATATCTGATGATATCTTCCTTCTGACTAACTTTATTTTTTCCTTACAGCTTATATACCTCAGCAAAATCTTTCAAGCAATATAAAATTAGCAATGCGATTAAATACATACTATTTTTCAGGTGAATAATTACAATGAATACAAGTAAATAGCAGGATGTTTCCCATTTCCCTAACTTGATTAAACATTTTGCATATTACAGGTGAAAAACAAATTATTTCCAAAGTCTCCTATACATTCATGTCTAAGCAATTTACTATGCACTAACCCAGTATAAGAAAGCAAGGTACTTTTCTCAGCCAGTTCATTTGCTGGAAGGCTATATTATGATTACAAATAAACATCAGTCATTTTATTATTTATCTCAAAAGGTAACCTTAAAGAAAAACTTAAAATAAGCACAAATATGAACTTTTATATATTAAAAAAAAACCTTTATACTTTAAATTCTCAGGATGCGTACACACCCATCCAGATTTCTTTGAATAAAATCATATCAGGAAGTTGAGGGCAGAAGAGGTACAAGGAATTAACTATCACTTTGATCACCAACCTGTCCTAGTAAGAAAGGTACATCAGCCAGCAATAGCCAGACTATCATTGTTTTTGTTCCCTGATATCAATAAATCCCTCATTTATCTATTAAAATGTGTCTTTCTAAACTTTAAATTGTCCCTCAAGATTTTCTACTTCAAACTCATTAACAAAAAGTCTTAACCTAACTTTACTAACAGTCTACATGTCTAAATTTTTTCATTAATCTGCTCCAGCAGCAATGCTTGGAGGAACAAAAAATCAATCACTATTATTGTAAGTACCAAAAGCACTGCCCAGCGAGGGGCTAGAAGGTCCCTTAGAGTGTTGACACAACTCATGGAATATGAGGTACGTAAAGACTGTGAGGGTGATAAGCAGAGCTATGCTCAATAGCAGCATGGGGTCCTCAGGACACTCGGTACTTGAGCTCTGTTTCTCCAAAGCTAACTTGGGTGACTTTGCTGACCACTCAGCAGTGTCTTATGACTTCCAATGCTGTCTGATGTTCCCTTGCATGGCTTCCAATTGAAATCCCCCTTCGTACACCAAGGACAAAACAGAGGCCCACAGTCAACATCGAAGAGCCAAGCAGCAAGCTTTTAAAATTCTACCATGTTTCTCTGTAGGACCTGGTACTTGAGTCACACTATTTTTGTCTCTTAAACAAAGCTCCAGAATAGAGAAAATAATGTGGATTTCAAATACACAGGTTGCTGTGTGTATTCCAAGGTCCTTAGTTGTGTGAAACATGATTTTCTACTTAGCTAAAGAGGGAAGAAATTACTACCCCTGTTTTTGGATATTTATTTCAGATTTAAATAACTCAACCATTTTCTCTAAATTCCTAGATTTCTGATAGACATGACTCTCTATTTCTTTAACTTTCCTCCCTGCCTCTCCCCGTTGACAATAGGATTGGAATTGTGGGGGATCATTCTGGAAAACATTTCCAATGATTCAATTCAGAGAGTTCCAGTCCTCCCCAAGCAAAGCTCTCTGCCTGCCCCACTGATGGACCTCCCAGACCTCTGACACCTCAGGCTGAGATAAAGAGGATCATAAATTTGAAACATCCTTGGCTTTTGGATTTCTCCTCTAAGCATGCTCTTTAAATATTATAAATTAACCACTAACTGCAAAGTGATTGCTAGGTAAAGTTATACGCATGAATAAACTTCTTAGGTGAAGAAGAAGTGCAGAAAATAGGTTTGTGTTCAGTAGATGGAAAAGTAGATATGAACTTGTGAACAATATTACAGAAAATGGCTACACATTCCAAAAGGCAAAGTAAAGAGAGATAAAGTCCTTATGCATATTTTACTGTTTCCTAAACCATGTTTGAGATATATCACCTTCTGACAGTTGCATATGGTTAGAGATTAATTTCTCAGTGACTGTGTGGTGCAGCTTGAAGAAGATCAAAGTCAATGGAATTTTTACATATTGTCTAATTGTGTTATTTAGTTTTCTCTGTGTCTCTCTACACACAGGGAGAAAAGAAAAAACATAACAACAAAGAGAGAAATGATGAGATCCAATTTGAGGCTTCTTTCCCTAAAATGTATTGAAACAGATATTCCAGGGAAATTTACAATATGAACTTTTTTTTTAATAAAACAAAGAATTTACTCATGTCTTATTCTTGACTTATTTTGTAAGAAGATACTTTTGGCTTCCACATCCTTGGCAGCTCTCTGGGACACAGACTGGGACTGCACAGAGCAGGCCAAGTGGTGAGTGACCAGCACCTCAGCTGAACAATCCAGTCTAGTCCCTAGACCCCTGAACAAAACCCTGAGCACCAATCCCAACTGCCTCAGCTGTAATAGCCTGCCAGCTGGTGAGCCTCTCTAGCTAGGTTTCCCTAACACCCCCTCATCAGACCCTGTAATTTATAAGTTCCACTTTGTCCTCAAACCCACCCATACCCCATGACCTCATCAACTCTCTGGGACACAGACTGGGACTACACAAAGCAGACCAAGAGGTGAGTGACCTCAGTTTTACAATTCACTCTCTAGGCCCTAGGCCCCAGAGCAAAACCTGGAGGCTCTCCCTTACCAACCTCAGCCATACTAACCAGTCAGTTGGCAGGCATCCTAAAGGCAGGCTGCAGCACTACCCCAACATTGAACCCTGTAATCGACAAGTAGCACCTTGCCCCTAAACCCACCCATCCACGTAGATCTCAGTGGCTCTCTGAGACACAGACACTGAATGCAAGGACTGAACCAAGAGACAAAGAAACTACCTGCACAAATTGGAAAAAGAGATGAGTAGGTGCCAATGCAAGAATTCATTCAACAACCTAAAGAGCTAGAACCTAGTGGTTCTACTACAGGGAGACCTGAACATTCTAGCCCCGAAGAAGCAGAAGAAAATGACCTTAAATATAACTTTATGAAGATGATAGAGACACTTAAAGAGGAAATTTAAAAACTCCCTTAAAGAAATGGAGAAAAGGACAAACAAAACATTGGAAGAAATCAATAAATCTCATAAAAAAGCCAAGAAAAAACAAACAGAGGAAACAAACAGTTTAATCTATTCAAGATTTAAACATTGAAAGAGTTGCAATAAAGAAAACACAAACCAAAAGAAATCTGGAAATGGAAAGGCTAGATAAATGAACAAGAACTACAGATGCAAGCACAGCCAACAGAATATAAGAGATGGAAGGGAGAATCTCAGGAATTGAAGATACAATAGAGGATTGATTTATTGGTCAAGGAAAATGCTAAATCCAACAACGTCTTAAGATAAAATATCCAGGACACCATGAAATAATCAAACCTAAGGATAATAGAGATAGGAGAAGGAAAAAAAATCCAACTTAAAGACACGGAAAATATATTCAACAAAATCATAGAAGAAAACTTTCCCAACTTAAAGGATATGCCAATGAAGTTACAAGAAACTTACAGTCCACCAAAGAGACTTAACCAAAAAAAAAGTTCCCTCACTATATAATAATTAAAACACTAAACATACAGAATAAAAGAATATTAAGAGCTGCAAAGGAAAAACGTCAAGTAACATATAACGGCAAACCTATCAGAATTACCCAACTTCTCAATGGAATCTCTGAAAGCCAGAAGTTATTGGATAGATGTGCTGCTGACACTAAGATACCACAGATGCAAGCACAGACTACTATACCCAGCAATGTTTTCAATAACCATATATGGAAGGCAAAATATTCCCAGACAAAACCAGAACTAGAAAATACCTATCCACAAATACAGGCTTACAGAAAGAACTAGAAGGAAAACTCCAACACAAGGAAGTTAGCTACATCCACAAAGCATAGGCAACAGATGACCTCACACAAGCATATCCTAAAGAAAATAAACACACAAACACTTCCACAGGGTTAAAAAACAGGAATTAACAATCATTGGTCATTAATATCTCTTAATATCAACAGACTCAATTCACATATAAAAAGACACACAATAACAGAATGGATACAAAAACAGGATCCATCCATCTGGTGGACACACCTCAACCTCAAACACAGACATTACCTCAGAGTAAAGAGTTGGGGAAAAATTTTTCAATCAAATGGACCTAAGAAACAAGCAGATGTATCTATCTTAATATCTAACAAAATAGACTTCAAACTAAAATCATTCAAAAGAGATAGAGAAGGACACTTTATACTCATCACAGGGGAAATCTATGAAAATTCAATTCTGCACATCTATTCCCCAAATACAAGAGCACCTATATATGTAAAAGAAACATTACTAAAGCTTAAATTGCACAGCAGCCACACACACTAACAGTAAGAGACTTCAACACCTCACTCTCACCAATGGACAGACCTGCCAGAAAGAAACTTAAGAGAGAGATAAGAGAGCACATGTCATGATTCATATGAACTTAACATGTATAGAACATTTCAACCAGACACCTTCTTCTAAGCATATACCTTCTCAGAACCTCATGGGATCTTCTCTAAAATTGTCCACATGCTTGGTAACAAAGCAAACCTCAACATATATGGAAAATGGAATAACACCTTGTATCTTATCAGATTACCATAGCCTTAAGTTAGAATATAATAACACTAATCATAGAAAGCCTAAAAACTCATGGAAATTGAACAATACTCAATTGAATCACCTCTGGGTCAAGGAAAAAATAAAGAAAGAAATGAAAAACTTCCTAGAACTCAATGAAAATGAACGCATAGTGTACTGAAACCTATGGGACACTATGAAAGCAGTGCTAAGAAAAAAGTTTATAGCGTTAAATACCTACATAAAGAAAGTGAAGAAATCTCACACTAGCAACTTAACAGCACACCTGAAAGCTCTAGAAAAAAAGGAAACTTACCAAGAGGAGTAGACTCCAGAAAATATTCAATTGGGAGCTGAAATCAATATAATAGAAACAAAGAAAAGAGTACAAAGAATCAATGAAACAAAGAATTGTTTTGTTTTGTTTTTAAGAAAATCAAGAAGGTAGACAAACCCATCCAAAGTCTCTGAAAAGGAAAGAGAGAATATCCAAATTAACAAAATTAGAAGTGAAAAGGGAGGGGCATAACATCAAACACTGAGGAAGTCCAGAGAATTAGATTATACTTTGGGAAACAGTACTTCACAAAATTAGAAAATCTAAAAGAAATGGACAATTTTCTGGATAGGTGTCATATACCAAAATTAAATCAAGACCAGATGAACAACTTAAATAGACCTAAACTCCTAAGGAAATAGAAGCAGTATCAGAAGTCTCCCAACCAAAAAAGCCCAGGGCCAGATGGTCTCAGTGCAGAATTCTACCGAAATGTCAAAGAAGAGCTAATAACTATACTCCTCAAATCGTTTTACACAATAGAAACAGAAGGAACATTGTAAAATTCTTTTTATAAGGCCACAATTGCCCTAATACCCAAGTCACACAAAGATTCAACTAACAAAGAGAATTCCAGACAAATTGCACTCATGAACATTTGGTGCAGGAAGTCCTTCTGCATATGTGTTGCTTTTATTGGTTAATGAATAAAGCTGTTTTGGCCAGTGGCTTAGCATAATAGAGCTAGGAAGGAAAACTAAACTGAATGCTTGGAGAAAGAAGGTGGAGTCAATGAGAAGCCATGTAGCCACTGCAGGACAGATTCTGGAACTTTGCCCAGCAAGCCACAGACACATGATGATACACAGATTAATAGTAATTTAAGATATAAGAGCTATCTAGAAAGATGCTTAAGCTATTGGCCAAACAGTATTACAAATAATATAGTTTCTGAGTGATTAGTTTGGGTCCAGGCAATCAAAAATGAATAAGCAGCCTCTGCCAGCAGAATGGCACCAATGTGGCCAACTAAATCCACTTATAACCTGGGAGAGTTTGTGAAGGAATTGTAGATACACACACACACACATACACACAAATCAGAGATTAATGCAGCTTCTTGCTCTGTTTGCTGGCGGCAAGCAGAGACACAGCTCCTTTAAGAGAGGTGCACTGAAAACTACATGGTATCTTTGAAAATCGGTGGTTTCCTGATTCACCAGCACAAATAACTCTCACTCTTTTGGGAGGTCTGGCTATGGAGCATTTGAATGGGTTTTGTGAGAAGAGTGCTACAACTTGCTTAATGGCAGCATAGACCACTGTGTGCCTGAAAATGGGAAAATGTGTATGGCTCTCATAGGCAACGAATATGCCTCTGTCATGTTGAATGGGCAGAGCCAACAGGCAAGACCACATAGTTGGCCCTAGTCAAGTCAACTTAGCATTAAAAAATAAAGCACTCCTGGTCAGAAAATAATTACAGATACACAATAAAGACAGATTCAGATTTTTTTAAAGACCTTTAAATGGCTCACAGTGTTAGGTAAAAGCACATAGGAGAGAGAGAGAGAGAGAGAGAGAGAGAGAGAGAGAGAGAGAGAGAGAGAGAGAGAGGAAAAACAGTACAGATAGTTATAATATAAAAGAATACAGCCATAGATTAAAAGACTAAAGATAGCAAAATAAATATTAAATTTGTAGAAAAAGTAATAGAGTAAGAAAAAATAAGCCGTATGAAGATAAAATATACACAGAGAGTCTGGATTTTATTTCAACAGAGGACTAGAACCTGTGGATTCCTTTCAAACATCGGTGCAAAAATACTTACTAAACTACTGGCAAACCAAATCCAAGAAAACATCAAAAGAATTATCTACCATGATCAAGATGACTTCATTCCAGAGATGCAGGAATAATTCAACATAAAAAGAATCTATAACTGTAATCTGCCATATAAAAAAACTGAAAGAAAAAAAAACATATGACCATAATGTAAGATACTTTAAAAAACTTCAACAAAACCCAACATCACTTCATGTTCTATCAGGGATAGAAGGAATTTATCTAAACATAATACAAACAATATACAGCAAGCTGACAGCCAACATCAAATTAAATGGAGAGAAACTCAAAGCAATTCCACAAAAATCAGGAAAAAAACAAGGTTGTCCACTGTCTCCATATCTATTCAAAATAATACTCAAAGATCTAACAAAAACAAAAAGATATCAAAAGGAGATCTAGGGGATTCAAAGTGGAAAGTAAGAAGTCAAACTTTCTTTATTTGCATCTGATATGAAAATATACATAAGTGACCTCGAAAATTCTACTGAGGAACTCCTACAGCTGATAAACATCTTCAGTAATGTGGCAGGAGAGAAGAGCATCTCAAAAAAAAATAAGTAGCCCTCCTATAAACAAATGATAAAAGGGCTGAGAAATAAATCAGAGAAACATCACCCTTTACAACAGCCATAAGCAACAAAAAATATCTTGGGGTAACACTAACCAAAGAAGTAAAAGACATGTTCAACAAGAACTTCAAGTCTTTGAAGAAAGAAAGTAAAGGAGATATAAGAAAATGGAAAGATTTTTTTGATAGATAGGATTAGCATAATTAAATTGGCACTCTTATCAAAAGCAATCTACAGATTCAGTAGAATGCCCATCAAAATCCCAGAAAAATTCTTCACAGACCTTGAAAGAACAAATACTCAACTTCATATAGAAAAAAAAAAAACAAGAAAGCCAAAAACAATCCTGTATAATAAAGGAACTTCCAGAGGCATTATTATCCCTGACGTCATGACCTACTAATGAGTTACAGTAATGAAAACAGTTTGGTACTGATATAAAAGAAGATTAGGTGCACCAATGGAATTGAATCAAAATCCCCAATATTAATCCACACACCTATGAACATCTGATTTTTGACATAGAAACTAAAATTATACAATAAAAAAAGAAATCATCTTCAACAAAAGATGCTGACATAACTGGATGTCAACATGTAGAAGAATGCAAATAGATCCATATATATCCTCACGCACAAAACTCAAGACCAAATGGATCAATGGCCTCAACATAAATTCAGCCATACTGAACCTCAAAGAAGGAAAATGGGAAGTAGCCTTGAACGCATAGGCACAGGAGATCATTTCCTAAATATAACTCCAGTAGCACAGACACTGAAAGCAACAATAAATAAATGGGATCTCCTGAGAAAGAAACTGAGAAGCTTCTGTAAGGCACAGGACACAGTCAATGAGATACAACGGCAATTAACTAAATGGGAAAAGATGTTCACATTGGACATTGGAAATCGGACAGAGGTCTGATCTCCAAAGTATTTAAAGAACTCAAGAAACTAGACATTAAAATATCAAATAATCCAATTAAAAAGTGAGGTCCAGATCTAAACAGAGAATTCTCAACAGAAGAATCTCAAATGGCTGCAAGACACTTAAGGAATTGCTCAACATTCTTAGCCATCAGGGAAATGAAAATCAAAATGACTCTGAGATACCGTCTTACCACCAATCAGAATGACTAAAATCAGAAACACTGATGATAGCTTATGTAGGAAAGGATTTGGAGTAAGGGGAACACTTCTCCATTGCTTATGGGAGTGAAAACTTGTACAACCACATTGGATATCAGTATAGCAGTTCAAAAAAATTGGAAGTCAATCTAACTCAAGACACAGCAATACCACTCTTGGACATATACCCAAAAGATGCACACTCATACCTCAAGGAAATTTGCTAAACTATGTTCATAGCAGCATTATTTGTAATAGCCATGACCTGGAAACAAACTAGAAGTCCCTCAAATTGAATAATGGATAAAGAAAATGTGGTACATTTACACATAGAGTACTACTCATTGGTAAAAACAATAACATCTTGAAATTCGCAGGGAAATGGATGAAACTAGAAGAAACCATCCCGAGTGACATAACCCAGACCCAGAAAATCAAACATAGTATGTATCCACTTAAAAGTAGATACCATACATAAACCAAAGGATAACCATCTTATAATCCACAACCCCAGAGAAACTAGGTAACAAGGTGAATCCTAACAGAGACATTCATGGATCCCCCTGGAAAGAGGAAATAGACAAGAACTCCTGAGAAAATTGGGAGCAGAGGGCGGAAAGGGAGTGGGAGGGGAGACGAGAATGGGAAATAGAACATATAGGAATGAGATGACAGAGGTGGGGAAAGGACAGAGAAGGAGAACAAGGATTTCTTGATTGAGGGAGTCATTATGGTGCTAGCAAAAAACCTGGTACTAGGGAAATTCCCAGGAATCCACAAGGGTGACCCCAGCTAAGACCCTAAACGATAGTGGAGAGAGTACATGAATTGGCCTTCCCCTGTACCTTAACAGAAACTTCATCATAGAACTTAATACAGCAACGGATGGAAGCAGATGCAGAAATCCACAGCTAAGCACCGGGCTGAGCTCCTAGAGTTCAGTCAAAGAGAAGGAGGAGCGCTAATATGAGCAAAGGGGTCAAGGCCATGATGTGGATACCCACAGAAACACCTGATTGAGCTAAGGGGAGCTCACTGACTCTGGACTGACAGCAGGAAGACCTGCATAGGTCCCAAATCTGCCCTTTAAATGTGAGTGACAGTTTTATGGCAGGCGCAGTCTGTGGGGCCATGGCAGTGGGACCAGGATTTATCCCTAGTGATTGAACTAACTTCATGGCGTCCATTCTCTTTTGAGGGATACCTTGCTCAGCTTAGATATAGGAGATTGGGTCTTGGTCTTGCCTCAAAGTGATGTTTCCTTATGGAAAGCCTTCACCTCTCTGAGGAGTGGATGGGGGTGGGTTGTGTGTAAGCAAGGGTGGAGAGGAAGAGAGAAGTGGGATTGGTATTTTAAAGGAGAAAAGGTTGTTTTATAAAAGAAGAAATGTAGGAGAGAGAGAGGGAGAGAGAGAGAGAGAGGGAGGGAGGGGGGGAGGGAGGGAGGGAAGGAGGGAGGGAAAGAGAAAGAGAGAGAACCTACTTTTGCCTTTTGCCAAGTGTCTGTGTTGTTGCCATTGTTTTTGAAATTTGTTTTCTTTTTGTTATTGTTGTTTTTTAAGAACACTATTTCTTTTGAAGATTTGTGGTTTTCATGCCGTCAAGTTGATTGGATTTTTAAAAATTCTATTTAGAATAAATACAAGGAGAAATGAAACAGGGTGCCCAAACAAGGTCTTAGTTCTACAGTTTCATTAAATGTGTCAGTATCACTGTAACCCACTAGCCCTAGCTTAGCAAATGCTTTATCAAAGTGTAACAGTCCAAACATTCAGGCTCTTCAGAGGTCTACTGAGGGGCCAGAGAGTGCAGCCAGAGGTCTTAGCCTTATTTGGTTTTCCCCATTTTTGTCATGTAATTCAACTTGTCGTGTTGTATTGCTTCGACCATTGGAATTTAAAGGAGGAAATGTTTCTGACTCAGGGCTTTAGAGATTTGGGTTCATAACATGTTCTATCTCTGTGAGCCTATGAAAGACAGAAGACCAAGGCTAGTTACCTCTTGATGAATAGAAGGCAGAGAGGAAAAGAAACTAAGGGCGTAGTATCTAGAGCATCCCCTAGTGGCTGAGCATCCCCTAGTGGCTTACTGTCATCTAGGCCCACCTGCTATAGCGATACCACCTTCAAGTAGTCCGCTCCCTAATGAACTCACCAATCGGTTACTTTATTGAAAATTGCGCACCTGCATCCAGCCTCCTCTTAATATCACCATTTGCTGATAAGTAGCTTGCAACATAAAGTCTTTAGGAAGCAGTTTATATATAAAACAAAGCCAATGTATACTTTTCAATCATATTATGCTTCAGAACAGTTCCGTGCTCCCTTTGGGGAAATAGGTGGAGGATGCATTAAGCCCTCCTTCTTGCTGTGAACGAGGAAAGTCTATCTAAAGCAAAGTATTTAGAAGAAATGACTTAGCTTCATAGTCAGCTCCTTGGTGTCTCCAGATTTGGCTTTCAGAATGTCAGTGATCACCCTGGAAGAAATCTAATTTAGTGTGTTGTGCAACGTGGCAAGGGTTATTCACATCTAGATACTCAAGTTCAAAAATCATCCAAGTGTCTTTGGGACAAACGCATTCAGAATTAGTCCTGAGCAGAAACATTTACAAGGACTCAATCTACTCGGGATCAAATATGTTAACCTTGAAAATGGAGTATCGGATATAAAGAATGGAAATTGACTCTGGTGGGGACTTGGCACAGCTTTGGATTTCCAGTGTTTAGCAAGGCATTCTGCTCGCCAGGTTTATAAAGCAAACCTGCAGTGGTGGAAAATACAGGTCTTGATTAGTTCAGGAGAGGAGGAGCACTGTGTGCCGTGATACTGACACTTAACACGCTATGGAAAAGGCTTCTGGCCATTCAACCATGCTTTCTTAACACCGTCACAGAGCCGTTTCTCATCATAACACATTTCAGAGTTACTGTGAATGAGGAGATGATAACATCTACAGACACACAATAATGGAATGTCCCTAGCCAGGGAAATGGCTCCCTAGACATTGTAAAGGTCCAGGTGGATCTGAATACCAGCACTGTGCTTTGCCTTCAGGATCTGGATTCCTCCATTGAATCCTATTTACTAACTTCTCCTGGGTTTCCAAAACAGAGAGAAAAACAATCACAACACGAAAGAGCAAAATGTTCTGTCCTATCTTATGAAAAGGAATGGGGCTTGACTCCAAATAGAATATATTGGATTCTAACACTTGCTATGTTTATGAAATTGGAATAAAACATACTATGCACCATTGAGTAGAGACTAAACAAAGTATTATAATTTTGTGAAAGACAGTACAGCGCTTAGCCTATGCGGTTCACCTCTACCACATATCCTGGGGATCTAGTCCAGGAGAAAACGGTCAGGATGGGCTGGTCGTAAACACTACTGTTCCCTCACAGCTTCTCTTTGGCAAAAACACAGTTGGAGTAGATGTGGCTTTACCACTAAAGAAATTTGGCACAGATACCTTTTAATCAGTTCTTTTAAAGAACATACAAATTTTCATCATCATAGCCATTGGATTTTTACCTTTCTATTATGTTTGTAGGAAAATTATTAAAATTGGAAGGGCAGATGAATGTATACATTAAAATATCAGGAAACAGATGTTCAGATTGGTATATTTGGTTGTTGATGAATGACAATCATGTTATTTTTCTGTAGTTTTTATTATTTGTGACAAAGCTGGTTCGAAATTTTTTAAACTTAATCTGATTCCATTATTCTCTTGTGAGTCATTTTTATTCATATTTTCATAATATTTTCCTTGTAGAGTAGATGCTCAAATCAAACTAATCTAAAGCACCTGTCTCAGGCCCTCTCTGAGCATGTGCTGTGTCCCCGCCTCACTCCTAGGAACTGTGGAGATCATGTCTTCTTATATTGAAATCCCTTTGTTTGTCATTTTTCCACAATAAGTTTCTCATGCTCTGTGTTGCCACAGGCAGGTCTGTGCCACTTAGCCATGAATTCTCTGCCTGTTCAGAAGTGACTTGGAACCCAGCAATGCCAAAACCATGTATGCAAGACGTTTTACTAGATATGGCCAGATATGGCATCTCTTGATGTCTCCTCTAAGATTGTGTATTGATAACAATAATTACCATGTTGTAATTTTGCACTGATCATTAAGTGAAACGCAAATAAAAAGGCTTGGAATAGTTTTTGGCTTAAATGTAAAGATCAATAAATGTTAGCTAATATTTTAGCTGAATTTCATTTTGTGGCTTTTATCCAACAACCTATCAAAGCCAGAAGCTGGTTTCTCATTCTTTGAATATTGACAATGCTGACAAAAATTTTTATTATAAGATAATAAGTATTAAGTAACAGGGAAGGGGAAACAGTAAAATTAAGTTAGTGCTGTGTGGGATGAAAGGGGGAAATGCTCAGCAACAATCACCCTGAAGACAGCTCCACCATCAAAGGAAGCTCGAACCGAATTGTGCACAGTAGGACTTCATGAGATAATGATCCTTTCTACGTGGAGACTTAACAAGTCTCCGCGGATGCGGATACAACCCCACTCTCGGATGTCTGTGATTCACTGTGTCAATAGTTTAGTCAGCTCTCTAGCTCACACCACTCTCTCCGCTTACTCCCTTGATGAGAAGGAAGGAGGGGGCGGTGTTCGTTCCGCAGGCACATCTTATGTGTAAAGAGCATAATAAGAACTGGAAGCCTCGCAAGCGTCTTGTAAGAAGAAAAGAATGTAATTTTGTGTTCCCGGGACAAAAACTATTTTATAAATTCAAGGCAGCCTTGTACCTCACTTCCT
Source organism: Microtus pennsylvanicus (assembly GCF_037038515.1). NCBI lineage: Eukaryota > Metazoa > Chordata > Mammalia > Rodentia > Cricetidae > Microtus > Microtus pennsylvanicus. Next base: position 44,412,292 of record NC_134581.1, read on the forward strand.
TCCTAATTCTTTGTTAAAACTGAAATTGAAATATGAAAGAACAAAGAGTTCTCTGTCTTGTGCTCCACTTGGAGTTATAGTTAATAATTTACATCTTGTAGAAAATTGTATGTCTGAATGAGTAGTTAATGATAAAAAGAAAAACAAATTGTTTTGACATTATTGCATGAAATACACATAATGGCACTACTAAAGAAAAAGCAAATATCTTATGTCTGAGGATGATGTCTGTATTATTTTTTTGAATGCCTTTTTACTATATCATATATCCAACAATTAAAAATGTATTTTATTATAACAGTTATCAAAGTTATACTCTTAACAGACATGTGTCTTCTAACAAAAATATATTTGCTACCTATTTTCTCTAGTAAATTAAAAACTATAGAAAGACATATATTTTATTTCTTTTTATTTTTTATTATTTCTATAATTTTATTTGGGTACTTGGCATTTTTTTTTCTTTTTCCATTCAATTATTTATACTTCTTTCCCTCCTCCAATCCCCTCCCGCTCCCCCACACCCCCTCCTCCCTCTCCCACCCTGCTTGAGAGAGGGCAGGGAACACATATATTTTATATTTTAATAGCCCAAATGTACAGACAGCAGCACATTATTCTATCAGAGGAGCACACTTAAAATATTTTACTCACTGGGCATTTTTCCATTCCAAAAGGCAATTCAATTTCCAAAGACAGAGATAATTGTTTCCTTGGAATACAGAACGATTTAAAATTATCTTCTACTATTAATTTTTTGCTAATTTCTTCTTGTGCATAGTTTGTATTTTATTGTTACAACTAAATATCTAAAATTCAGGCAAATTATACTGCATAAGGTAACTTTGTAAATTAAATAAATTTGTGATTCTCAAACTGAGGCATGACTTGATAGAGAAAGATAGAGATGGGGCATAGACAGACAGACAGAGCAAGTGTTTCTTCTACAAAGAGTTCAAGAGAAGCTTTCTTAACCACCCACTGCCCAATGGGGACTCTTTTAGCAAACATGATCTTTGCTTTCATTTGTATTTTATTTGACAGTGAAGTGATATCTGCCTCTCCTGCATAGAGTGAAAGCCACATTATTTTGTGAAGTTTTCAGTAGTTGTGATAGAAATATAAATCAGATCAAATTTTCCAAGAGTCAGATTAGTCATCTCTCTATATATGTCAAAATCCTTTCACATAAAATAAAACAATTGTTCCATTGCATGTGGATTTTAAAAGATTGGCTATTTATGAACTCTTCTCCTTAAAGCCATACACAAATAAGAATAGAGAGAAATCAAAATGGTCTAGGTAGAAATGATTGTACTTTGAATTAGGAGGATGTGAGAAGAATGTTGAATGCTTTTATCGGGGTAAAATGAAGACTCTTCCCATAACCCTCAAAGTCTAGATCCGTCAATATTGTATGCTGGAAGGCTTTAACAAGGAATTTTTGTTTCGTTTTTGTTTGTCAATGACCTCAGTACACTGCTCTCAGTGGCCTCATATTGACTTGGACTTCCAAGCAGAATCCCTACATTGTAGTTCAGGGCCAGAGTGTTGGAAGGAAATTTCACATTGCAGCAATAATTTGACATGCTCAGGATGCCGAACTGCTGCTTACTGTACTCCCACTTATCAAAATTTAGCAGTTTCTACAACTCCTTTAAGCCTCAGTTTCTACTTAGAATTCATTCCTCTTCTAGACTACCCTGACAGGACTTGCGTGTGATGCTATGTCCTCTGCACCTTGTAGAAATCCCTGCCAAGAGCGACAGATAAGTCACATCGAGTCAATGCCTAGCTTGTACACTGACACAGTAACTTTCAATGTTGTGGTTTGATTTCTGGTTTGCAATTGTTAAATCAGGTACCTTCGACAATGGGACACGCAAAGCTCGGGTTCTTGTCTTTCTATTCTTAGTCATCGTCACCTAAACTGTCCGTCAGAAGACAAAGTTGGCCATAGCTTTACTTCATTTCTTACTGAGATCTCTGGAAACTTCGCTATGTCCACTTCAGTTAAACATGTGTCTCGTTCATCGCACAGGGATTGTTACAATAATCTTGTCAAGTACCTGGCTTTGATGTTCTTACTCTTTCTGTGGGAACTATGAAAAAAGACACAAAATGATCTCAAACCCATTGCAAAAAAAATGACTTCACCTTACAGTTCCCCTTAACTGCTATAGCAGAGGAGGACTGGCAGATCAGACAAGGGAAGAAAAAAAAAACCTTTAAATCCCTAAAGCCTATTTTCCGCATGAAGAGACTTTTATCCAGAGGGCTCTTTAAAGAGCATTTAGACACCTTCGATAAAGCACCGAAACACAGCAGAGGGATTAGAGGAGATGGAAAGGGGCAGGACCAGTCTCTTAATAAAAGTGATATAGCTTAAGACAAGTCGGTGGTTAAAAGACCCAGTACAACTCAGAACAGCAATCCTCTCTGCAGAAAATTACAGAAGACTCCATTCTTAAAGCTAGAGCACAAGGCATGAGGGAACGAGCCAGAAAATTAGGGATATAGACTTGCCCAAGGCATGCATTATTTCTTTAATTCCTATGATTCCAAGCATGATAAAGCTCTTACTGGTGCTGCTTCCACTTCCAAGATTTGTCTACTGCGCTTCAGTTCTAAGTGCAGGTATCCTGGTGATCTTACGGGAATTGAAGGGAAAGAAAGAATATCTTTGTAGCTGTCTCTTTGCCAACACCGACCTGTGAGGAAAGTGAACTCTTTCCGAAGTATAGATGCTTCCTGACTTCACATTGTCTTTATTTGCCATACCCTAAGGTTTTCCATCCTTCCTTTCTTCCGCCCTCCCTCTATCCCTCATTCCTTCCTTCTTTCCTTTCTTCTCTCTCATTTCCTCTTTATTTCTATTTTTTAATACTAAAATTGAACTTAGGCCATTGTACCTGCTGGGTAAACATTCTGGCACTAATCTATATCCCCAACTCAGACTTCTGCTGTTTTTCAATCATGGCTCCTACAATTTACATCTGATAAATGGAGTGCCTTTATGATGCTCATAAAATATAATATAATCAGCAAACATATTCTGCTTTAAAGATGAGATTAGAGCAGTCGAAGTGTAGACTTAACTACTACCCTTGTTTAAAATGCTCCACGGGTCTTAAATGGGTACTAAAAGCCTAGCTCTTCACTGATAACTACAGAACAAATTTTGTTAACTTTCCATCCTATGGCAAGAAAAGATAATCACACGATGTGGGCCTCGGGGCCCACTGGGATTTTATGGGAATTTACCATAACAAATATCTTTCCTCATAGCTTATATAATTTTAGGTCTCTGCTGTGCTTACTTTACATTTTTCTAAATATTGTTACCATCATTTAAGCAGAGTCCCCTAAAGTAATACAAAAATTGTCAGTAATGCAGGGGCTTAATGTGAAGTTTAGGATGTCATGAACAAGATCGGGGCCAGAAAGGAAGTGGCCTCAGCTTACATGTCAGTAGAGCACAATGAGGTCAGGAGGGAAGAGAGTCTCATCACATCGAGGCCTGAAGATCTTCATCTTGCCACCTCTCCAGCAATCAAGATGGTAAAGTATCAGAATCTTGTCTGGATATAAGTTTTTGCTTTTTAACTATTTTGTGTAAGTAAACCTCCTATTTCCCCAAGTTTTGGAAATAACTTTGGCACAGTTATCTTTCTGTTCATTTATATTTGCATGCTTGTAAGAGAATATCACAAACTATATGATGATATAAACGAGAATATCACTTATCAACAACCACAGGTGTTTTCTCCATAAACACTATTAAAAGGAATGATGCTATTGTAATGGTCTGGTAGAAATGAAGATATTCTAAAGACACACTTTATATCTCTCAATCAGACTATCAAGACTCTTCAAACAATGTATCCCAAAGAAATGAGAACTTCCCCAGAGTCTCATGCTGGGAGAAAGAAATAGCTCTGGTTAGATGGGGACCTTGTCTCCTGGAAAGAGATTGCAAACAGTTCAAACAACTTTTAAGACTGCCTTGTAAGATGAAACTGAAATCTAATAGGGTTGGGTGGTGATAGGTAGAACCACAGAATGACCAGAATTACTTTGATGTTCAACCCTTGGCCCGCTATTTAAATTGATATCACTTTAGGATTCCTAAGAAGGACTTAAGGCATTTGCTGGGCCTCTCTGTCTCTCTTCACAACATGAACACTGAATAATAATTTTTAATTTAATCCATTTTTAATTTGATTCTTTTAATTGACTTATTTAGGAGAGTGGCCAGATCCAACTAGAGACATGGATTGTGCCCCTCATAGTCAATAACACTATCATAAATGCAAAAATGTAAATGAAGGGTTCTTGTTCTTAGGGTGATAACAACCTTTTAAACAAATAGAAAAGCAATACAAAAATAATCTACAAACTACAATAAAGAATTACAATGAAAAGCATCACATGTATGCTGTATTTAGCTCCAGGATGTGAAAACAGCATTTACTTTCTTATATTTATTTGAAATGAATAGCGTGTCAAGGGATGCTTCTTGCCCCGGTTTAGACTTGTTTCCTATGGCATTCATTTGTATGTCTGCATCCTCTAAGCTCCACTCCGATCGCACACATCCCTCTGCTCCATACGATGAGCTGGCAGGACAGACACAGCAAGCATCTGTCTTACGGTGACTACAGCTAGACCTCTCTGCTGCGATCATGAGCTGGGTTCACAGCACCTGCTCCAGACTTGGGGAGTCCTGTTCTCCCTGTGCAGGGCATGTCCAGTCTATCCAATCTCTTCTAAAGGTAGGACTTCTCATGGTTGCAGTAAATGTTTATTTCTGGCCTTTTCAGCTTTCTCCTTTATCAGAAGATAAATTCGTAGACGGACATTGTACAATGAGGCACGCATTGACAGTGCATCAATTCACAACACTCAAACTTAGGCAAATGTCCCACGAATGCAAAAGTCCTCTATTTCCCTTATGATCCCTTTGCTTAAAACTGGGATGATATTCTGGTGAATACTCCTTCAGGACCTTATGTCTTTACCATATAAAAAAGAAACTGCCATGAGCATTTAAAGAACATTTCTTTCAAATAATAATAAAATTACACCTTCTCATTTATGCTAATAACAACTGAGAAATAGCTAAGAAAAATGAGAAAATAGGTAAAGTGCTGCTGACCAAGAAACCTTGAAGGATATTTTTAAATGTAAACCCGCAAATGCCTGGCTGCTTTGTTAAGAAAAATTTAGACATTGCAGGAAACCTGTACCACTGGAACCTTGTAGCATTTCTCTAATTTCAGTATCATGAAGAAGGGAAATAAAGAATCTGCAAGAAAAGCAAAACAAGCAGCATCTTGAGAAAGAAACACATCATTTATGATTGTTCTAATTGCATGCTGTTACTGTTATAAAACACAGCATGCAGAAAGAAGGGATGTATTTGTCTTACAGGTTCAGGTCACGGTCCATTATTGAGAGATATCAAGACAGTAAGAATCTAGAGGCAGGAGGAAAGAGCCATAAAGAATGCTGCTTGGTGGTTCGCTCATTGGTTTGTTCAGGCTCCTACTTAGCTAGCTTTCTTATGTAACATAGGACCACGGGGCCAGGAGATGGTACTACCCACAGTTGTCTGAGCCCTTCTACATCAGTTAAGAAAATATAGTCTCTCACAGACATGTTGTCCATGCTGATAAAGACTGTTATTCAATTAATAATTAAAATAAAACAATATAAAAAGCTTTTTTCTATGCTCTGTCACTTTTGCAGTTAATTCTATCCAGAACAATGACTTCATACAGTGCTATTAATTGTCTAACTATGATTTTCAGAGATATTTTGGGATATCAATTTTATTTGAGTTTTATTTAGATCTCAGATCTTTTTTCAATAGTAAACAATTATTTCAGTGAGAGTAAAGTAGCAATGAAAGTCAAATACAGTTACAGCTTGGATATAGCAATGAACAGACTTTTTTTTTAATAGGAAACTTTACTCACAGACCTTCCATTTAGAAGAGTAGTCTGGCTTATAAGTACAAGACACACTCTGTGATTTGGGAGTAGCTTGAATAAAATCTACAATGTCAGAGCAACTCATTCTGCTGCAGCCTGAGAGTACATAGCCAGAGAGGGACAAAGGCAAAACAAAATTTAAAAAAAAACAAAAAGACACTGTTCCCAAAGGAAACAACATTTTTTATCAGCATGGTGCCACAATCTCGCTGGAGAAGTAGCCCAGTCTGTTTGTTTAGAAGGACGACTTTTGGAATTACTTTCTTCTACTGATGGGTCCATGGAACATGGAACATGTCAAGCAGTTTGTACATACTGAATATGTCAACAAACTAAAGTATATTACTACACAATTTAACAATAAAAGTAGCTAAAGAACTAAAGAACATTTGTAATCTATAATAGAATACCATTTTTATAACGGACAAGGGTTTTGGGGAGGGGATATGTTAACATTTATTGCACCTAAGTGACCACTTACTAATTTTTTAAAACTTAATAAAGAAAACACACTGAAGATTAAATCTATAACTTGTTTAATAAAGTAGTGGTTGGCATCTCTAACTGTTCAGTTCAACTTACCAATTTCCAAGAATACTTACCTTGCCATTTTTACTATGTAATTTTACTCCTTATACATTGAAGGCAAACTTTGGAAAGGAAACAAGGAAGCTGACTCTGCCCCCATGCTTCTCTTTCATGACTTCCATATATTACTATTGCTTCCAATAAGGTTTGTCTGAGGTAACTATCGCAACATTAGATTAGAGGAAGGGACTGAAAGGATCCCTAGGCAAATGACCCATCTGTGCACTTCTTCAGATTCTTCATGACCCTAAATCAGTTCTGTAGTTGCCTCCAGTGTGCCAGAATTTCAGCTTTGCTCTCTCTGCATGTAATAAAATAGTTTGTTACTACTTGTCTGTGATAGGATTGTTGGGCGTGTTGAAAAGTTGTTCAGCCTGTCACTACTGTTCAAATTCAAGATACTACTGTGTACTAATTAACTCTACTCCAGAACAAATTCTTTTCTATAAGGTACTTTTCCAATGAGTTGAGAACATATCTCTAAGCAATGATATATAAATGCAGTACATTTTGAAAACTAACTGAATTAAAAGCAAAGTTTGAAATCATTAATATCATTGAAGGCAGTATGTTTTCATGGCATCAGAAGGTAGTCAAGAATATTTTAAATTTTGGCCTCTCAAGAACATATGGTGAAAAACCTAGTTCCCAGTATCACTTAATGTGACTTTAATAAGGTTGGGAAATTCAAGAAAACTTTTCATGAAACAAAACAACAGCAAAATAAGAGAGGAGGGTGGGATGTGTAGCTCAGCAGTAGAGCACTTATGTAGCATGTGTAAGTATTTGAGTTAAATCCCAATACCACAAAATAAGTTCAACTTATTTGTAATATTACCTAACATGAGAACACTATGCATATTAATATTGTAACATGCATAATTTGTATGATATCCAAATCATATTTAAGATATTTAGCTTTTCTTTGTCATTTTTTATTTTTAACTTCTTTAGAATCCCTTCTTCCTCTTTCTCCTCCTCCTCCTCCTCCTCCTCCTCCTCCTCCTCCTCCTCCTCCTCCTCCTCCTCCTCTTCTTCTTCTTCTTCTTCTTCTTCTTCTTCTTCTTTCTTTTTCTTTTTTATAATATATGGCACACTACTGTCATCTATAGTTACCCTGCTGTACTATAACACAATGTGGGATTCCCTTCTGTATGCTGTGAATATATTTTATTATTATTGGTTAATAAAGAAGCTGCTTTGGCCTATAGCAGTACAGAATATAGTCAGGTTGGAAGAAATTTAGAGAGAGAGTAGGTGGAGTCAGGGAGATGCCACGTAGTTGCCAAAGGAGAAAGATACTAGAGAACCATACCAGTGAAAGTCTCATGGCAATACATATATTAATAGAAATGGGTTAATTTAAGATGTAAGAGTTAGTTAATAAGAAGCCTAAGCTATTGGTCGAACAGTGTTGTAATTAAGATAGTTTCTGGGTGGTTATTTCAGGTCTGGGCAGCTAGGAAATGAATGAGCAGTCTCCAACTACAATAACACACCAGCATTTCTTATTCCAACCTAATTGTAATGTATATATAACATTACATTAACCTTTTATCATACCCCTTTCCCATCCTAGCACTGGTAATGAGGTTATTACAAGTTCCTATGGCATCAACTGTTTTTAGATTTTACAAACGAGATGAAGCAAGTCTTGTCTTTCTAAATGTGGCATACACCCTTCAACATAATAATGACTAATTCCAGCCATACGGTCATGAGTAAAATAACCGTATTCATTGTTACCCGTGAATAACTGCCAAATGTTTACACATACTTTTCCCCCATTCATCAGTTGATGGACTCTTAAGTTGTTTCTATTATTTGGCTGATATGAATAGTGTTTCAGTGAACACAAGAGCACAGATATTTGTTCAACACATGGACTTTATTTACTTAGACAAATAACCATACTGGAAATTAATGAATCACATGGCAGTAGTACTTTCAATGCACGCGTTTTGAGCTCTAGGCCTTTTGCTACATACCAGCGTTTCTCCCAAACTCCTGGGCTTCAAATCATTTTCTTGCCTTAGTCTTTGCCAGCTAGGAAAATAGCAAGCACACACTATCATAATTAACCTTAATTGTATGAGGATTTTTTCATATTCTTTTCCATAATGGATTTATTAATTTTCAAACCCAATAATAATATTTGAGAGTTTCTCTTTCTTCACATCCTCTGCAGTACTTACCTTTCATATCTTTTGCAATGATAGTTCTCATGGAGGATTTGATGTATCATGATGATTCTTTTATGAGTAAAATATTTTTTATTTCTCTAGTTATTTACAGAGTGACATAATTTTAATGTTATCAGCAATTCATAGGAGACTTTTCAAAATGTACTTTTCTTCTAGTTAAATTTGACCTGGTTATGTCTTTCAATATGCAATTTTATGTAATTAAGACCACAAATTAACTTAAAGAGAATAATTAATAACTTAATATCTAACTAGGTAGATATAATTATATTATTTTGTACTCATTTTAACCCAAAATATAGTTTTGTTACTTTTATCCCATTAAGATGAGCTTATGTGTAAAGTTTATTTTTAATTCAGTATTGAAATACATATAAAACTGTTAGACACAGAATATAGTGAGGTAAATTTGAAGGAAAAACCCAACACTGAAAATTCATAGTACTTTATTTTAAAGAGCAATAATGCTTTAAATTATGATGTATATTGCATTTCATATACTTGTGGTGGCAGAATGGGGTCTTTTTTTCTTTGTTTCTTTTCTTTTTTTCTTTTTTTTCTTTAGAGAAAAGAAAAAATCTCCTGAGTAAATTGGGAGTGTGGGGATCATGGGAAAGGGTAGAAGCAGAAGTGGGAGGAAGGGAGAGGAATGGAGAAAAATATATAGCTCAGTTAAAAAACCAAGCAAACAAAAACCATAACTTTTATTTGTATTTATCTGATGATAAGTGATGCAGAACAGTTTGTCTTATATCATTTGGTCATTGGAATGTCTTCATTGAAAAATATCTGCCTTGGTATTTGACAGATTTTTAAATTAAATACTTGATGATTGAGTTTGACAGAGCATATGCATTATTGTGCAGCTTGCATGTCTTAAATGCATCATATAGATATTATGGGTATCAACTTTCTTTCAGATATATAACTCATAACTATTTTTTATTTATAGGTTTTCTCTGAACTCTATTGATTTTTTTCCTTTGATATTCAGAGCTGTATTAAGTTTACATAATTCTATATGTTTTATTTGATTTCTTTCTTGTACTGTGGGCCCTTATCCAGCTATTATTGCCTATTCCAGGATAACACAGCATTTATGCTATGTTTGTTTGCAATAATTTCTGGGTTTCCAGTCTTATATTTGTATCTGTAATATAGTTGAGTGGACATTTTTAAAGATGAGATTCCAACTGTACTTACACTGGATCTTATTTCCTCGGAACATTCTAGGAAAAGACATTTTTAAGCTTGTGTGGTTCCCAGCTGAGTCAGACTCCGGATAACTTTTCTTCTCTGGTTGTGTACATAGCACCTTCCAGTGCAGTGAAAGCTAGCCACTAGTGACGAAGATTCCGGAAAGTACCGACTTGATTTTTCCATGTTCTGTGACTCAGTTCCTTAGATACTGTTCTATTGCTGTGAAGAGACACTATGACCAAGGCAATTGTTTTGAAAGAAAACATTTAATTAGGGGCTTGTTTAAATTTTAGAGGATTAGTCAATGATCATTATGACAGGAAGCAGATAGGTGTGGTTCTGGAACAACAGTAGAGAGCTTTAAATCCTGGTTGCAGATAGCAGGCAGAGAAGGAAACAGTGGGCCTGGGATGGGATTTTGAAAACTCAAAGTTCATTCCCAGTGATACACCTCCTCTAAGAAGGTCAAACCTCCTCAACAAAACTAAACCTTCTAATCCTTCGCGAACAGTTTTACGGAATAAAAACAAACATTCAAACATATAGCCTATGTGTATTTCACAGTCTTCAGCATTTATATCTTTTCACCATGTTCTAGAGAGTAACCCCAAGAACTGACAATGGCCAGTAATGTTTGAGGGTCTACAAGACTTTACTGACCAACAACTTCAAAAGAGGTAACCCATTCCTGTCACTGAGCCTCTTATTTGTTACCATGTGGTGTTAAGTAGGGACAATGTTGTCCCATTGTAGAGTGTTCTACCTTTATAGAAAATCAAATCATTATAGACACATAGATTTCATTTAAGGCTGTTTATTTTTTCTAGGCTATATATGTATATTTAACTTTGTAGAGTTGAAGTTATGTAATACATAGATTCCTACTTTGTTCTTTTTTCTCAACATCCATGGTGCAGAGCAATATGGGATTTCTTGTAGGTCCACTTATATTTTAGGATTGTCTTTCTGTTTTCCAAAAACTTATTGATAGAGGAAATATTTAATCTATCAATTTCTTTTCATAATGCAGACATTTTAATGAAACTAATTCTTCTTACCCATCAACATAAAATATTTTCATTGTGTCCTCTTCAATTTATTTTATCAATCTTTATTAATTAGGTTAAATTATTCATGGCATTGTTTTTATTTTTATATTTCATAAAACAAACTGCTTTTGACATTTAGGGTTGCAATTGGAGTACCATGACATTACTGGGTTTGGTATGATTATCTGTTACCCTATTATACTATTGGCTAGTTATATATTTCTTTTATTTATTGAAAATTAAGTTATATTTTTAGTTAACTTATCTAGCATTTTATCATTTAGTGATATTGAACAATATCAAATTATTTTGCTTCTGGTACTTAGAGGATCGTGGTGGCTTTGCTTTTTAATCTATTTATGTGTGGTAACATTTATTAATTTATGTATTTCAAGCTCTCTGCATTGCTGGTATGATTCTTTGGAATGTGCTATTGGATTTGGTTTGTTATTATTTTATTATAGATTTTTACAATTAACTTCATTGGGGATATTAGTTTGCAATATTCTTTTTATGTCTTTGTCTCATTTGGGTATAAGTGTAATGCATTGTGGAAGGCATATATCTATTTCCCATTTAGTTTTCATTTTACTTAAAAAGGATGATATTAGTTTTTTCTTTAATGGTTAGCAGAAGTTATCAGTGAAAAAAACAAGTCCTGGGATTTTTTTTTTTGAGGTGGGAGATATTCATTAATGACTCAATCTCATTAGCCATTATTGGCTAGCTCATCATTATAGATTTATTCAGGTGTTCTCTTTCTTCTTAGCTCAGTCTTCTTTATAAGCTGTTTGTGTCTAGAAAGTTGTCCACTCTTTCTATCAACTTTATTGGTATAGTTGTTAAAAAATTAAATGATTCTTCTCATTTCTGTGTAGCCCATTGTGATGTCTCCCTTTTGATGTTAGTTTTTTTCTAAATTAACCTAGTTAGGTTTTGACTATTTTTAAATTATTTTCGTTTATAAATATGAATGTCTACAAACCACATGTATACCTTGTGCCTGTGGTGGCCTAAGGAGGGCATTGGATCTTCTGGAGCTGGAGTTAACCAATGGTTGTGAGACGAGACATCTGTGTAAATTTTGGGAATTGAATTCCAGACCTCTGGGAGTGCAGCTGGGGCTCCAACTGCTGAACTATCTGCCCAGACCAGGTAGCAAATGTTCCTTGTATTCGTTCCTGATCTTTCAGATTTAATCTCTATCATCTATTTCTTTTATATATGATCTGAGCCTCATTATTTACTTCTGTAAATTCATTTTGAAATTTGTTGTTAACTGTCTAGTTTTTTGAAATGTAGTTCTGTATATTATTTAGGATATTTAGGATTATTCCACTTTTTGATGCAGGTGTTGATTCTCTCTCTCTCTCTCTCTCTCTCTCTCTCTCTCTCTCTCTCTCTCTCTCTCTCTCTCCCTCTCTCTCTCTCCTGCCAGCCATAGTTTCACTTCCCTCCTCTCCTCCCAGTCCCTCCCTCACAACCTCCCTCTGTTCCCACCCCCAACAGCAATCCACTCCTCTTCCATTTCTGTTCAAGAAAGGGCAGGTTTCCCATGGATAGCAACAAAACATGGCTTAGCAAGTCACAGTAAAACTAAGCATCACCCATGTCTTAAGGCTAGACAAGGTGGTTCTGTATGAGAAGAGTTTTAAAAAGCCAGCAGGAGAGTCAGTCAGTCCTTGCTCCCATTATTAGGAATCCCATAAGAAGACTAAGCTATATAACTGTAACATATATGCAAAGTGCCTAGGTCAGTCCCATGCTGGTTCCTTAGTTGTCTGTTCATTTTCTACAAACCCTTATGAGCCCAAGATAGTTGATTCTGTGGGTTTTCTTGTGGTGTCTTTGACTCCTCTGGTTCCTACAATTCTTTCTGCTCTCATCAGCAAAATTACTTGAGTTTAGCCTAATGTTTGACATCTGTTTCCATCATCTGCTTGATGAAGCCTCTCTGATGACAATTGTGGTAAGCACCAATCTATGAGTGTAGCAGAACATCATTTAGCATCATTACATTGACATTTTTCCCTTCAGTCTTGTTTGGTTCCAGCCAGGGTCTTTGGGTCATCCATCCTGTGGGTCCTGGTGCTCCAGGCAGTGTCAGGAGCAGCCTTTCTCTCTTGGCAAGGGTTTTAGGCTAGAACAGTGATTGGTTAGCCACTCCTTTGATTCATATAAATTTACCTCATAGACCACTTACTGCATTGTGTTGTTCTTTGTATGTTTCAAGAAGCTTAATTTTCTTCATTTTTTTCTACTTTCATTGTTTTTTATTATTTTCTTATTTTGTGTGGTGGCTGTTTTGTTCACGTGTGTCTTTACATTACATACTGAAGTGGCTGGCCTTGAGGTCCAGGATAAGGCTCTGGATCCCTTGGGACTAGTGTTACAGGCAGTTGGGCTGTCATATGGTTGCTGGGAATTGAACCCAGATCCTCTGAAAGAGCAGCAGTCGGTGTTCTTAACCACTGACCATTTCTCCTTCCTCTCATCATTTAATTTGGTTTTAATTAAGTTAATTGCCACATACTTTCATCATTTCTAAGTCACTTCTTATTGCTGTTAGTAGTTTTATTGCATTGTGGCTAGAAAGGATAGTCATCCAATGTTATTTTAATTATTTGAAGTTTGTTGACATTAGTCTTGGGGCCTAGCATACTTCTGGAGAGTCTTTATAAGCTAAAAATATGCATTAGGATGGGGTGACCTGGGCATGTTTATTAGGACTTTTTGATTTAGAGAATATTTTAATTTCCTTGTATCTTTGTTGGTTTTCTGTCTGAATAAACTATCTATTTCTTAAATTTCAATATTAAAATAACCTATTATTTTTGTGTTTTTCCATTTACCTCCCCACCTAGATCTATGGGTTGTTCAGTATATACATATTTGGAATTACCTCTTTTTACACAATTGGTTCTTTGTCATTTCATAATGATGTTCTTTGTCTCTTTTTACTTTTTATGACTTCATGTGCAGTATATATGAGATAGTGATGGCAACTTTTGTTGTCTTTTTGATTCAGTTTGTATAAAAACCTTATCCCATCCCTCTCCGTAAAGTCTTTTTCCTGGGAGGTGAAGTGAATTTCTTTTTAAGAAATTTATTTGTTTTTCAATTTTATTTTACATTCCAACCACAGTTCTCCCTCCCTTCCCTCCTCTTATCCCTCCTTGTCTCCTCCCCACCACCTCCCGCAGCTGGCAATCCACAACTACTCCTCTCAACAGGTAAGGGCTCCCATGGGAGTCAACAAAGTCTGACACACTAAGGTGGAGCAGGACCAAGCCCCTCATCCCAGCACTGAGGCTGAGCATGGCATCCTACCATAGGGAATGGGCTCCCACAAATCAACTCATGCACAAGGGAGAGATTCTGATCCTACTGCCAGAAGCACTATATACTTGCATAAATTTTAATTCATTGAATTATTTTATGTTTCTTCATTGAAAAATTAATCCCCTTATACAGAAGAAAAGGCTTTATTGCAAACACACTTTCCACATTTTATAGTTTTATTGGAGTTTATGGTTTAATTGAATAAGAGTTAATAAATATTCTTTATATTAATTTGCCAAATTATTAATTTTAAAAATAACATTTTTATTAATTTTGGGGCTCATCTTGGGAGAAAAGAAAGAATATGATCCAAATATACTGTTTGGAAAAATTGTACTGAACTTTGAATTTTACTGAATTTTTTATATTCTTTCTCTTCCATTTGTCCCTTGTGATGTAGTAATGTACTCTAGCAATGTAATTTGTTTCCTTGCTTATTAAGTTAGATTTGCTATTACAAGCTTCACTTTATGGTAAGCATGAGAACTGCAAAAAAAACCATCTTTTTATTATGATAAGCTACCTTGAAATGATAGCAATCTAAATCATAAAAGAAAGAAGGATGAAAAAGCCTTTCTACACACCAATAACAAACATACCCAGAAAAAGATCTTGGACACAAACTAAGACACAATAGTGTCAAAGAAAAGAAGATGCATTTGTATAATCTTAGCCAAGGAGAAAACTTTATATCTGAAGAAAGTGATGGAGGACAAGATTACTGAATGAGAATACCTTTTATGCTCATGTATTAGTGACTTGGTGTTATGTAAAGGACCATTCTACTGAAAGTTGTTTACAGATCCAATGAAATTTCAATCAAAACACCACAGTATTCTTCTCAGAAAAAGAAAAGAAATCTAAAATTCTTATAGAGTCCCAAAAGACACCAAATGGCCAAAACCATACTGAACAAAAAGACAAATGTTGGCAGAATTACCAGTTCAGATTTCAAGGTATATTATTGAGCTCTTCTAATAGGAACAGTATGGTACTGGCACCAAAACCAACTTGTCAACTTAAGGAACAGAAGACTGTCCTCAAATATCAATACAGCCATCTGAGGTATCTATTAAACATACCAAACTGGACCTGGCTTCCAGGTTCTCCCTGCAGTCCCTTAGTCCCTAGCTATCACAATGCTCTCCTGGCTGGCATACCATGACTCCTACCATAAATTTTCTAGCCCAGGGGCTAGGCTGTCCTTCCCACAACTGTTCTTCCCTATATAATCCAAACATTTTGGTTGTCTGACTTTTATATCTACTCTTTTGGACCCACTGGTTCCCCTCTCATTCCTCTTCTTCCCCTCCCCCCCCCCCCATGGCAGTTCAGTCTGTGTCCTGTCCACTCTGGATTCTCCCAGATGTATCTGCTTCTGACTATTCTCTCCCACATATCTTTAATAAACTTTCTTCTTCACCAAACCTAGGAAGAATCGTGTCCACGTTTTCTTTTTTGTTTCTTTTTTCATTCAATGGCAACAATGCCAAAAGCATACACTGGAGAAAACAACAGCATCACCAGCAAATGATGCCGGAAAAACTGGATGTCTACATGCAGAACAAAATTTGACTCTTATCCTCTGCCTTGCACACAAATATCTTCACATGGACCAAAGGCCTAAATGGGACGTTTGTCACACTGAAACTGCTGGGAGAAAACATAGCCAAACAGTACTGAACAAAAAGACTGGAAGGATTACTCTCCCAGATTTCAGGATAACCTCTGAGAGATACAGGTTAACAAAGGGCTTTCTCAAGAGTATTTGCTTAGAGATAAAGACAAAGCATTGATGAGCAGGATCTCATAAAACTGAAAACCTTCAGCGCTGCTAAGGAAACAATCTACTAGGTGAAGAACCCCACAGAGTGGGAGAGAATCTTTGCAGGTTACACAGGATTAAGATCCACAACACATGAGGAACTCAAAGACTTAATTGTCAAGAAAACAGCCCAATTGAAAACTCTATCTAAATGAAACCTGAACATTTCATACAGCAGTTAGCACCCTAATGTAATTGGGGAAATCTCCTCTGGCCCCACACCTAAATGAAGGGCTACAAGTAATTACCAGCTTAGAAGAAAGGCAGATTTATTCTACTCCACGAGTGAGCCCTCTGACTGATTATCCAATACCGGTGGTAAACTCTAGAAACATGCAACACTGGCTGACTCAGCAGGTTGTACTTCTAAGTTGATTGGCTTATACGGATATGTAAAAACACTGGTTAAAGAAGAGAAGGCTAAGATTGGGTTGTGAGAAATGGAAATGTTAGAATAGAGGACATGGAAGGGAGAAATGACAATCTTATATTTAAATTAAATAAAATATATTGTAGAAAATGCTTAAGTTTTTTCTTATTCCCTTACATTTGTCTTTTGTGATTACATAAACTAATCTAGCAATGTGTTAAATTTCTTGTTTAGTAAATTAGATCTGCTTATGACCAGCTTTCACTTTATGGGAAGCAGGAGGATACAAAATGCATCTTTTTATTATGACAAGCTACTCTGAAATGATAGCAGTCTAATGTGATCATAAAGACACATACATTAGGAAAGACAGAGGAAAAGTTCTAGGAAAATTCTGGAGTTGTACTCTGTTCCTTCTGATGCTTTGAATCCTTGTTATTTCCATTTCCATACTTATCTGGCATTATGCTTATATTCTTACGATTCTTGTTTTCATACTAAAGAGACAAGTAGTTTACACACCACAGTTGTAGCATTAGAACATTGTAATCTTGGATAGCTGTCATTATCAGTTTATGCCATCCAGTGGTTTTCCTATTATTGATTAACCTTCTTCTTCCTGTCTCATCCATTTGCCTTGGCATTTCTTTTAGGACATGTATGTAAATAATGTGGGAAAAGTCTTGTAGACATGATTGCACATAATCTGCCTGAAAAACATTTATTATCTTATTTACCTTTTCTTTAGGTTTGGAAATTCTTTATTTTATTTCTTTGAACAAGTCTTTTATACCTTGGCCATTTTCAAATTTCTGAATTTCTGTTTAAGTGCATTGATTCAGGTATATTACTTTTTTTTTTTTGCTCTGATAAAATTCCAAGACCAAAGCAACTTGCAGAAAGAAGGGTTTATTTGGATTTCTGGTTCCAGAGGGGTAAGATTCCATTACCACCCTAGCAGGAAAGTGTGACTGTAGGCAAGCACGGTGGCAGGATTTGAGAACTGAGAGCTGAAAGCTTATGTCTTGAACTGCAAAGAAGAAACAGAGAGAGGGAACTGGGAATAGTGTGAGCTTTTGACACCTCAAAGTCTACTCCTAGTGATACATTTCCTCCCGCAATGTCACACTTCCTCAGTTTCCCAAACAGTGCCAGCTGGGACCAAGTACAGCTGCCATGGAGTCATGTCATTCAAACCACCACACCACACTTCTGGAACTATCCTAAGGTTCTATCAGCTTTCTTCCATCTTCTTTCTTATTCCTTCTCCAACTGCATATTTTAAGCTCCTAATTATTTCTTTTGTTTAGCCTACTCTGGTATTTCATGCTTGCTGTTGCATTTTCAATTTCTATTAATATATATTTCAGTTAAAGAATTCGTTTGAGGTCTTTAAATTGCTTACATCTCTGTTAATTTTCTGGAAAATAAAGTCATTTCCCTGTGTTTTCTTGAAGTTCCTTGAATTTTGTTGTTTTTAACACGTTTTAAATGTTCCCTATGAAATTTCTCCATACTAATTATTATATTCTAAGTATTGGCAGTTGGTAAAATATTGGTAGTTGGTGAGCTCATGGTTTTCTAAAGGCCATATTTGTTGGCATGTTATTTCATCTTTACACTGGAGGTCTGGAAATTAGACAATTGTCTTATCCTGTGTGTGTGCATATATGTGTGTGTGTGTATCTCTGTGTGTGTTTGTGTGTGCATGTGAGTGTATGCGTATATACTTTTCCAGAAATTGTAAACAATCTGCTTGTTTTCTCTGAGCATACAGACATTACATTTATTTCATTATTGGACATGCCCAATTCAAACTTTCCTGTGAATTTGTTATCATTGTACTATTACTAATTTAGCACTGTGGGTAGCCAAATCCCATATTTTCCTGGGTTTGACTCAGGATGAAGGAGGCAGTACCAATAGCAAGTACCCTTATTCTCAAGCCTTTTGTTGAAGTTGAAGTAATGTTAACCCTACCAGTCAAGAATAAGACTACTACCACAGTTTAAAGCCAAATTTGAAGCATGCTTTAATTAAATCCTGGCAAGGTTGGTGGACTCTCTGGCCAGGGTCATCTCTGGGTTTCGAGAAAATGGCCACAAGCCATGCCTTGAAGAAACTCTACAAGGTCACCATAATTTCCATCAGTAGCAATCAGGGACAAGTATATATCTTGACATATTTTCTACCTTCACACCTCCCGCTTACATCCCATCAGGAGCAAGCATATATCCTGACATGTTTCCACATACCTCCCATTCACATGTGATCAAGCACATCCAATGCATGTGCAGATGGGTCAAACAAATTTGTTTAGGAGAAGAGAAACATAAATAGCCTTCAACATTTAATTTTAATTCTCACAGTAGGCTAGCTATCTTTATGCAATCAGTGAGGTAGAGTCAGGCACTGAGAATCTATCTACCCCTGAGAAACATTGCCACGGGTGGATCCCCCTCAAATTGTTATGCTTGCTGTGGTGGTTTGAAAGAAAATGGCCCCCAAAGTAAGTGACACTAATGGGTGGTGTGGCCTCTGAAAATATAAGCCACCCCGAATTAAATGTCTTTTCTTTATAAGAGTTTCTGTGGTCATGTGTCTCTTCACAGCATTAGAAACCCTAAGTAGGAGAGGTGTTGGTGCTGGGAGAGGGATATTGCTGTGAAAGACCCAACCATGCATTTGTTTAAAGAAATAAGGACTTTAGGAGTTTGAGTTAGGAAACCAGTGGAATGATTTAAGGTCTGCTTAATCGGCCATACCAGTAGGAATAAGGAAGACAGTGGTACTAATAGTTGTTTGACCTGTAGGGGCCTGGCTCAAGAGATTTCAGAGAAGAAGAAAATTAATATGTGGTAGAGATCATTCTTGAGATATTTTGATGAAGACTGTGGCTGTCTTTTGCCCTTGTCCAAAGAGTCCATTTGAGGCTAATGCAAAGAATTTTAGATTAATTCTGTTGGCAGAGGAAATCTCTAAAGAGCCTAGTATAGACTCAGTCATGTGGTTATTAGTGGTAATTCTAATGAAGGTTTATTAATGAAAAGGAGCAAAATGAGTAGGGTAAATTACAAAATGTGAAATTTTAAGAAAAAAGGAAGACCAGGAAGTGAAATGGGGCTAAATCCTGCTTCACAGAATTAAACAAATGAAGCAGAAACAATAGCAACACACCTTTATATCATTAAACAATGTTCCACAGCATAAACAAAAGTAACTCACCTTAAAATAATCTTCCCCAATACTTCACAGCAACAGAAATGCTAACTGTCAACTCCATCAAAATGTGTCATACTCAATCCATGGCTAATAAAGAGTGGCATAGCACTGTGGTAAGAATTCTACCTATAGTTGTGGTTATTTGTGCTTCACAGATGATATAAAGCTGCCTAAAATAAAAGTCTGATAGACTGGGGTTGTGCATCAGCTCTTAGCATCTAGTCTGTTCCAAAGGTTCTGGAATGAGGAACCATTATAAACTTAGCATTAAACACTTATATTATAAACTTATATTATATAAACTTACATTATAAACTTAGCATCTAATCTGTTCCACAGGTTCTGGGAATGAAGACCATTATAAACTTCACACATTTGGGTTTTATTTCTATGGCACTAAAGTAGAGGTGAAACTCCTGTGTGTAGTATCCAGTTCTACCATCAGTGGATGGGAGCTTTTTCCATGCTTGTATGCATGAAGTTAGGGTATGTTGTGTAAAAGCAGTCCTTTGACCACTTTTGCTGTTGCTGAGCTGAAATATACCTCAATATCATTGTTTTAGTGACCTGCATTCCAGGGTTCACACTGCAATGGGCTATTTCAAGATGTCCTAAAGATTCTTGACTGACTATATACTCTAGATAATTCTCTGTTATTAGGTCACAGACAATTTTTTCCTTAATACATAAAATGGCACATTTATATAGTCTACACTATGAATTTTAATAAACATATACATTGTGCAATGTTCAAGTCAAAATAAGCATTTATTTGTGGTGAAACAGCCACATTTTTTTCTTTTGTCTACCCCCCCACAAGTCAAATTATTTTCTTGAAATATATAGCACATAATCATTATTTACATCATATTACCATGAAATAGACTTCTAGAACTTCTCCTATGTAACTAGCAACAGTATATTTTTTAAAACCTAGAACAGAACTAGAAATAGAAAAGCCATCTTCTCAGTGGACGAGAAATGAGTCACCGGAAGGTGGCAGCCAGCGGAATCGGATTAAAGGAGGAAATCACAGCTCAAGAGCTATGTATGAGAACACTTCTGATGAAAAGCTTAAGGTGATGTGGGGGACAGAGGAAGGGGGTAGTTCCAAATTTAGATGTGATTCATGAGCTAAGGAGGAAGGACTGAGGTATCAACCAGTATAGGAGTGACAGGTGGGGCTGCTCAGACACCTCTCCCCTGTT
Source organism: Microtus pennsylvanicus (assembly GCF_037038515.1). Classification (NCBI taxonomy): domain Eukaryota; kingdom Metazoa; phylum Chordata; class Mammalia; order Rodentia; family Cricetidae; genus Microtus; species Microtus pennsylvanicus. The sequence continues at coordinate 44,433,296 of NC_134581.1, forward strand.
CATGGTTGGACAAGTCTTCAGGGTCAGACATGAGCAGTAGCAATGAACATGTGGGTCAGAGTCTGGAAGCACCCAGAAGAATATGGAAAATTATGTGATTATCGGCCCTTCCTACAGCCTTGTCAATCTGTATTCAGTAAAATGAAGGGAGAAAGGCATGCCTCCAGGCACATAACCTCAGGAAAACAGAACTGAACATCAGGAATGCTGTGTATACCCGGGGAAGGAGGAGATAGAAAGTACAAAGAAAGTCTGGTTTAGTGGTGCATCTCTGTGAGTTCAAGGCCAGCCTAGTCTACACAGTGAGATCCAGGACAGTCAGAGCTATGTAGTGAGATTCTGTTAAAAAAAAAAAATAATGGAAGGAAGAAAGAATGGAAGGAAGGGAGGAAGGAAGGAAGGAAGGAAGGAAGGAAGGAAGGAAGGAAGGAAGGAAGGAAGGGAGGAAATAACTTTGGAAAATTGAATATAGAAAAAATAAGTAGCATCAGAACAAAACAAGTGAACAAAAAAAATCAAAACGTGCACTAACTCCAGAAGCACTGAAACACGTGCGTGTAAGTAAAATCCACCAGATGGTGTGAACACACGCGTGTAAGTAAAATCCAGCAGAGGGTGTGAAATCAGAGAGGGCTCACACAATGAGTATGTGATCACATTTTTAAACATCCTTTAAATTTAACCACAAACGAATGAAAATGGCAGCGTAGAAATGAGGATGATATCGATGTTCTAACACATTTCAAAATAGAAAATGAGGAAATGATCATTTCTGTCAGAATTGAAGACAATTAAGGCATGTGTTAATCGGGTTAACTGAATGTTTACAACACAGTAGCAGAAGTTAGAGCAAACATTCACACCAAGATAGGCTGAGCTCAACTTTCAAAAGATTCCACATGTGATGAGAAACATTGGAAGTTATCGCATGAAAGAAAGTGGTGGTATTAGAAGCCAACAATTACCTTGAAATCAGAATTTTAGCTGAAAATGCTGAATTAAATGGGGCAGCATCTTTGCAACTTTATTAAAATAACCACATATCAAAGTATGAAGTCCGTGTAAAATATTCTTAATAATTTAGCACTTAAAATGCCTTTGTTTGAAATACTCAACTAAAAAGTATTATAGAATAGTATGAAATTCATTTCAAGCATGGACAAGGAAAATCAGAATAAATAAATGAAGAAACTATCCATTGTTGGATTAGACCAGAAAACTTAGGTTCGTTCAACTTGAAGCTTAACAAAAATACCAGAAGTGTTAGACTATATTTCAACCTGAAAGGAAAAAAAAGGCACACATAAAAATCTAGACTTGAATTTTATTTGTTTTAAACTACAGATTGAAAGGAAATACCTTTTGTGACTACCACATTGGATAGACATTGAAAGTTTTATGATATAGGAGAATCGGAGGACTTATAATACTAATGGAAGTTGGCAAAACTTTCTGGCTATCAAGCTATATTAAAAGTTCAGTGTTCAATCTTTAAATATAGTATATTGATATACTCATAGAACTGTCTAGATGTCAGCAACAAAAACATGTGCAGGATTTTAAGTATAGATACATATATATGTACATGTATAGTTGATATTATTAATGATGCTTATAGTCTAAGTCACTGTAATATTTAGCAAATGCTAATCTTTTCTCAGGTCATAAAATATAGTAAGTTCTTCTTTATTTTCATAATATCTTTGTCAATCCAAATGCCAAGAATATTATCTATGCCAAGAATATTATCTATGTTTGTTTGCTAACAATTCTGTAAAGCAAGTCATTTCCACAGTGTTGAAATTGTTCATTTCTATAGCCCTCTTTCTGTCTATCTGTTGGAACTTAATTTCCCATGGCTTCTGCACTACTTTAGTGCTTTCAGTGTGGTCTTGCATTTTGACGTACGTAATTGGTAAAAGGTCGGGGTAAAAGAAAATAGACAAGAGGATCCCTTAAAAGGGTGCAGGCTTTATTTTAAAAGGGAAAAAAGCCTTCAGGAGCAGAGGAGGATGCAGGAGGGTTTTGTTTCTGTAGGAATCAGGGTCTATTGTCCACATGCAATCTGCCCTAGTCATAGAGCAGACAGGGGAGGAGTGGAGAAGGATGTGGACCAGTTTCCTTTTGGGCCCTAGCGTTACCTTTGCTAGAAGGGACAAAGAATGGTGAGTAATGCTGACAGACTTTAGACGATAGATAAGCATCTCTTATGGGCAGCCGTGATCAGGGGTCTGCACCCAGACTTGGGCAGGAATGCAGGAAAACAAGTGACTTTAGTTCTGGAATGCTGATTACTGTGGTTTGGAGACAAGGGAGAAACCTTTCTTACAGTATGGCCATGGCGGCAACTAGCCTATCATCTGGCAGATAAGAACACAGTCTCAAAAGACACCTCTGCTCTCTTCATTGCCTATCCGACTTTAAGAATAGGCACTAATAAATTAGAATGTCCTCAGGAATCTCCTACTGGGAGAAACAGTAGTGAAAGCATTGAGAAGAGAATCTTGTCTCCTCAATATATATATATATATATATATATATATATATATATATATATATATATATATCAACTTGTCAGATGATCTTGTAGGCTGATACTTTGGTGGGCACCTATCTCTTGCATAAATTTTACGCTCACATCAAACTCGAGGTCACTACATCTCTTCGTCCTTTCCCCAATGTTATCACATGGAATAAATCTCCTTTATTCTGCTTTTCACTATTAATTTGGCTACTCTAATTGGCTTAGTGAAGATGACCAGTCAGTCATAGCTTCATTAGGTATGGGATGAGAACCCAAAGGTACGATGACGACGTGTGAGCATTTTGCTGACTTTAGAAGATGTGGCCATAAATATCTTTGGCTTCTGGATTTACATCAATGCTAAGCATTCTGATTTTTTGAAAAAAAATTATTATCTCATGAATCCACATGTGAATCGCTTCCCATCATTTCCAGTTTCATTATGAGCTATTGATGTTAATCTAGTAACTCCAAGAGCATCCCACATGCACATCAGCAAGCCTCTTTTCTTTTGCATCAACTGTACTTCCAGTCTGCTACACTGACCGTAGTGCCAGGAGCCCACCTCAACTCATCTATCCAAACTGATTACTCCGTAAAGGACAGCACAACCTTTTTTGTTTAGGAACTCTAGAGAGTACTTCGGCATAATGTGTGTTACTGGAATTAGGGGTTACAGGCTCTTCAGCAAAATTCACTCATCGCTACATTAACAAAAATGTATGTACATTTTAAATGGGCCAAAGCAAAAGTACCTCTACACAGGTCAAGCCTAAAATTAATCTTAATTGTACATTTTATGTTTGCCTAGAAATAGGAGTTCAGAATTTTCCAAATATTTAAACTGTATTCTTTAAAACTTTTTTATAACCAATCCGCTGCAGCAAAGTTTTCAAAATTAACATTTGAAAGGACTAGACCTCAATCACTAAGAAACAAGCTCAAAATTACTATTTTAGTTAGAATTTTGGGTAATTCTGCCAGGCTAGAGACCAGTAAAACCATGCCCTCCATATTAAAATTGTATCTAAATCTTAGCATTTTAACTAGCTTCAAAAACAAAACAAAACAAAAAGCAGGCACAGAACCAAATGCCCTTAATAGTCCCCAAGTCATAAATAAATTCACACACATTTCCAAAGAGCCTTGTCAATCATAATTTTTAGTGTATAATGCATTTTACAAGGAAAAAATGCAAAAAGAGGAAAGTCAGAGCTTTCTTTCTTAGTGTCAGATTCTCCAGAGCCAAAGACTGGGATTCGACCCATTGCTAGCATAGACACCACTGTAAAAGACCAGAACACTATGTTTCTGCCTGGTGCGTAGCAATGCAATGAAGACGTTATATGCTTTTGGTTATGTAAATTGCAGAAGAAATATCCTTATCACTCTTGTTTCTTTATCTCAGATGTTTCAATAAAGCCACAGTGGCTCAAAAGAACTCTAAATCTTTTAGGTCATATATACATACATACATAATAGTTCAAAAAAACCACCACATTTGTTCGAACAGACTTTCAAATTGACAAGGTCTGTCCTATCAATATCATTATTGTTAGATCATAGGTTCTCTACCTTTTTCCTTAAATATTTATTTGTACTTTATGCATGTGGGTGTTTCCCATGCATGTATGCCAACACACAGTATTTGTGCGTGGTCCATTAGGCCAGAAGAAGGTGCCAAATTCCCTGAAACTGGAGATGCAGATGATTGTGAGCTGCTATGTGGGTCCTGGAAATCGAACCTCTGTCCTCTGCAAGCATATTCAGTGCTCTCAACAACTGAGCCATTTTTCTAGCCCCAGGCCCATCCATTTAGCTGGACTCTATTCAATGTCAGACCTCATAGCTTAAGAAAAGCACACCATGTTTTCCACTAGAACTGACAGGCTCCCTTGTATGAAGGTTAATACACACAGGTCTATGCAGGAAAAAAGAAAACCTTAGACAAAGGAGGCCCAACTTTGACTGGTGGAAGAAATGGAAGAGCAACATCTCCCTATCTCTGCAGTTCCTAACTTTGACTTTTGGTCCAGTCTCCAGTACCTCTGAGACTTCTGTCTCTTCTACTGCTGCAGCCATGTTGTTTACTTTACCCGTAATAGCCCAAAGAGTTCAGCTGAAGAACCCTAAAGCACAAGGCCAGTCATCAAAGGATAGCTGCTCCAAATGATTCAGAAACCAAGTTATCAGAAGGGGCCCAAAAGTAAACAGGAAACCAAAGGCCATGGTACATATATTGGAGATAAACCAAGGGGTCAGACGTTTTCAAGAATCCAAAGCAAAGTGCAAATAATTCATTTTTCTGCTTCACCAAGTAGGTTAAAAAGAATTTGATTCCATCTGGAGTGGGAAAACAGGAAAAGGTCCCTAGAGTAAAATGACTTCAGCACTGGCTGTAAGCTTCGCTCTTTCCTTTCCTTCAATGTTCAACTTGCTGAGGGTAGCAGAAGCCTTAAAATGCACCTTTTGTTCTTTTTGTCCCTTTCTGGTTGCCATAAATATAAAACGTCTGCCTTGATTTTTTTTCCAGTGCTGCTGCTCTTCTTGAGACTCAAATTCTAGGAAGAGCCATCTGATTGGTTTGATTAGGAAGTATGGCTCTCCTCATGTCAGGCACAGGCAGGGTATCTGGCGACAGTGCCATCAAGATAGGCACAACAAGGACAGGATAATCAGGTTGCTATTGTTGAACTAAGGCACCACCAAGCTGTAGAATCTGCGTCTTTCCATTTCCAGATGAACTCTTCAAGCTTATGCCAATGAAAAAGCCATGCACTTAAACTCATACAAAAATCACTTCATGCTGAAGTATTTAAGAATTTTAAGTTTCACTTATTTGACATTTATGTCATGACTTGAAAGCACAAACAAAAATAGATTTATTTTCTGTAACGACACAGCAAATAAGTACAGAGAGGATATTAACACCTTTATATATTCTTTCACAGTTTCCAGAGCCTGGAGTCATGGGTGGCTTGATTTGACCCACTTCTCAATGTGTCTACAGTCTATAGTTATTTATTTAGTCAGGGTGCATCTTATTAGTCCTCCTTTAAGTGCATGTGGCTGTTATCAGAACTCAGAGCATGGGTGTTTTCATGAATGAGAACTCTGACTTTTTGCTGACTATCTACTAGTGATTCCTTTCTGCTTCAGAGGACCTTGCAGTTCTTTTCCACACAGCCTTGTCTCCACACATCAGCTCACTTGAAGAAGAGTGTCGTCTGTCAAGGCAGATGAAGGCCTTTGCTTAGATGCTCACAGATGTCATTATACCTGCTATAAAGATTTTCATGGGTATGAATCTTCATTTATTGGAACAAATTTAAGGTCAATTTTGTTATACTGTGTGTGTGTGTGTGTGTGTGTGTATATATATATATATATATATATATATATATATATATATATATATATTGCTCTTGATTAAGGTATTATGATTATGCAGCTAATTTTAAAATGTAATGTATAATTAATAAATATAGGTTAATAGGTAATCATCTATAATACTCAAGCTTGTAGTCATGTTAGTTAGGTTTTCTTGATATATAGAGATGTATTTCAGTTAAATAAGTATTCTTCAAATCTTTCAGAGACCTTCAGAATATGGCATTTAAAATGTTTAAGAACTTAACACTTTTCATGACAATGAGACACATCTGATTCTGGTAGCACCAATATACTCCAAGAGGAAGATGGGCATCAAAGAGGCTCCTTATTGAGTCTCTTAGCCATTTGGGCAAGAAACTACTCTTGCCTAGACTGCTTAACTGGACATGTAGGACCCACAGAGAAAGGATTGCTGAATTTGCCTAATGGTGAGATGATCTTTCGGGGTTCTTGCATCATGAAAAAGTCTGCCAGATATTCTGCAGGACACAGAAAAATATGACTGACAAATTGCCAATGTAGATGGAACTGTTTTGGAAATTTTCTGCTTCATGGAAAAGTCTGCTGGATACTATGAGCTTGTAGGCTGAAGATGTATAACCTATGTTACAGAAGAACTTTGGGTGACTGTCCAGGTAACCCGATGTCTCTGTCAATTTTAGAGTTTTGGAAGTTGCTTACAATGAACTTATTGTTTACTTAGACAATATTATATCCCTCTGGAGTCTTTGATAGAGTTGAAGAGTAGATAGTAATAATATAGTTTTCCTTAATTATGATAAAAGATAAAGTAGATATAAATATAACTATAATTCTTACCTGATACGTGCTTTGTTATATGTAATTTTACTGTGTGAAAGTTAAAACCTTCCTTTTTTATTTAAGCAGAAAAGGGAAATGTAGGGACAGTGTTTATATTTGGAGGTCATTATCCTCATTTGTTACACAGTTGTTTATTGTCTTAGTCTTTAAGTTAGATAGATATTGAGAATTATATAGATAAATAGTCATCTAAGTTTGTCATTTATAATTAGACTAATCAGGTTCTCTAGATATATAGAGATTATACTCAGTATAGATAGATAATCTTCGACCTCTTCAAAGAACTGTAGAAAATGGCCTTTAATCTAACTCAGAGTTTCGTGATAGTGAGACACAATTGCTCCTGGCAACACCGCTCTATTCCTGAGAGAATGTTGAGCACCAAAGACACTCCATCTGGAGCCTTTCTATTTGGCAGAACTGGCCTTTGGGCAAAGAAATGCCCATACCTCAACCACTGACAGAGATACAGAGCGTGCATCAATGGATAAAACAGGACTGTCATATCCTGCCAAGACAGGGTAAGATAGTTTTGAAAAGTTCCTTGCCTTTAATAATGGTATGTCAGTTATGTTAGGCCTTAGCCAAAATTGGTTGACTCAACATTGCAAACGAGACTTTGGGTGATTGCCCAGGTAGTCAGTTGTCTCTGTCAATTGTTGCACATTTTGGATATATCTCGTTTGTTGAGTAGTGTTTATTCCCTTCTCAGATCTTTGACGGAGTTGAAGATTATATAATTGTAGTTACTCTCTACATTATTTGGACTCCTTGAGATAGAATGTTTAGCAAAGCTTTTGTTCTCAATATTGTTATATTTATTATTTGTTGTTATTGTATATAGTTGTATTTGGTTTGGTTCTGTCTTATTTAGACAAAAAGGGGAGATGTAGGGATAAGTCCCGCCCCTTGGGGGGCGTGTTCGCCTCGGGCTAATGTTTGCCTATAAATTTGGCGAGCGTGCTCTCAGCCTTGTTTCTGCTTTCCTAGTCTCCGCTGGAACGGTGGTTCTGTAAGTCTTTTTCGACATTAAAGCTATATATATTGTTACAATCTGTCTGCATTCGTTTACGCCACTACAGGGAAAGTGATATGGAATTACCATTGATAAATAAAAAAACTACTTTGGGCTTATAGCAGAGCTATAGGGGAACAGAGCTATATGGGGATAAGTAAGCTGAATGCTGGCAGAAGGAAGGCAGAGTCAGAGAGAAACCAGACGGAACTTTATCTGGTAAGCTCAGCTACGTGACGATACACAGATTAATAGAGATGGGTTAAATTAAAATGTAAGAGCTAGCTGATAAGAAGTTAGAGATAATAGGTCAGGCAGTGTTTTAAATAATATAGTTTCTGTGTGTTTATTTACGGGTTGAGCAGCTGGGAATGAACAAGAGGCCCCTCACAACACATACCTATCCATAATAATGTTTCATGTGGTGAACTCAAAGGATATTTACTACATTTTAAGAGATACCTACACCAAGAATTTAAAATAATGAAATTATGGCAGTGTAGCTCACTCATTTTGCTTACTAGTTAGAATCAACTCACAATTTGTCCTTTCTCAAGGGAGATATTAATTCCAGGCACAATACCAATGACCGAGATAGCTTTTATTGTTGCCTACCACTTGCAAGATTATGCATCATTTAAAAATAAAATTAAATATAAAGCACTTATGGCCAAAGAACAATATAGACTATTAAAACAGTGTATTTATTACAGAATAAACCAATAAACCCATGATCTTCCCAAATTGTGTGCTTAAGAGTAGCTTTATTTTTCTATTGTAAGCTTATTACAGAGTCCATATTTTCTATACTTTTCAAGGGAAGCTTTTATAGTCCAAAAGACATTTATCTTGTTTATGATCATAGATAAGGCCAGTGGATTGAGCTTTCATGCAGATCTGCAATTTAGAAACTGCATCAATGATCAGGATGACCTGTGCAAATTAAACTGAGGTTTCCTCATTCAGCAAAGGCTCTCTGTTTCTGCTGCTTGGTAGCCCATCTGTTCTATTGAAAGCCTCACTGTGTGGGTAGCAAACATTTCTATACCCTGTGCACATGAGTATAGCATCATTCATTTTTTGTGGGGAGGCTTGATTCTCATTCTTCAGGGTATCTACAGCATTTGTTGGTAAAATGTGATCGATGATAAGATTTGGGTTAACAAAAACACAGGTTCGGTAAGACATACAAAAGCAATTAAAATAGATACTTTTAAATTGAGTATTTATTTTTAAAAAGGTGAACTGATTTTTTGGCATTTTTTTATTATTATTAAAAATTTCTGCCTCCTCCCCGCCTCTGCCTCCCATTTCCCTCTCCCTCCTCCGCTCCCTTCCCCCTCCCTTTCCAGCCCAAAGAGCAGTCAGGGTTCCCTGCCCTGTAGGAAGTCCAAGGTCCTTCCCCCTCCATCCTTCTAGCATTTCTATCTGGCACTCAGTTAAAACAATTTAACAAGAGAAAGTTTTAACCTATGTTTCACGTAAATAAAAGAGCTTTATATTTTAAAAAAATCAAGGAAGTTTGGGTGTACATACATTCCTATTGTACAACTTATTTAACAATGTAATGTAAATTTCTATTCCTTGACTGTTATTGCCAATTGTTTAGGATAATAAGGAAATACAGGATAGTTATTAGATATCATAATTGAACTTGTATTAAACATATTAGGTATGTTTACAAGGTCAAACAAAGAAATATTTTAGATTGACAGGTCATCTTCAAAAACTTTAGAGATCTACAGAATATGGCATTTAATATATTTTAATAATATAGTCTCTTTTTATGACAATGAGGCTTGTCTGCTCCTAGCAGCACCATTCTACTGGAGAGACGGTAATGGGTATCAAAGGAACTCAATATGGATTTTACTTTCTTTGTTGCAACAGTAAGTCACTGGATAAGATAATGTTTTTACTTCTACTGTTGACAGTATGCTGTCATAACTGGACAAGCAGGACACGCAAAAATTGTCTGCCAAACATTGTAAAGGTGTGGACGGACAGCCCTTCAGAATATTCTGCTTCACAGAAAAGTCTGTCAGATATGCTATGCCTGTAGGCCAAAGATAGATGCCCCAGTGTTGCAGAGGAATGTTGGGTGACTGCCCAGGAATCCAACTGTTTCTGTCATTACTCACATTTTTTTGGAAGTCTCTTGCTTGTACCTCATGCTTACTCATTTAATATTATTTCTTTCTTGGTACTTTGATGGAGTTGAAGACTAGATTTTTATAGTTTTCCTTTTTTTACCTAATGCAGAAAGCAAGTAATGATAGAAAGTAAATTAGATACAAGACTTTGGACTCACCAAGATAATATAGATATGGAGTGTTTTCTGAATTTGTCAAGTGCAAATGGACTAGACATTGTTGGTATATTTATTGTATTTATGATGTGGGATTCCCCTCTGTATGTTATGAATATGTTTTATTACTATTGTTTATTATAGAAACTATTTCAGCCAGTGGCTTAGTAGAGTAATGCCAGTTGAAATATCTGAACAGAGATATAGAGGAATAAAGGAGGAGAGTCAGAGATATGCCTTGTAGTTGCCAATGAATAAAGATGCCAGTCATCATCTGAAATCTTACCAGTAGGCCGCACCCTAATAATGCTACATAGAATAATAGAAATGAGTTAATTTAAGATGCAAGAGTTAGTTAGAAATATGCCTAAGCTATTAGTCAAACAGTGTTGTAATTAATATAGTTTCTGTACTATTATTTGGGTCTGGGCAGCTGGGAAATGAATGAGCAGTCTCCACCTACAAATGGCACCCAATATATACCGACTACATTCACATAAAACCTGAGAAATCTTGGGAAACAATTCTAAACATAAAAATAGAGTTAAACATGTCTTCAGGTAGCAGCATTTTCTCAGGTGGGCTCTGTTTGCCAGAAGCAAGAGAGGCATGATTTCTTTAAAAGAATGCTTCCAACAACTAAATTCCCTAAATGATTGTTTAAAAATGTTTGTTTATAAATAAAGGGGGATATGCTACAGAGATGAATACTTTACATTGGTATGGATCTTGGTTTATTGATACTAATTGAAGGTCAATTTTGTTATATGTATATTTATGCTATTGTTTAAAGTATCTTGCTTGTGAAGCTCATTTAAAAAAATGAAATGTATAATTAAGAAATGCAAGTTAATAGATAGTCAAATATAATAGTCAAGCTTGTAGTCATGTTAGTTGGATTTTCTAAATGTCAGAGATATATTTCAGATAGATAAGTAGTCTACCTTTCAAAGACAAACAGAATATGGCATTTAAATGTTTTAAGAACTTAGACTTTTCTCAACAATGAGACATGTCTGCTTCTGGCAGCACCAATTATTTCAGAGAGACTGATGGACATCAAAGAAACTGGTTATGCAATTTGCCTTCAATGTGACAAGGCTAGCCATTTAAGCAGACCATTCAATGGTATGAAGGATGCACAGAAAAATGACTGCTAAACTTTCCCAAAAAAGTTGAGATGATACTTCTGAGTTCCTGCTTCATGAAAGAACTGCCAGACAACTTGCAGAACACAGAAGAAAGCATCTGATGAACTTTGCCATTACAAGCAAAACAGATCTTTAAATTTCTTGCTTCATGGGGAAGTCTGCCGGATACTATGGGCCTGTAGACTGAAGATGAATGCCCCAAAGTTACAGAAGAACTTTGAGTGACTGTCCAGGCAGCAAGATGTCTCGATCAATTCTAGAGTTTCTGAAGTTGCTTCCAATGCACTTCCTGTTAACTTGATAATATTATATCCTTCTAGGGTCTTTGATGGAGTTGAAGAATAGATATTGTTTTTCTTAATTATGATAAAAGATAAAGTAAATATAAATATTGTAACTGTAACAGGTTAATTTAAGATATAAGAAATAGCTAGAAATATTCCTAAGCTATTTGCCAAACAGAGTTGTAATTAATATAGTTTCTGTGTTATTATTCAGGTCTGGGCAGCTGGGAAATCAACAAACAGTCTCTGCCTATAATTGTACTTATTGTATATAGTTTGTCTTATATTAGTAATAGCCTTATTTTTGGACAAAAAGGGGAAATATAGTGATGTTTCATTTGTATTTTAATAAATAAATCTTGCCTGAAGATCAGAGAGTAAAACAGCCACCATGGTCAGCCTTACCGACCAGGTAGTGGTGACACACACCTTTAATCCCAGTAGCCACACTAGCTTGCCATAGAAGCTGGTCAGTAATGATGCATACTTTTGATTCCAGCACTAGAGAGGAATATAAGATTGCAGGAGACAGATCTCAGACTCATTCTAAGGATTCCTGGAGGAAGGATTGCCGTTTTGGAATAAGGTAGACGTAAGAACCAGTGACTGGATGTTTTGTTTTTGTGACCTTCAGTTTGATCCCCAATATCTGTCTCTGGGTTTTTATTAACCATGTTGCAAGAAAACACCCAGAAGGTTTGATAATTTCCAGGCTTCTAGAGAGCATAAGGCCAGAGCAGACTAGCAAGATTGAGAACTAATGGACCAATTCTAATAAAAACAGGGCATCCTCACTTAAGATGCATAGGTCTGTGAATGATCTAACAATATTCTTAAGTTCTAAGGAAAATTTGAGTATATACATGCCTTCCTGATAAAAGTTTCCTTTCTTTCTTTCTTTCTTTCTTTCTTTCTTTCTTTCTTTCTTTCTTTCTTTCCTTCTTTCTTTCTTCTCTGAGATAGAGAAAAGGGCTGTCAGTCAGTTTCAGGCTGGGATTCAGGGCCACGTATACATGCAGAGACACAGGAAATCTGACAGGTCCCACGGCTGCCATGAAAGCACATGACATAGGTGGACAAGTGAGCCCCTAAGATCTGTGCTCTTTCTCTCAGCTGCATTCCTTCTCCTTCTTGAACAAGATCCTGGTGGCAGAAGTGCAGTAGGGCTAAGGAAGGGGTGCTGATGGCTCACACCTGTAATTCTAGAAATTGGTAGTCTGAGGCAGGAATACTTGCTATGGGCTAAAGTGTGTCCCTGGATCTGGTTCACTGCTGTAAGAGTTATGAGTGGGTGAAGAGGGTATATACATGGTTGGGTTATTCACCCACCAACATTAATCATCAGGATAAAAGACATGGCCAAGAAGGATGACTTCTTCCTCCCTAGAATGTATCAATCTTAGGTATAATGGAGGTCAATGTAGAAAACAATGAAGCTTTTTCTTGGAACTAGACTGTGATGTGATATGCATTCTCTCCAGCAAGCAGACAAGCCCATATCCTTGACTAAGACCATCGTATGCTTGATAGCATGACGGTTCAACAGGAAAGTGACATGGGCACTGGAAAAGGTTTCCTGGAAATGTTCTCTAAGGAAGGCAGTTGTATGGATGTGACCAGGAGAATGAAGCCAAATCTGTCCAAGTGTTCGTCAGTCACCATGCTGTCTAGCTCCCCTGAATGCAGCAGTTTTTTACTCGTTAGGGGTGACGTTGACCAAAAAGCCACAAAATGGCCCCCATCGATGAAGCTTCGCCACAATCTTCTGCACCGTTCCACTCTCGGTGTCAATCCTTTCCACGCCTACAGCAGAGGCCAAGGAATCTCATCACACACTTCCAATGCAGCAGGTGTCACCTCTTTCATCTGTCTTTGCACGGTGTCTTGCTCCTGCCTCCCAAAGTGGAATTACTCCGGTCCTTTTATACTGAACTCTTTCTCTTTAGCACCTCTTTGCCAAACGCACCTGCTTATCCAAGGTTGCTTTGAGAGCTTGAGAAGCCTTCCTCTGCTTCAGGAGTCTTTCTAGAATCAAACATCATTTCCCATCTCTTCTTTTGCCATGTTTCTGGTACTGAACTTTGTTTATTCTAAAAGTTATCATTTGTTTTTAAAAAGAACATTTTCACAAAGGGCACGCTATAGGAAGATTTAAACGGCCCCTAGAAATTTAAAGGCTACAAACTGTTAATCTTCTGAAGGTTTTCCCAATTTAAATAAAAATTGGGTTATTCATTATATTTGAATTGCTTTGGTTCTTGGTTTTAAAATAACATTTTGCAATTATGTATTAAACATTTGTAATTAAAGTTATAGAATATTTTAGCAACCGTTCTCCTTCACTTAAATTAGAAAAAAATAACAAGTTTAAACATAGGGTAATACTATTCCTTTGTTATTTATAACTGGATTCTGAAGCTTATATATTCACAGAGACCTATTAAGCTTCCTGTGCTTAGATGTCGAAGATTACGATGAAAGACATTAGAAGGATGGCGAAGGTTATAGGAATCTTACCACAGCTTTACTCTAGTGTCAGCCTTGGAAGTAACAAGGGGATGGCACAATAGGTGAATAATAAAACCATGATACACCCAGGTGACAAAAATCTATTCTGTGATAAAATGATGGACATTTCATTCAGGAAAGGTAATCAGAAGCATGAGGTGCTCACTGCTAAATGAACGAACCCCACCTAAGAAGACTTGGGGGATCCTATAACATGTGGCATCTGGGGAAGACAGGGCTGAAACCTAGAAAACTGTGGTTGTCTAGGGCTCAAATGAAGGTAAATGAGAGTAAAAGGAAGCATAGAAGTTTTCATGAAAGTGGACCTTATATTCTACGGGATGTGGTTCAAAGAGTTCATTCCTTCCTCCATTGATACTGATACTGTCCTTGAAGCTCAGGAATGAGGTCTTCAGTTTCCGCGACTCACTCTGACCACTCCTCCTTCCTCTACAGTATGCAATGGATGGGTGCTACAAGTTTGTCAAAAGCAGGAAATGCAGAATAATTAAATTACAGATTCCAATATATAATGACAATAAAAGGCTCATTGTTTGTGACAATTTGTAACAATAATATAAAGTGTTACAAACATAAGACTTGATGAGAAACTACTTTGCTCATTTTTTTCTATAAACCTGAAACTGCTCAAAATAAAATGCTTTACTAGGATGTTTATTTATGGCATTATTCGTTAGTCTTTTTCAAAAAGTTAATAAAGAATTATTCAAGCAATCTCATCATTATATCAGCATTAAACACTTTTATTACATATTTATTTTATGCACAACATTCATATTTTATGTTAATATTTCATAATAGTCAATGAAATAGATTTCTTACATATTCTAGGTACGTGATTCACAACCGCATTATACTTAAAAATAAATTCTCACAAATGCTCCCTTAATATGCTAAAGATTCTAAAATCATTAAACAAGCGAGAGGAACAGTGGGAGAGGTGTTTAAGCTGTAGTAAAAAGTGCAGCCAGAAAGAAAATCCACCCTTTCTTCAGTCATTCGCATGTACTGCTCCCTTGTGTAAAAGAAAGTTATTAAAATATTACAGTTATATTTAGACACAACTTTGCAGTAAAAGCACTTATTGGCTCCATGCAATATTGACTGTGTCCTTGGATTTCGTGAATAAGGTATTCTCTCTCCACAATGCACCATGCAAGTCTTCCTTCTTCCTCTAAATAATTTTAATACAAATAATTTGTTTCTAAATTAAGTTTTTCCTTGTCATAAACATGTTCATCATTACTTGGAGTTCACGTAAGACCATAGAAATATAAATATCTGATGGTGTCTACATACGACAGGGTGTATCAGGGAGTCTGAATCATTACTTGACCCCTAAAAAGGCTTCGCCTTTTATTCACTCTGAGCCTGATATACATGGAAATATGTGCTGGACGTACAGCATTAAGAGTTAGCTAGTACTTTCAGAGTGAAGCCAATTCAGTCTAAATTCCACTCGGCTGATTTCCTATTTATTTGATTTAGCTTGTGAATAAACGTACCACGGTTTCAAACTCAGTTTCTTCATCTATAAACGAGGATAATGCAGCTCAATCCTCAGAGTGGAAATATGCTAGTATTAAAATGTACGTTCTGCCAAGGATAGGCTTCTATCTCATTTTATTAATGGCTATAGTCTTAGGACCTAAATATGATGAATGTGTGTTTGATATTTGATGCACACATTCGCATGTGGATAAGTTTAATGAATTGATTCCTAATGTCCACTCAGTTGAAACAAATAACAAAACAAAACAAAAACTACTCAAATATTTTAACTTTCAATGTGTTCCCACAGGATGTTGCTATTATTATTTATTATCAAGGAAGAACTGAGACAAGGTGTTTTACTGTTTCCTAGAATATGGACTAGGGAGAATTTAAACCCAACTAGACAGATTTGAGGGTCCACATTTGAAATCTCAATGATGTTACAGTACTAAACCAGGCTGAAATGGTGTTGCTGAAGAAAGGGCTGTGCTTATTACAAGAGAGTCACTGAAAGTAGAATTTCTTTTATCCCTCTGGTTATTATTCCTGTTGATTTTTTTTACTTAAGAATTATTTTTGAAGATCCGTTTGTAAAGATACTTGCCTCCTAGGCTGACATCCTCATCTTAGGATCCACGTTCTGGAAAGAGAGAAGTGACTCCTGGAAACTTCTCTCTAACCTCATCTAAACAATAACTTAACACAACCAACTAAATAAAATGTAATAAAATATTTAGTAAAAAACAAAATTATTTTCCATAATGTTAGCACATGAAGCAATGCATGTCATTGTCATTGTACTTTGTTCTTGATTATCACCTTCTCTCCTTTGTTGGCACCCATCTTCACAACAAATACTGTTGTCATCTCTTTTTACATCATATGTATTCCATTACCCTCTTTATCTCCATTCCCTTTCCTCAAGATTTGTTCCCATTCATAGTCTGGCTACTTTCGTGTCCTATGTTTACATACGTATATACACCTTTGAGCATACACACACATACATATATGTATATATACAAATATGTTCTGTGTATATATATATATATGTTATATATGTGAAAGAAAACTGCAACAGTTATCCTTATGAATTTAACAGATTTCAGTTAACATAGTGTTCTCTGGTTCCATCCATTTTCTGCAACATCCATTATTTAAATATCCTTTATGGCTGAATAAAGTTCCATTGTGTGTATCTAGTTCATTTTTCATATAGTCATCTGTTCACTAATAGAATTATGTGGAATTGAAAACCCGCTGCGTAATAAAGACTCGGTATGATGAATAGACAGCCTACACAATGGGAGATAATATTTGCCAACTACCAATGAGATGGGTGATTAATAACTTGACTCTATAAAGATTTCCAAAAGTTAAACATGAAAGTGAAATTTGTGAGTCAGTGTTGTGCCCACCTCCTAAAATGCCAGTGCAATGCCTCAGCGTCCCAGATGTTAAGTCCTGTTTCAAATGGCACTTCTGTTTGTGCACTTGAATATTTTATTTCGCTTTCTCCTAATGTCATTCTAAGTAAAGTTCTGAGTCATGCAAACATAACCCTGGGGAAAGAAACCAACTCAGAAAGATTTAATGATCCTGTATATACTAGTGAATGATTAAAAAAAAAACATGAGTTGTAAAATAAAATACCATGATCATAAATTTTCAACTATTAAAGCACATTCTACTTTGCTGGCACAGTAAATACATGCATACAATGATTATATTGTGGGTAATTTCCTTCTACTGGACCAAGTTCCAAAGATTTTCTTTTTCTGATAATCTAAACCAATCCTAAATTTTACTGTTGAATTTGCGGTCATTCTCATTGCACCTGCCAACATTGGCTGGCTTCCAAAGTTCATTAGCTAAGAAAATTAAATATGTATTTATATATTTAATAAAGATATATAAATACTAACTTAAAATAATGAGTACTATTTACAGGTTGTCTTTATAAAAAAACAGTACTTCACTCAAGTCCATGTTCTAGAAAGAGATAGAAAGCAGAAGGTCCTGGTCTGTAGCCAGGACCAAGGGGAAGACTGTTTGCAGGTTATCCGTGAGGGCAAGTACAGTGATCACGTGGATCTGCCTTCCTTCTCCAGAGCCTGGATTAAACCTATAATGCTCCCCTCATAGATTCTAACCCCCAGTATTCCTTAAGGCTAAATATGACCATGCACTCAGGTGGTTGAACTATATATTATGAATCAAAATAATTCATGCAGTTTCCCTTTTAAATGATTAACAGATGCATATACTTACTCACTGCCTTATTTTCATCTGAGCAGGATACAGATGTGAAGCTGCAGTGGATATGAGTATTAAATAGTTCAGCATCTGAGAATGATAGTGCAAGGGGCTGGACAGTACCTTGGTCTTTGAAAGACTTCATGGAATAGCTGCTTACTCTCTTAAAAATATTTATTTATTTTCTCTCTGGATTTGTGTTTATGAAAGCAAAAGTAACACCTCTTGTGTGACTCATGAAACATTGAGGCTTGTCAGCAGCTCACAACATTTTACAATTAATATAGTCCTTAGTGTGTGGCTAGTGGTATAATTTACCACCATCTATTGCAATAAGAATGTGAATTTATTGAGATTATTTTTCTGTGTTTGACTGTGTACCATTTGTATTGGACACAATATTTTATTTGTACCTCAAAACAACATAATGGAGTGTGTGTATAAACTATTCTGAGACCAAGTCGAACATTTTCTTAAGCAAATTATTCTCTTCCATGAACAAGGAAGTAGGAAATCTATAATAGAAATTAAGCTTCATAACCCCCGTAAAACCTTACAAATTTTCAGTCAAATACTTATCACAGTCTCATCCATTTTTCAGGTGCTTCATCATGAAGTGAGCTTTTTACCAAAGCTCCACATGACATCAATGAAATTCTACTGAATCAATGTTAAATGTAAACTACTTTTGCTGATTTTTTTTGTTTTGCTTATTTACAAAGTTCCTATCATTACTCTGTGCAGGTATTTGATACTCTGGTCTACTGTAGCAACATTCATATGTAGGAGGACTTTGCTTTCCCACCCATTAATTCCCAAATAACTGACACAGAGACTTACTATTGTTTATAGGTGTTTGGCCAATAGCTCAGGCTTATTGCTTATTAGCTCTTACAGCTTAAAGTAATCCATTTCTATTAACTTACATTCTGCCATATGGTGTTACCTCTTTTTCATCTTACACCTCCTGTTTCCTCTCCATGTCTCTCTGGCAACTCCTCTAGCTTTGCTCTTCTTCCCAGTATCCTTAATGTTGCTATCTGTCTAACCTTATCCTGTCCAGCTATCGGCCAGTCATACTTTTTACTAAATCAACCATAATGTAATTTACACAGTGTACAGAAGGATTATCCCACACCAGTCATAGTTCATTACATTGACATCACTACTGGTCCAGTGAAGCAGGGAAGAGAGATGTGCAAGGGAACAACTGATTAACCCTACTCAAAGTCCAATCAGACAATCACTGGGCAGAGAATTTAGGTATGCTGGAGTAAAATAAAATACTTAAGGAGTAGGGGAATTTCTATACTCATTTGTTTTTCACTCGACACATAAAATAACCACACTTATGGAGAACTCTAAGATATTTCAACACATGAGCTCATTGGGTAAGAGTACAGAACTTGTAATGATTTGGAAAGAATATTAAATCTGAAGAATTTCAAGTGGAAAGGAAGCAGAATGAACATGATTTGGAGCTAAGACAGCCTGATATACTACAGAAATTCTCAGAAACCAACTTAATGGAAGCGGAGATTTGCTGAGAGAAGCACAATAAAGAGCAATCAATACAGGCTGCAGCTTGCAGGCACCACCAGCATGTCAATACAGAGCACTTGATTTTCAAAAGGTCTCAAGTAAGGGTGGCATCAGGATTACAAGACCAAATTGGTATTTTAGAAAGACTGATCTGATTTATGCTTTGTGATCAGGGAAAACAGGAAAAAGAGCCAAGCTGTTGGAATAACCCAGAAATGAAATGGACACACTACTACTGCTTGTAGGTGGGATGAAAAAAGAAATCTAAACAAGTATTTCCACACTATAAAGAAAGACTCTACCAGACTTGAAAATAATAAGAAAAATGACCTTGTAATGTCATCTCCAGATCAGGATTTGTTATTTCTGTTTCAAGGTCACAGGTGTCTGGGCAGCTACCATTGCTTGCCATAATTATTCAATGTTCTCATTCTTTTTGACAAGCATTAGTTGACATAGAAACAATAATTTTAGCATCTGGCCATTCAGTGAGTGACACTGAATCCTGTAATTATAATAGCTTGATTGATCAACATGACTAAAGAAGTAAATATATGATGTAATACAAAGAGCTAAGTAAATATTAACATGGATAAAAGAACCAGATGCAAGGGCCAAACAAAGGACACTGGAACAGTAAACCACAGAAATTAATACAATCTTAAAATGCTTGTAAGCAGCCCTCAACAAGCACCACATTCTGCTGAGAACAACAGATATAAGTGTGCTCAAAGCAAATGAGAATATTGATACCTGTGAGTTCATGATATCAGGTGGGCAAAGACTTGTAAGAAACCAAAGTTATCACATAACACACACACACACACACACACACACACACACACACACACAAATAAGGTAGCATTAAGTGGAGGTTCTTTTTCTAGATACTTTAGTGTGGAGGACTTAGTGATTAAAAGTTCACAGTGGCTGGGCGGTGGTGGCGCACGCCTTTAATCCCAGCACTCGGGAGGCAGAGGCAGGAGGATCTCTGTGAGTTCGAGACCAGCCTGGTCTACAAGAGCTAGTTCCAGGACAGGATCCAAAACCACAGAGAAACCCTGTCTTAAAAAACCAAAAAAAAAAAAAAGTTCACAGTGATTCGTTTGTGGGCATTTAGTTAGTGCCCATATGTTTTGCTTGGTTTTGGTTTTTTGAGACAGGGTTTCTCTGTAGTTTTGGATCCTGTCCTAGAACTAGCTCTTTGTGGGACAATTCTGTATTCTGTCAATTATGTTTCAAATAAATGCTGATTGGCCATTAGCCAGGCAGGAAGTATAGGCAGGACCACCAGACAAGAAGTAGAGGTGGGTCAATGAAAACAGGAGAATTCTGGGAAGGAGGAAGCCCCTTCCTCTCCAGTCCTGTCCAGACATGGAAAAAGGAAGATATGACCTACTCCACTGAAAAAGGTACCAAGCCATGTGGCTAACATAGATAAGAATAATGGGTTAATATAAGTTATAAGAGCTAATACGAAGCCTGAGCTAATGGGTCAATCAGTTTATCATTAATATAGACCTCTGTGTGTTTTCTTTGTGGGAATAATGACTGCAGGAACTGGGCAGAACAGAAACCCCAACAAGCAGGACCTCATGTAACACTCTTGCAGTCCAGGCTGGCCTCAAAGTCACAGAGATATGCCTATCTTTGCTGGGATTAAAGGTGTGTACCAGCACCACCTGGCTAGTTAGTGCACATATGTTTATGAGTAATGCTTTACACAAAAATACAGATTGTTTTCATTTAACATATTTGTTTCTGGTTTTTAATAAGTGTAGCTTAATAACACATCTGGTCTTATAATTGAGACAAGTCCACACGAATTTAGCAAGTAGCCATTTGATCACTACCCTGTGATGAAGCAGCAACTATTTCATAAAGATTTTCTGAATAACTAACTGCACTGAGCAGACCCATAGAGACCTAAGGTGCTCAGAAACTAGTTCAGCTCAATTATCATGAAGCAACTAGGTCCTATGTGTGACTATGAATTGGAAAATAGAGATTATCTGCTATTTTGTTGAGTCTCCTCTAGGATATAACTTTTCCGTATAAGTTATTCAATTGATTTGATGCTTCATCCTCAGGAAGCATAAATTATTCAAGGCATACATTGCAAGAATGTCAAAGATGAAAGGTAAGGCTGTGCATTGCATATAGAAAAAGATAAAGAGAGGGTGTTGCATATTTTTTACCTGTTACTTCAAGAAAGACATCTGCCCCATTGTTTTAGTGATCCTGCGTAGCTATAAGAAAAGATTATGACTTGGGTGCTAAAACTCAGATTCTTTTCTTACAATATTGAAGACTAAAATATTCAAGGTTCAAGTGTGGACAGCCCAAGTTATTCATGAACAACACTTGCTTCCAGGTTGTAGAGGGTCGCCTTCTTGCTGTGTTCCTCCAGGGTCTTCCATTAGTGTTTGTGGGGATGGGTCATTCTGTTAGTTTTTGATTTCTCTTTTGGTTCCTCCTAAAAAACATTTCTGGGATCATAAGGGAGGGCTGTCATGAATATGACAATTTTTTCTCTAATGACTCACTTTCAAATAGCATTACAATGGGAACTAATTTTGGAGTGTACTAACCTTCCCTGATTTTTTAAAACTTTTTCAGCTCTTTATTCCTATCATTGCTTTTTCCTATACATGGATCATTTACCATGCTAAAATCTTGAAAAAAATAGGGAGATACAGATTGTGACTTTATTTTAAATTCAGAGCCTAGGTTCTAATTTTTAACTACAAATATTCCCTCTCCTGTTTCCTCACTTCTCATCATTATTTGTTTAAAGAGACTTACCATAATAATTTACAGAAACCTGTCCTAATTCCTTTCTGAAGGAAAGTCTCCCAGACTGAATTTAGACTAATACTCTTTGCACAATTGTGCAGGGAACTTTTAATAAGTTAAAACATGTTTCTCCTTAAAATTTCCCTTTAAAGTTTTAGTGTAAAACTGTTGTGGTTCTCCTTGGGAAATCATTAGGGAAAAAGTCAGTCTCACAGACTCATTACGGATAACCATTTAGTCCAAAATACCCCCCATCTAAGTATGACAATTTGGTCCTATTTGTTTGTGTGTTCTTTCAGTTCAGAAATGCCATTGGCTGGAGTTATCACTGTCAGAAGGACAGACTACTTCCTAGACCATTTAGAATGGATCCATACAGGCCCCCATGGGCCTCACCTCTAAGCTACACAGTCACTATGTGCCTCAAACTTCCCCAGAAAAGAATAGGCTCTAGCTGTCCATAGTAGGAATGGATTAGGTAATGTCTTTTTCCCTTTTCTTGTTTCAGTTTCTTTGCCTCTCTATTTTACAGGGATGCCTTCCTTCTTAAAGAAAAAAAAATGCTTCGACCCAAATCCAGCATTCTAAGTCTGGTAAAATTTACCTAACAGAGGGAATGGGAGTGTCTCATGACTATTATTTGCAGAAATGATAAAATAATGCCTTTATATGGTACTAAAAATAAAATTTCAAAGTAAGAAAATTGTTTTCTCTGAAACCATGCAAAAGCAGGGCTATTCATTATCTATTATTGTCAATTCAGTTTAAAGACAAAAGTAAAAGAAAAATGTCTTTATTTAAGTGACTTCCAGGAATTCCTTCATTCTATTGACAACTTATTTCCTTTTTTATTTATTTTTTATTGAAAAAAAATTTCCGCCTCCTCCCAGCCTCCCATTTCCCTCCCCCTTCTCCCACTCCTCTCCCCCTCCCTCCACTCCTCTCCCCCATCCTCTCCAGTCTGAAGAGCAGTCAGGGTTCCCTGCCCTGTGGAAAGTCCAAGGTCCTCCCCCCTCCATCCTGGTCTAGGAAGGTGAACATCCAAACTGGCTAGGCTCCCACAAAGCCAGAACATGAAGTAGAATCAAAACCCCGTGCCATTGTCCTTGGCTTCTCATCAGGCCTCATTGTCTGCCATATTCAGAGAGTCTGGTTTTATCCCATTCTTTTTCAGTCACAGTCCAGCTGGCCTTGGTGAGCTCCCAATAGATCAGCCCCACTGTCTCCGTGGGTGGGTGCACCCCTTGTGGTCCTGACTTCTTTACCTTCATCTGGTGATGGATGGAGATAGAGACAGAGACCCACACTGGAGCACCGGACTGAGCTCCCAATGTCCCAATGAGGAGCAGAAGGAGGGAGAACATGGACAACTTATTTTCTTTCAGATTATTTTAACTCATTTTAAATGTACATTTAAACCTAAGAAAATCGACAACATCCAAGTGAAAATGGACACAAGTCACTTCCCTTGAAGAGCCCATAGAGAAGTCAGAATATGTTCTGTTGAACAAAATTAACCAGCATTGCCTATCAAACCAAGAATTTGAGAACATTACAATTACACAAAATATAATAGGAATATGAAGAAATTCTGCATAATGGACTTTCTCTCAGAATCAATTCACTTCTCAACACTGAGTCCCATGGTCCCAATTGCTATTGAATTTTTAGTGTCTCCTAATTTATTTCTCTTTGATTGACTACTCTTCTCAATTTTAGAGATGTTTATCTAGTTTATTATTTTAATTTTTAACGGCCATGTCAAATTTGTTATCGTTATATTGAAATTCTTGTTTTTATACTCCCTCTAAATCATTGTATTCCCTGATTGTTTTACCACTTGTTGAAGAACATAAGTGTTATTAAATCTGGCGGCTAGCCATATCCAGCTTATGTTGCTAATGGCCTATTCTGTCTTCAATGTTCTCTGACAATTTACATCTGCATTATTTCTCCTTTGTGGTTGTTATTCATGCATCCTTGTTTCCATAGAAGACATAAGTCTACTTAGCAGCTAGAATAATCATTCTCAAAGAGAAATTGGATCATATTTCTTCCCCTCTGAAAAATATGTATGCAACAATAATAGTCAAAGAAAAGGAGAATGTCAACTTCAGAGTGCAGGCTCTGGGAGAGGTTGGAGGTACCTGGGAGGGCCTGGGGGGGAAAGAAAAGGGGAGGTGATGTAATTCTACTTCAGTTAAATATATTTAAAAATAAAAACTCCTTTATTGACTCTCAGTGCAATTAATACAAAATCTCATGATCATCACTTCTGACTTAAGTTCCACCTTCTACTATGGTTTTCCCCATGTGCCATGTCTAGCTGTAAGGGCTTCTGGGCCTCTTAATGGATTTTAATCAGCAAATTTCCTCTTTTATAATTTATTTTATAATTATATTTGCAGTAGGTTTTCTTGTGTTTATACACACTGACTTGTTTTTGTTGTTTAACTCTAAAAGTTCTTTCTTTATTAAGATTTTTTTCAGCACTCAGTAAAAAGTAGTCGTTTGGATATTCTTCATGGCCATGGATTTAGATAATGCGTTAATTATAAAGTCTGAAGTTCACAGGGTTCTTTAAGGTGATACTTGGTATTGCATTTTCTAGAGCTCTGACACTAACAAATGCCACGTAGGTGCACAGTGAACATACAGAACAAGCGCATTAAGGGATAAATAAAGTAAATGAATTTACTGGCAATGAAGTGTGTGTGTGTGTGTGTGTGTGTGTGTGTGTGTGTGCTTGTACGTGCATGTGTGTGGATGCACGTGTGCACATGCAGCTCCGTGTTTGTAATCTTCAGAAATACTAAAAGAAAAACAAAAAACTAGACAGTTATGAGCTAGTTAGTCAGCTATAGCATCTCAAGGGATCTGTGTAACATAGGCATGTCCTTGAATGAGAACCATGATTCAAGAAGCAGACGCAATTAAAAAAAAAAAAAAACAGAGTACAGACTTAAACAGAGAACTCTCAATAGAGGAATCTAAAATGGCTGAAAGACACTTAAGGAAATGTTCAATATCTTTAGTAATTAGAGAAATACAAATCAAAATAACTCTGAGATTCCATCTTACACCGTAAGAATGACCAAGATCAAAAATCCTGATGACAACTTATGCTAAAGAGGTTTTGGGATAATGGGAACACTCCTGAATTTTTGGTGGGAATGCAAGCTGGTCCAGCCCCTTTTGATGTCAGTGTGGCGATTTCTCAGAAAATTAGGAAACAGCCCTCCTCAAGACCTAGGAATAACGCTTTTGGGTATATATCCAAAGGATCCTCAACCATGCCACAAGGACATGTGTTCAACTATGTTCATAGCAGCTTTGTTTGTCATAGCCTGAACCTGGAAACAACCTAAATGCCCCTCAACCGAAGAATGGATAAGAAAATGTGGTGCATTTACACAATGGGGTACTACACAACAGAAAAAAATAACATCTTAAATTTTGCAGGCAAAATTGTTGGATAAGAGCCAACAATAACAGTTTCATTTCTCCTTATTAAGAAGCTGTATAAGGGTGCAAATATAGTCATATTCTGAGGTATTATGGGCTAAGGCTACAAAACATAAGTTTGGAGGTATACACCAAACTTCAGAGTGTAGCTAACTGCTTAAATGTGCCATGTAGATGCTGTTCCAGCTCTCCCTTTTCCTTACTGATATTCAGTTTGGAATCGAGAACTGACTTAGCCTGCCCTTTAACGTTGTCGTATCTAACCTTCCTTCATACTCCTTCAGAAACTTTCTTAGCACAGCCCCATTCCTTTCTCCTACACTCTTTCAAGGTTCCTTCACCTCACGCAGCCTCCCCTTCCTCTATGCTGTCCACACTTTATTAGTAGGATGAGCTCCTTAGTTGTCACCCTAAAGAACTTTATGATTTCCCAGTCTCATATGCTTAGAGGAACTGTGGTTAGCACCATTTCACCCAAGGGGTTTCAGGAGGCTCTTTTGACAGTCTCTGTAATTTCTTTTCAATGTACAGATCTCTTCTCAGTTATACAATTCCCAGAATCCCTGAAATGCTCTCTGTAAAACTTTCTCCTCTGAAGTCTTCCTCAGCAGTCCTCTGTGCTACAGATATTCTGAAATCACACTTTTCTTAGTTTGCTGTTGCTGGGAATTCTCTCCTGCACTGAGCTGGGGTGGTTGAGCTCAGACAATTTGGCTCCTTCCCTCAGGGATAAAAGTTTTACTTTTTTTTTCTGTGGTGTTTGGAAACTATTGCTTCGTATGTTTTTTTTTTTCCTTCTTCTTCACTT
This sequence comes from Microtus pennsylvanicus, assembly GCF_037038515.1. Taxonomy (NCBI): domain Eukaryota; kingdom Metazoa; phylum Chordata; class Mammalia; order Rodentia; family Cricetidae; genus Microtus; species Microtus pennsylvanicus. Next base: position 44,459,683 of record NC_134581.1, read on the forward strand.
TTTTTTTTAGCTGCTTCAAAGATAGTAGGGTAGATATATTTCCCATTATTCTATCATAGCCAGCACAAAAATTCAACACAATAAAATCTGACAAAAATTCTTATGTTTTTATCTATATTCACAAGTTAAATTTTGGAATAAAATGGTGTCTTGATTTCCAAAATATACGTGTAAGGTATACATAAATTGAACCTGAGTGTTTATATTCCTTCAAATGTGGTACCACTGTTTCAAGAACAGTTATTCAAAACAAGAAAGTAAGGCATGTGATGGATTGCTTTTATCTCAGTACTTAGAAGAAGAGGAGGAGAAAGACTCTCTAGTTTGTGGCTATCTTACAACAAAGCAAAACCCTATCTCAAAAAAAGAGCAAACAAAAAGTAAAATAGAATAACCTAAATGAACTAATAAACCAACAACCTGGGTTATATATGGTAGCAAAGTCCAGACTCTGGGTTCCATCCCAAGCTCTGGGGAGGAAGAAGAAGAAGATAGCAACGCATTCCTCACTGAGTTGTCTTGTCCTTATATTCATAATATATATAATATAAAATTAATATATATAATTTTCTGCCCATTGTTTTATTGTAAAACTTTCCAGTAACTCTTGCATCTTTTTACTTGTTTGTTTTTACTCTGTTCTGCTTATTTTTTTCTATTTATTTATGAGTAGCACATCATTTCAGTTAGATATCTTGTTTATATGCACTTAAAGATTATCAATTTTAAGCATTGGTAGTATCTTTATAAATTAGGATATATCAAATGGTAGTATTGCCAATTTATAAAGAAGTCAATATCACACACACACACACACACACAAAACAGTTTTTTTCTGGGCTGGCTGACGGCATCCACAGACCTGCCCAACACTGGTGGGTAGAGTAGGTGTCATTAGGGTAAGTGATGTGTGGTGGAGAAATGGGGGAGAGAGAGAGGTAGAAGGAACGAGTACTGTAGAGAAAAGTGAAGGTGATGGGGAGGCGGCTGATGTGGGTGGCCTGCTTGCCACCTGGAGCCAGAGTAATGGCTTGGCCCAAAGTGAGCTGAGAGCCCTATCTGGCTTCATAGTTCTACCACAGCCAAGGTCTCTGTTGACTTCCATGACAATGTTGCCACCAAGGGCCACAGAGATGACCAGGGTCTGGGCCACCACCTGTGGCCTAGTTGGTGTTCTAGAGCCACCTCGCCATTGGTGTCAGGCCAGTGAGTGGTTTGTCATACCGCCCTGGGCTATGATGACATAAGGCCTGAACTGTTGTCAAGATCAGTGAGTGTCTGGATCCCTGGCCCTAATGCGGCTAGTGTCTGAGTTGAAGTCCATGGCTTCAGTAACCACTGAAGGCCATGCAAATAACGGGGACCCAGTCAGCCACCTGAGTCCATGTTGGTGTCTGAGAGTCGTTCTGCCTCCTGGGCCATAGTTATGTCTGGACTCAGGACACAGCATGGGGCCACTTCTGGGTCCAAGGCGCCACCTCAACAGGGATTTGTGTTGATGTCCCTGGGTCCTTTTTCTACCAAAGGTCGTGCAAATGTTCAAAGACTGGGCCACCACTTGAGGCTAGGTGGGTGTCTGATGGTCATGTTGCATCCAGGACTATACAGATCTGAGTGACCCACGCTGCTATCTGGTACTTCGTGACATCCAGGCCCAGACTGCTGCCAAGGGCCATGTCTGTGTCCATGGTCCTACCAGTCTAGATCTGTGTTGATGATCTGTGGCCAGTGTTGCCTCCAAGAGCCATATAGATGCCTCGGGTCTGGGCTGTAGCCTGTGGTTGTGCTGGTGTCTGAGGACTATACCACGGCTGGGAGCCTATTGATCTCGGTGCCCTGCACTGCCACCCAGGCCCATGGTATCTTCTGGGACTGAACTGCTGCTGAAGGACATGTCTGGGTTCGTGTTCCTGTTGTAACTGGGGTCTGTGTTGATGTCCAAGTACCAAGTTACCGCAGTGGGTCATGGGCGCTATGCCTGTTGAAATCTGAGAGCTATGCTGTCCTTTATTGACCCTGGGAAGGCTGCCCCTGCTCCTCAAGGGACACTGCAGCCAAAAAGCTGGCCCTGACCCTCACGGGGGAGCTACTCATTTTCTGTACTCAAGAGAGGCAGCCACACCCCTTACCGCAGTGTGAGAGAGCTGGCCTTGATGGCATGGGCCATCTCTGGCCCTGTCCCTCTCCTGAGGAGAATGCTTCCAGTAACCTAGACTGATCAGCTCAACTACCAACCACACTCATATCCTGGGTCTTGGGTTGACCCACCCTAACATCTGCCCCGTCTTTGACTTGCTGGAATTTGTGAAGGGACTGGTCCTGTGGAAACGATTACTACAGAATCTCCACGACCCAGGACCATGGCAAGGTATTCTAGAGGAGTTTCAGTGAGGGTTTAGTGATGATGGTGTGCCAAAGGCCAGAGGCTTTGTACCAGATTGATTGCTCATGGCAGTGAACATCTGTGACTGGGTTGACTGGGTGAAGGGGTCTACTGTGTGACACACTGTGATTCCCAGTGCCACCGGGAGGAATGAAGGGGTGTTGGGGAGATGAGAAAGACGGAAGAGTAAGGAAAGTTTTTTGTTTGTTTTAAGTAATTTCTTTTAGAGGTTTTCTTTTAGGGAACACTGCAGGGTGAGGTAGATATGAAGGGACTAGGAGGTAAATGTGAAATTTTCATAGAATCATTAAAGAAATATTTTTTAAAAATAGGTTTTCTTTCTGGAAGAAATTGCCCTGTCCACTTCCTTAATGCATAGTAACAAGTGATTCTCAACACTGTATTGGTGTATTATTCATCTCTCTTCTTTTCTACATTGAACTTAAAAATCCTGATAGCCTATCTTAAATAAATGTATTTAAATTATTGATTACTTTAGAAAGTTTACAGGAAAATGAATACATATTTTGTACTGTTAAAGAAAGTAGTAAAGACTCAGAGAATATTCTTTATGCACTAAGTTGAATAAAGACAGTATTATTACCTTGAGTTTGGTTGAGGATTGCCTCATAACACCTTTGGAAGGTACACTCAGAAAGTCTATTCAAGGTGCTGGCATTTCAGCATGGTTCCTCACAGAACAAAGCTGAAAGAACACCTATCCCCACATGAGCCTTGCAGCTGCTGGTGATAGCTATTTATGTTGTATAGCGCCTTTCGATTACTAAAAGCCAATCATCATATTTACGATGCTAGAAGTTTCCCAAAATGCCCAAAGTACAAATATGTTTAGCCATGAACAGTACTGGGGGCACACATGACTGATTTGGGTTTCTTTTGTGTGGCGTATCGTGAAACAAAGTTATAACTGCGCGTGTTGAAGTTATTTATATTTTAGCCTGCCTGAAGCAAGCACGGCAGCATTTAAAATGCAGAGCCTGCCACTGGTTGTCTCCTCCATAACCCTAGCCAGACTGAAATTTACAAAGTTTAGACGATTGTACTTTGGAAATTTTATGTCATGTCACGTTCATTTTTTAAAACTTCTGTGTATTTTCTCTCTTTACCATTCAGAAATAAAAACGTGCCAGCTGCAAGTCTTTACTGTTTCTCTGCTCCAGTGGAAAGCATCATGGACGGAGCAGTATGGAAAGGGGTCTATTCGTCCAGCTAGCGCAATTTAAAGGCTGCTGTAGGGAATGTAATCGTGGGTAGTAAAGTGACAGCGGATCCATCCATAAATGGCAAGCTCCATGTCACTGAGGGATGGGAGGAGAGGCAAGGAAAGCCTAATAAAAGACACAAAAGAATATGTTGAATGACACTCTTGCCCTCCGTGTCATCTCTTCCCTGTGAGGTGTAGCACCTTCTGTTCCTGGGGTAGGCTTGAATATCACTACCTTGGTTGGGGATTTTGTCAGGAGTCACCAAGGTGACAAGACTGCAGATGAAGTGAATGAGCAATTACAGAGCTCCTCCGTGGCAAACTCTTTCCCCTCTGCCTCTGGGGAAGAGGAAGTTTAGTCAGAGCAAAATCCTGAATTCAGGCGGAGAGATGTCAGCTAGATAGTGACTGCATCTCTCTCTGATCCTCACATCTGTGAGTGCTCACGGCAGGAGCTCTGTTCTTTTTTCCCTCTGGCATGAAATAGAAACTTAATAAAAAAAAATCTCTGTGCTTTGTTGTACTTTCTTTTACCTTGATGCAAAAGTATTTTATCAGCTATTTTGTTGTTACTGAGAAATATAAAATAACATTGAGTGCTTTGTAAATATTGAATCCTCCAGGTTGTCTATTCAATGTATCAGAGTGAGTATACTGCCATCCAGGACACAGCATATTAAAGATAGTCATTACAAAAGAAAATGTGAGATTACTCCCCGAGTGTGATCTCTCAAACCCCTATTTTTAAAAACAGAAAGAAAAAGAAAACTCATGCACAGTGGTATGTATTTGTAATCCCAGCCATGGGAAAGCAAAGCCTGGCAAGTTATCAAGTCAGGGAGCCTCAGACCAATGAGAGACACGGTCTCATGAACATGATGGGGAACACCTGAAGAACTCTAGCAGAGGCTGACGTTTGACTGTCACACAGGCACACGCAGATGCACATATGCAATTTTAAAAAATAAAATGTCAGTACAATGGGAGATTTGGAAACTTTTGAATGGCTTACATGGAAGTATAAACATAAAAATATCCAATACCCACTGTTATGGAACACTACTTTACACTGTGTGGAGATGTGTCACTGTGATTGGCTTAAAAAGAGCTGACTGGCCATTAGTGAGAGAGGAAGGTCTATTAGCTGGAGTGGAAGAGATTACGTGGGACTTCTGAGGGCAAAGAGCTCTGGGAGGAAAAAGGCAGAGTCACCAGCAAGATCCAGAATAACAGATTGGGCATAACAGAGATGAAGTAGAGCATGAAGAAACATAGATTTAAAAATATGGGTTAAAGGAAGCCTAAGCTAAGTAAGGCCGAGAATTCATAATTAATATGTCTCCTTGTCATCTTTTGAACCTGCCCCAAAAGAAAAGGCTACAACTCACTTATCATAGTAGCTCCACTTGCGTTCTTTAATTTGTCCTGAGATGCCCCCTCCAAAGGCACTGGAGACTGACAGTTACAAAGTAAAGTTTGCTGGCCAAGCATTAAAAGTAACAGTAGACACCGCGACTCTCATGCCCGAGTCTCCCCATTCACGTATTTCTCAGTGTCAGAATTGCGTCTGCAGACTGGGACGTTTCCTAAACTGCAGGTTAAGAATCTCCTTGTCAACTAAAGATTTAACATCTTCAGTCCATGTAGCCTCATATTCTCCAACTTTCTTCAGCATTCCAACTCCCCAACAATACTTGAGAGCAGCTCCACCATTCCAAGTGGTTCAGTTGGAAGGCCCCGAATGTGGGGGTTATTCAAGATACCTTTCTCTCATACCGCACACCTGGCACCTTCAGTATCCCTTTGATGTGCCAGTCACTTGGATGTTCTGATAGCCTACCAACTGATCCTGTCAGTTTAATACCCCCGACAGTCTTTCTCTAGCCAACAGTTAGAATGACTCTTTTGTTTCTCAATTGCTCTGTTACATCGTGCTTCTATTTGAACTGAAGACCTTCCACTAACTACCATAGAATCTTAAATGGCAAATTCCTTATAATGGCCATAAATTTTAGCAAAGGGCACTCCACATTTCTTCTCCCCCTTTCAGAAGATTGCAAAAAGGGTTTCCATCTACATGGTTTTACTTTTTTAAACCTGATATTTCATGACACTGTCATCACAGTTGGTTTACCAGCAATAGGATTGGTGTTTCCTGTGTGGGTTGTACGCAGGTGTCCTCACTTTTAACCTTGCTCTCTTTCTCTGCTTGAGCCTCTCCTTCTGTATATTGTATTGCATCAGCGTCTTCTATGAGTCTCGTTCTCATATCAGATATTTTCCCCTAAATATTTTGGGGATTATAATGAACCCGATATAAGAATTTGCATACAGATTATGTGTGGATACTAGTTTTCATATTAGTGAAATAGCTAGGAGCCTCAGTGTTCGATCACATAGTGAAACTGTTCAGAAAGAAACTGCCAAATTCCTTTCCAAATTGTCTTTGACTTTTCATGCTACCATCAATGCAAATTGAGGCTTCTTATTGTTACCTTCATGCAAGTGGTTGAAAGTTACAAGCTGTTTGGTTTGTTGATGTTTTGCTTTGATTCTTTGGTTTGTTTGTTTTTGGTTATTTTAGTAGGTGTGTCCTGGTACATTATTTTAATTTGTTTTCTCTTACTATTCTGTGTTGATGTTTTCAGTGTTTATCATTTTTAGTAAGATACCTATTTAGGTTCTTCCTCCACTTTCAAGATTGTCTTACTCATTTCTCGGTGACTTAGTGGATTATTTTTTATAGCTTAGATACAAGCAAATTTATTACATTAAATTTGAAGATATTTCCCCCAGTTTACGGTGTAGTTTTTGTTGTTTTAAAATTGATGTTTGCAGAATGAGAATTTTTTTATTCTAATGATGAAATAATTTAATAAGTTTTTTTTGTTCACGTGTTATGTTTTTAGTTTGGATCTGAAAATTAATTCTCAAATCCTAGCACACATACCTTTTCTTCATGTTTCATCTGTGAGTTTTATGTGTTTTGCACGTAGACATTTCCATCAGTGACACAACTCAGAGAGGTGTAGCCACATCCTCCAAAGCAGCTATTAGGTTTATTGTGTCCTGATAAATGGTGTTGCAAGCACTATGATAGAAGTTCTTATACATTTCCACTTTCCTGAGTGTTAGTGATGATGGAATAAAATGTAATATCTCCTTGGAGTTTTATGTATTTTCCTTGTTAAGGGGATCTGCATGCATAATTATTATCTGGAAACTATGATCCTAAGATTCAAATCTCTTCATTTAGATGCCCTTTTTGTTGTCAATCAGGTGTGTTTCTAAAGACTTCTCTCAGTTTTCCACAAGCTAACAGAAAGTCAAGGAACTGTTTTAATTTGGAGTTTATTCTGTCACCCATAGAGGCCACTCTTCTCCTTGACTCTCCATTTCCTTCTTTCTGGTCCTTGTAGTTTACCAATGACTGTAATGATAGGGGGAAATGCAGGGGGCATCATTAAGGGTGAGAGGAGTCAAAGATGGGTGCACTAGTAAGAAGTTCTCCCAGTTCCTACTTACGAACACACTCCTGTGCAAATGGTTTAATGGATAGCACAGAACCCAGCAATAAAGACACCTTTATCTTCATGTTTTCAGTCAGTCAAGATTTCTCCTTTTAAACTGGGCGGTGGTGGCGCACGCCTTTAATCCTAGCACTCAGGAGGCAGAGGCAGGCGGATCTCTGTGAGTTCAAGACCAGCCTGGTCTACAGAGCTAGTTCCAGGACAGGCTCCAAAGCCACAAAGAAACCCTGTCTCGAAAAACAAAAACAAAAAAGATTTCTCCTTTTATATAGATGCTTTTCTTATCAATTTTAGCTATAGATTTCCTATATGTTTAGGTGAAAAAATTTTACTATAAGTGATTTTTATAGCAACCACATAAATGAATTCTTATGTGTGTATAACTCCAAATTGAAAGACATTTGAATAGGATGACAGGGGAAACTTTTAGGGAAAGGTTAGACTACATGCTAATTCTATGAAAACCGAAACCCACGCGTAAAAAAAAATTCATATAAAATGAAGGGCCAAAGTTCTAATATTTGTATAAGAATATCCAAAATTCCTAAAAATGTATTCCATTGGCCTGAAATGATTAAGAAAATGATGAAGAAAAATGAAGATATGTTGCAAAAAAAAAGGATAGGAATTGACTTCTAGGAAGTTCTAGGAACACATGGAAACTGTTCCTAAAGAATGGCTTTATCACCTGAAGTTTTATTTTGGTATTTGAACTTCTTTTCATTTAAAATAAAACTGTGCAAAGTAAAATAATGGTTTCATGGTAAAATAATAACCATCTAACAACAGACAATGACCACATATTGAATACACAATAATTATAGACGTCTGTGTCGGAGCTTAGTTGGGAGGCTAGTCATAAGCTGGGGATAGAATGATTATGTAGATACAGCCTGATTACCAACCACTGTGGTAACTTTTATAGATTATTCTTTTTCTGGAGAATAAATTGTGAAAGCTTTAGCTCTCTCAAGTGGCACTGAGTTATTCTGTGTAATCCAGCTACATTGGCCTTTGTCTCAGACAGACTCAGAAACACACGAAATCGGCTTCACTCCATTGCTTAAAGATTAAGCTGGTAGTCCTGAATAGAAATGCTCACCCTCACCACACGGACTTTTAACTGAACCTTCACCTACTTCTCAACCAGCTTCCTGAACAAATACTGATTCTTGAAGCATGTGTACATTTAGTCAGTGAAAAGAAGAGGCCATTGTGATCTGGAGATACACACATTCATGGGTCCCTGATGTTACCAACCATAATGTTGAATGATAAGGCCCATGTTGGGTCCCCTACTGTAGCCCTAGTGAATCAGCTAGGAAGTGCAAGTGTCCTTCCTCCAGTACCTGTGGAAAAAACATTTCGAGTCTATTCTTTTCTTTAAACTCTTTTATTAAAAATTAAAATGTAATTATTTCTTTCCATTCTCTGTCTTCAAACTTCTCCCACACCCTTCTCAAATTCCTGTCCTCCTCTTTAATTGCTTAAAGCACCCCAGAAGAGGAGCCAACTTCCACTCCCTATCTTATTTCCTCACATCCAATGTCATTTTTTGGTTGCTTTTAATTAAATTTGTTACTTTTTAAAAGCTTGCAAATAAAAAAGACCACACCCTGAAATTTACCCAAAGTCTATACATCTCTGTATAATTAGAATAGCTATTCTAAAGCTATGGAACTTCTTGTTGGATTTTGCACTTTCTTTATAATGTAATTTTATGAACTTATCCACTATCAGCAAATGAGAACTCTATGAGAGAGGTAGACCTAGAAAAACTATTATCTTTATATCCTTCATAACTCATACCCATTACTTACATGAAGTCCTTCCTTATCCCCTAGTATTTAACCTTCCTTCCTCTCTTTTCCATATGTTACATTTATTTGCTTAGAATCAACTTCATGGGATAACATGTAGTTTTTATTTTTCTGATATTGTGTGACTTTGCTTAATATTATACATTCTCAGTCCATCCATTTTCCTGAAATTTTTTTGACCGTATTTTTCTCCCAAGGTAAATATATGTATGAGATTTTCATCATCTATTCATCTGTTGATAGAAAGCAGGCTGTCTCTAATTTCTTTGTGTAGTGAATAAAGCAGCAATAAACATGGGGGTGTAAATATCTCTCTGGCAGGATCTGAAGTTCTCTAGGTAATTTCCCAGGAGCGAAATAGCAGAGTCATGCAGTTGCTCGATTTTTAAGTTTTTGAGAAATCTCCAAACTGACTTCCATAATTGTTGTATTAATTGGTTTCCTACCAGCAATGAATAAGAGTTCCCTTTCTTTCCATACCCTCTTCACAACGTTTGTTGTCAAATATGTTGATAAGAGCCATTTTCACTACCGTGAGATTGTTTTAATTTACATTTCCCTGAAGACTATGAATATTGAACACTTTTTAAATAGTTATTAGTCTTTGTGTTTTTTATTTGAAAACTATCTATTCAATTCATCGGACAACTTGTTGATTGGCAGTTTTGTTTCCTCGGTATTTAGTTTCTGCAATTCTTTCTAAATCCTAGATATTAGCCTTTTGTTTGAAGTACAAAAGGTAAAGATTTTTTCCCACTCTGTGGACTGTTTGTTTGCTCTAATGATTGATTCTTTTGCGGTACAGATGTTTTTATTTTCATGTGATCCCTTGTGTTTATCTTTGGGGTTAGTTTCTATGGCACTGGTGTTCTATTTAAAAAGTTCTTTTCCAATGTCTTGAAGGCTATCCCTTATGTTTTCTTATAGAAGTCTCTAGACTTCTAGAGTTAAGTTTTGTTGATCCATTAAATCTTAAGACTTTTGATCCACTTAAAATTTGTTTTTGTACAAGGTGAACGATATGAATCTGATTTCATTCTCCAGCAGGTAGAAACCCAGTTTTACTAGCACCATTTGTTGAATAAGTCATCTTTCTTCCAATGTGTGTTTTGTCTCCTTTGTAAAAAATTAAGCAGGCATAGTTTTGTTGTTGCATTTCTGGGTTCTCTATTTTAGTCTATTGGTCTTCCTGTTAGTTTTTATACCAGTAACAAGTTCTAGTCTATTGGTCTTCCTGTTAGTTTTTATAGCAGTAATAAGTTCTAGTCTATTGGTCTTCCCGTCAGTTTTTATACCAGTAACAAGTTCTCTTTATCACTATAGCACTGTAGTATAATTTGAGTTGGAATATTATAATACTTCCAATTTTGTTCTTACTCTTTAGGGTTGCTTTGGCTATTTGTGAGGTTTGTTTTATTTTTCTTTTTGTGTTTCGACATAAATTTTTGTCATTTTTTTTCTAGGTCTGTAAAATACGGCATTGGAATTTTGACACATATTGCTTAAATCTGTAAATTAATTTTTGTAGCATATCTATTTTCACAATATTCTTCCTGCCAATTCAGGAACATAGAATATCTCTCCATCATCTAGTATCTTCTATATTTTCTCTCTACAGTATATTGAAGATTCTGTAGAAATCTTTACTTATTTTATTAGATATATTCCTAAATACTTAAATTTATTTAGGCTTTATTTGCTTAGCTTGGCAGTGATGGGGATTAAACTCAGTGCCTCATGCATACAAGGCATGAAGTTTACCACAAAACTACATTTCTAGACCTTAGAGTTATTTTGAGTGGGATACTTTGCTCATTCTTTTTCTGAAAGGACATAGTTGGCACGTATGGAGGCTGCTTATTTTTTTAAATATTAATTTAGTATCTTGCAGATTGACTGTGTTTATTGGATCCAAGAGTTTTCTAATAGACTCAAGATTGTCTTTTAAAGCTATTCTATTTTAAGTGTGTGGGTGTTTTTGCTCCATGATTGTTTGTGTGCCATGTGCATGCAGTATCCATGGATACCAAAGAGGGCATTCGATCTACTTGGACTGGAGTTCCAGATTTTTGTGAACCACCATGTGGCTACTGGGAACTGATCATGGGTTATCAGGAAGAGGAGCAACTGCTTTGTACCACTGAACCATATTTATTGTCATTTTGTAAAAAAGTCCAGCTGAAGAGTGGGAGGAGTGAGATTGTGAGCAAGGGGTCAAGACCATGATGGGTATATCCAATGAAACAGTCTACCTGAGCTAATAGGAGCTCACGAACTCCAGTCAGATGGAAAAGAAACAAGCATTGGTCTAAACTAGTCTCTCTGAATGTGGGTAACAGTTGCATGGATGGGGCAGACTGGGGAGCCACTGGCAGTGGCACCAGGATTTATCCCTACTGCTTGTACTGGCTTTTTGGGAATCTGTTACATCTTTGGATGTATACCTTCCTCAGCATAGATATTGTAGGGAGGGTCTTGAACCTTCCCCAAAGCAATGTGCCTTACCCTCTCTGAGGATTGGATGGGGTGAGGTGGGAGGGTGTATAGAGAGAATGGGAGAAGGAGGGTGAGTGGGAACTTGGATTGATATGTATAATGAAAAAAGTTTGTTTTCTTTAAAAAAATAAAATAAAAAGATCTGAGAATGCTGAGAATGCTCAAGGAATAGCAGGCAATGCACTAAGGACATTAACTCAAATGAGGTGTTTCTGAATACGAACTCTGTTCCTTAGGAAATAAGACTAACTCTTGACAATGGTACTTTGGAAAAATAAAGAAGTTTTTTTTTTTTTATAAAGAAGCTGTCTACTGACTGGAAGTAGCCTGCAGAATGGGAGAACATTCTGCCAAATCTATGTCTTGTAGAAGACCAGTGTCTAGAATATACAAAGAGCACACAAAGGTAAACATGGAGAGGACAAAACCTCTGGAACTGAATGGGGAGTTCTCAAAAGTGCAAAGGCAAATGGCTAATAAATAGTTTTTAAAGTGTTCAATACCCTTAACCACCAGGGAAATACAAATCAAACTAGTTTGAGATTCCATCTCACTCTAGTAGGGGTGACTTTTATAAGGAAAACAAATAACAGCAAATTCTTGCAAGAATGTGGGAAATAGAGAACCTTTAGATACTCTTCATGAACTTGTAAACTAGTACAGTCATTATGGAAAGAATTTCACACATTTCTCAAAAAGCTAGAAGTCAGTCCTTCATATAATTAATATATATCACTCAATAGACCCAAAGGACTCAATGGTCCCTTTATTAAAGATTCCTGCATATTCATATTCATTTTTACCTATTAACAATAGCTAGTATTCAGGATCAAGTTATATGTCCATCAATAAATTATAGTGATAAATTATAATGAAAATGCAATATATTTACACAATGGCATTCTAGTCAGAAAGTAACCAAACATAAATTATGAAATTTACAGTATATAAAAGTAGAAAAACCTATACTGAGTGAAGTGATCCAGACCCAAAAAGACAATACCTTATGATCTCTCTACTGAGCAAATAGTACAATGGAATTTTCAGATAGCTCTGTTTACATTGGACTGCATGTCAGTATAGCGTAGGTATGCAGAGAATAACTGTGAATGGTGGGATCAGGGAAAAGGTCTGAAGGGAAGGTGATGGCAAATCAAATGTAATATTAAAGTGAAATAAGTAAATCTAGGGGGAGCAATGTTTCAAGGGAGATGGAGTATGGATGATAGAGAAAATGAGGGGAAATATAGATGGTTAACCCAAACTAAGGATTATGAAAGACCATATAGAAATCTACTATTTTATAAACAAACTAAATTAATATGTATAAGTGTTCTGATTATAAAATGTAGCGGCGTAAACGAATGCAGGCAGTTTGTAAAAATATATATAGTTTTAATGTAGAAATAGACTTACAGAACCACCGTTCCCGCGGAGACCAGGAGAGTAGAAGAGAGAAGCTCTGAGCACGCTCGCCAAATTTATAGGCAGACATTAGCCCGAGGCGAACACGCCCCCTAAGGGGCGGGACTTATCCCTACATCTCCCCTTTTTGTCTAAATAAGACAGAACTAAACCAAATACAACTACATACAATAACAACAAATAATAAATATAACAAACAATATTGAGAACAAAAGCTTTGCTAAACATTCTATCTCAAGGAGTCCAAATAATGTAAAGAGTAACTACAATTATATAATCTTCAACTCTGTCAAAGATCTGAGAAGGGAATAAACACTACTCAACAAACGAGATATATCCAAAATGTGCAACAATTGACAGAGACAACTGACTACCTGGGCAATCACCCAAAGTCTCGTTTGCAATGTTGAGTCAACCAATTTTGGCTAAGGCCTAACATAACTGACATACCATTATTAAAGGCAAGGAACTTTTCAAAACTATCTTACCCTGTCTTGGCAGGATATGACAGTCCTGTTTTATCCATTGATGCACGCTCTGTATCTGTGTCAGTGGTTGAGGTATAGGCATTTCTTTGCCCAAAGGCCAGTTCTGCCAAATAGAAAGGCTCCAGGTGGAGTGTCTTTGGTGCTCAACATTCTCTCGGGAATGGAGTGGTGTTGCCAGGAGCAATTGTGTCTCACTATCACGAAACTCTGAGTTAGATTAAAGGCCATTTTCTACAGCTCTTTGAAGAGGTTGAAGATTATCTATCTATACTGAGTATAATCTCTATATATCTAAAGAACCTGATTAGTCTGATTATAAATGACAAACTTAGATGACTATTTATCTATATAATTCTCAATATCTATCTAACTTAAAGACTAAGACAATAAACAACTGTGTAACAAATGAGGATAATGACCTCCAAATATAAACACTGTAAAAATATACATTGCAATATGGTAAATATATATCAATGCACAAACATTATATAAGTATCTTAATCAGAGGTAGAAATGTACATTGCAATATGGTAAATGTATACAATATATATATCAATACAATATATGTCAATACATAAAAATGTTTTAAACAGACATAGAAACATGCATGCATACAATAGTCAATATAATTTAACTTTGTTTCAATATACAAGAATTGATACCAATATATTTGTCTAAAAGCAGTAACTCACAATTATAAATCTATAATCCCATCATTCCCTCTCTTTTTTTTTTTTTTTCAAAATGATCCCTGAGCTTATAAAATTCCTCCCCCAACCTCCCAACCCCTAAATGATGTCCCTAAACCCAGGGGTAAACTTTACTGGGAGAGGGGACGTCGTCCTCTAGAATTACTTCCAGCTGTCATGGGGGCGACGTTCTTTCTGGGGGATCCTGTGAAAGTAAAATGATGGTTAAATTTCAAGATCAATGTCTTTTAAAATTGCAAATAGTCTCTGAGTATTTTGTGGAGGTCTGGCCAGAATGTTGTACAAGATGTGCACCATTTCAGCTAACCAAGTTGGGATCGTCTTGTGCAGCTGGTATCCAAAACAGGTCTTGTAGTAGCGCTATCAGTATCATGACGTCATCTCAACCAGGTAGAGTTGTTGTTGTGGGGCCCCATCTTCTTCCTGGAAACTTCAAATGTCACTTTGGGAAAAACTCATTGTTCATTGTGAAAAACTTAAACATTAATCATATAGACATATATATACATACATATATATATTCAATAAAAGGCATGATATATATATTCAATGAAAAGTATGATAGATATGAAGAAAAGCAAGGATGTTTTCTAAACTCGTATTTCTTTCTGTCCCATATCATGGCTCTTGACATGAGACAGAAACTCCAGAAACTCTGGGTTTTTCTCTTACTAACAGGCTTGGAATTGGAGAGGGACTGAGCCAGAGTCCAACTTCAAAACCAGCTCTATATATTTATAAAGAAATGTTTAATAAGATATATAAATAAAAATTAATACTTACAAAATGTGTCCATCCATCAGTAATTAAATATTCAGGGTTCCTTAATTTCTTTGAAGATGAGTGTTTTCCTGTGGAGATAAGAAAAGAACCCCGCCTCCAAACCTATCTGTATTTCTTACCATCAGTATGTTCGCCATCCTTATGAAAGAATTGTTATTTATCTTTTCCAAGTGGCTTCTCTTCTTCAAACCGAACCTTTATTAATTTTGATGGTATCCACAATTTTTCCTCACCTGTGGAGATAAGAGCAAAACCCCTTCCCCAACGTAGCACATATCCTGGCTTCCATTGTGAGGTCAGCACATCCTTGAAATAAACTGGTTGATTTAGTTCAGTAGACTTTTCCATTATCCAATGTCTTTCTGCAGCCGTTGTTCCCTTCTCATTAGCGTTGAGAAAATTCAAGGTTAACAAAGCATTATGTAGCCTATTTCTAGGGGTGTTTTCCACCCCTTTCTGTTTGTTCAACATATCTTTTATAGTTCGATTTGATCTTTCTATGACTGCTTGACCTGTAGGATTGTATGGTATACCTGTAACATGCTTGATATTGTAATAATCAAAAAACCGTTTCATTTTCCTAGAAACATAAGCAGGACCATTGTCCGTTTTTATTTGTGTAGGTATACCCATGATAGCCATGACTTCTAATAAATGAGTGATTACTGAATCAGCTTTTTCTGAACTTAAAGCAGTTGCCCACTGAAAGCCTGAATAAGTGTCAATGGTGTGATGAACATATTTTAATTTGCCAAATTCTGCAAAGTGGAACACATCCATCTGCCAGATTTCATTCCTTTGGGTGCCCTTTGGATTAGCCCCTGCAGGCAGTGGCGTTTGGTTATAGAAAGAGCAAGTAGGGCATTTCTTTACAATCTCCTTAGCTTGTTGCCATGTAATTGAAAACTCTTTCTTCAAACCTTTGCTATTAACATGATGTTTTTTATGAAATTCAGAGGCTTGTAGCACACTACCAATCAGTAATTGATCAATTTCTGCATTACCTTGTGCTAGAGGACCTGGCAGACCCGTATGGGATCGGATGTGTGTTATGTACATAGGGCAAAGCCTGTTCCTGATCAAATCTTGAACCTGGAGAAACAATGAGGTTAGTTCAGTATCATCAGGTATAAATTCAGCAGTTTCAATATGTAAAATAACTCTTTCTGCATATTGTGAATCTGTAACTATATTAATAGGTTCTTTAAAATCCCTTAGCACCATAAGAATGGCATATAATTCTGCCTTCTGGACAGAATTATACGGACTTTGTTCCACCTTATCCAAGTCTTCTGATTTGTAACCTGCCTTCCCTGATTTATTGGCATCAGTATAGAATGTACGGGCTCCAGTTATTGGAGCATCACGGACGATTCAAGGAAGAATCCAAGAAGTTCTCTTTATGAAGTTAAGCCGCTTGCTTTTTGGATAGTTGTTATTAATGTCTCCCAAAAAATTAGCACAAGCTCTTTGCCATGGTTCATTATCTTCCCATAATTTCTTTAGTTCATCAGCAGTGAAGGGCACTATGATTTCTGCTGGGTCTATGCCTGCTAGTTGACGAAGTCTCAGCTTGCCTTTTATAATTAACTCAGAGACTTTTTCCACATAAGTTTTCAGTTTCTTACTTGGTTTATGTGGTAAAAAGATCCATTCCAAAATAATATCATCTCTCTGCATTAAAATTCCTGTAGGAGAAATTTTTGATGGTAGTATGACAAGAATACAATCGAGCTCTGGATTCACCCTGTCCACATGTGCCTGTTGTAATTTTTCCTCAATCATTGTCAGTTCCTTTTCTGCTTCAGCTGTTAATTCTCTGGGACTGTTTAAATCTTTATCACCATCCAAGGTTTTGTTCAAATGAATTATTAGATCAGGTGTTATTCCAATAGCTGGTCGTAGACTGGAAATGTCTCCTAACAGTCTTTGAAAGTCATTAAGAGTCCGTAGGCGATCTCTCCTAATTTGTGCTTTTTGTGTCTTAATTTTTTGCAAACCTATTTTATAACCTAAATAATTAACAGAATCTCCCTTCTGAATCTTTTCAGGAGCGATTTGCAATCCCCATTTAGGTAAAAGTATCTTTATTTCTTCAAACAGTCTGTTCAAGGTATCCATGTTTGAATCGGATAACAAGATGTCATCCATGTAATGGTATACTATAGATTTGGGAAATTTCTTGCGTATTATTTGCAATGGTTGGTTCACAAAATATTGGCACAGGGAGGGGCTATTTAACATACCCTGGGGGAGAACGGTCCAGTGGTACCTCCTCGAAGGTTGAGAATTGTTATAAGTAGGCACTGTGAAGGCAAATTTTTCTCTATCTTCTTTTTGCAAAGGTATAGTGAAAAAACAATCCTTTAAATCAATAACTATGAGAGGCCATCCTTTTGGTAATAAAGAGGGCAAAGGAATTCCAGATTGCAGAGGGCCCATAGGTTGAATAACCTTGTTGATGGCCCTGAGATCTGTCACCATTCTCCATTTACCTGATTTTTTCTTAACCACAAATACAGGAGAATTCCAAGGGCTGGTAGATTCTTCTATATGTCCAGCATCTAATTGTTCTTGTACCAGCTGTTCTAAAGCCTGTAACTTTTCCTCAGCTAAAGGCCATTGCTTTGTCCATATTGGTTTCTCAGTCAACCATTTTAGAGGCAAGGCTGTTGGTATCTCTGAAGGGACATCAGTTGCTTGTTCTTGTACAGCCCGAATGGCCGGTTTTCTCCGTTTGTAATATCTTTTAATATTATTCTCAGAACTATAGGCTCTAGAAGTAGCAGGAATGTTAATTTCGGTATTCCATTGTTGTAATAGGTCACGACCCCACAAATTCATTGCGATATTGGCTACATATGGCTTTAATTTTCCTATTTGTCCCTCTGGCCCTATACATTCAACCCATCTCGTGCTCTGCCTTACTCGAGATAGGGTTCCAATTCCCAGGAGCTGAACATTTACATTCTGAAGAGGCCAATACGGATGCCAAGATTCTGGGGTAATGATACTTACATCAGCACCTGTGTCCAGCAGGCCAGTAATAAAAATGCCATTTACACACACTCTCAGTTTAGGTCTTTGATCATTTATAGAAGTTTGCCAAAACACACGTAACTTATCTTTCTGATCATTATTGCTTGTAACAGTAGGCATGGGGCTTCCTAATTGTCCTGATGAGGCACGTTCTCTGCAGAAACTGGATATGACTGAACCATGTTTGCCATGGGGGCCTGTGAGGCCCCCCCTCTCACGTTTCCCGACTGTATCAGGTTGCCTTGTCTATCTCTTGTAGACCTGCATTCATTCGTCCAATGTCTGCCTTTTCCACATCTTCTACATAAACCTGAAGGCTGAGTCCTCCTATTTCTGTTATTTCTAGAAGATGCATTATTATTATTATTTCTGAAAGATGCATTATTATTATTATTTCTGAAAATTCGTTGTCTACAATTCCTTTTCATATGACCCATTTTGCCACAATTAAAACATTTGGTATTCTGGTGTCTCCTTTTACCATTGGAAATTGCTTCTTCTACCCATGCTTCAGTGCCATAATCAAATGTATCAACATTGAGTGTATGCAAGACCCATTCTTCCAAAGGCGCTGATCTGAGCTTTAAAGGCCCCAAAATCCTTTTGCATTCCACATTTGCATTTTCATAAGCCAAAGACTCAATCATTATACGTCTTGCTTCTGGGTCAGATATCCCTATTTGTACAGCCTTAGTTAATCTTTGTAAAAAGTCACTAAAGGGTTCTCTCTGACCCTGTTTAACTCTGACAAATGATTCTATTCTCTGTCCTGGGTCTTGTACCCTGTCCCAAGCCCTTAAGGCTGCTGTAGTACACATGGAGAGTGTGTTTTCATCCAAATTAGCTTGTTCCTGAGGGTCAGAAAAGAGCCCTTCACCTAGAATTTTATCTAGGGAAATGTCAATTCCCTTTGCTTTTTCCTGCTGTTCTAAGAGTTTAGCCTCTTGCCTGAATAAGCATTGCCATTTCAATTGTGGTCCACTCTCAAGTACTGCAGAGCTCAGCTGGAGCCAGTCCAAGGGGGTTGCTCTATTTGTCCTGGCCCAAGATCTTAGCATCTCTTTAACAAAAGAGGCTTGCATCCCAAAAGTCATGACAGCCTGTTTAATTTCCTTGAGGTCATTCATACGGACAGGCTCCCATGTATCCTCCTTGATGACCCTAGGGTTTCTGGAACCAACCACCTTCTCTGTTGTTATTACTGGAAAGGCAGGTAGAGCTGTCGGTAGAGCTTTGTGGAAATTGTCCCGGAGAGATTTACCCATGGATGTAGTTAAAATTTGCCCTTCTACCCTTTGCTCTTCTTCATCAGAATTTAGAAATTCCTCAATCTTTTCAATTCTATTCACTATTGCCTTCTGCAATGTCTGAATCTCCTGTCCAGAATTATGTTCCAAAGCCTTCATTGAGGATTCTAAAGTATGAAGTTTGTCCGTTAGAGATAACATCTTATCTTTGGACATAATTTTTATGGCATAAACAGTGCCTTCTTGTATTGACACTCTTTCCATCAATTTGTCATAAGCTTTAGACAAAATCCGATTGTCACATTCAGCAGTTTTGATTCTCTCAGTTAATGTTTCATTTCCTACAGAAAGGGACTGAATCTTATTGTCCAAATCAGCTGTTCCCTCTTCCATAGTAATGAATTTCTCCTTAATATCAGCCACTAATGTTTCAGTTCCTACAGAGAGGGACTGAACCTTACGATCCAGATCAGCTGTTCCCTCTTCCATAGTAATGAATTTCTCCTTAACATCAGCCTGGAGAGCCTCAAACTGATTCTTGAGAAGATTGTTATCAGCCTGGAGAACTTCAAACTGATTCTCGAGAAGATTGTTATCAGTCTGGAGAACTCCAAACTGATTCTTGAGAAGATTGTTATCAGTCTGGAGAACTTCAAACTGATTTTTGAGAAGATTGTTATCAGTCTGGAGAACTTCAAACCGATTCTTGAGAAGATTGTTATCAGTCTGGAGAACTTCAAACTGATTCTTGAGAAGATTGTTATCATTCTCAATTGTTTTTAAGCGTTCTATTTCTGCCTTAAGAATCCTGGATTCATCTCGTAAAGACTTTATCATATTTCTATTATCAAACCATTTGGTGCCAATGAAAACTACGAATCCCAGAAGGATCCATAGAGGTGGCGTGATAGACACCTCTTGTAAAATCTCCCACATGGTACAATTAAAAAAACTGTTAAATTCTTGAACAGTAATGTGTTCAGACATTTTATTTATAAAAGAAAAAAAATTTTTTACCTGCAATGATCGGTTCCTGCCAGTTGTTGGTCTCTGTGTTTTTGGAGCCTGTCCTAGAACTAGCTCTTGTAGACCAGGCTGGCCTCGAACTCACAGAGATCCGCCTGTCTCTGCCTCCCAAGTGCTGGGATTAAAGGCGTGCACTACCACGGCCTGGCAGGCCTCAAACTCACAGAGATCCGTCTGCCTCTGCTTCCCAAGTGCTGGGATTAAAGGCGTGTGCTACCACTGCCTGGCAGGCCTCAAACTCACAGAGATCTGTCTGCCTCTGCCTCCCAAGCGCTGGGATCAAAGGCGTGTGCTACCTGCCTGGCCGGCCTCAAACTCACAGAGATCCGCCTGCCCTTGCCTCCCAAGTGCTGGTATCAAAAGCGTGCGCCACCACTGCCCTGCCAAGTCACTTTGTGTCAGACCAAATCTGCCGCTGTGGCAGCTTTTGTTGCAAAACCGCAGGTACTTAAGCTTCAGCTAATTCAGGCAGTGGTGTTCCGCTGTAAAACTTAGCCAAGGCAGGCAGAATGGGCCTGTGTGGCCGAGTATGTCTCGGACTCGGCACTGGGGCCGGAGTCACGAACTGAAAAACAGCACCCAGGAGGGTGCTGTGTTAGCTAGCAGGCTACCCGCTTGAGTCGAGGGCAAAATAGCCCGACGTTGGACGCCAAAATGTAGCGGCGTAAACGAATGCAGACAGTTTGTAAAAATATATATAGTTTTAATGTAGAAATAGACTTACAGAACCACCGTTCCCGCGGAGACCAGGAGAGTAGAAGAGAGAAGCTCTGAGCACGCTCGCCAAATTTATAGGCAGACATTAGCCCGAGGCGAACACGCCCCCTAAGGGGCGGGACTTATCCCTACAATTATACATTTATCAAAATAATATGTATGAATGGCTAAGAGATGCAGGAAAAGATTCTCAGTATAATTAATCACTGGCTGGAGAAATGCAAACTAAACAACCTGTTAGTTTGGCTGCCATGGAGAAGATAGCCAGTGCAAATGAACAACATTTGTGAAGATATTGAGAAAGGACTCCACACAGAAATTTTATGTGAATGAAAGTTCATGTATTCACTTTGGAATATGATCTAGGGTTCTCTTAAAAAATAAAAATTAATAATAGAAGCATCATACCATCCATGAATTCCCCCTATAGGCTTTATTGCTGGTAGAAGTTAAATCACATGTTGAAGAAATATCTTTGTTCCCCAACTTATTGACTAACTTTCATAGTGTGCTAGATATGGGTGTTTATTAATATGAATGAAGAACAAAATTTGAGTACATATGTCTTTCGTCTACATGAAAGAGGAGCATCTCATAATTTGTGACAAGGTGTGTAGTCTTGGGTGGCATTTTGTAATGAGTGAAATAAGCCACCCACAGAAATAGAGATCTTATATAGTCATAATACGCAGACTTACAAAATATAGGCACTGATGCAGTATTACTCAAAACAGCAGAAAGTATGAAGGTGGTACACGACCTAGGGATTGCTCAAGTTGGGGAGATTTAAGACAAAAACATAATTTCAGTTGGATAGATGGCATAAATTCAGTAGAACAACTCTATCACATGATGACCACAACAATAAGAAATCAGTGTACTCATGCAAAGCACTAAGTGATAATGGTGAGGCAATGGTTTTATGAGTTGTTAAATTTAGGCATTACACAATGTTGATCCTACATGTGGTGTGTGAGATTATACACAGTTTTAGAACTGCTAGT
Organism: Microtus pennsylvanicus; assembly: GCF_037038515.1. Classification (NCBI taxonomy): domain Eukaryota; kingdom Metazoa; phylum Chordata; class Mammalia; order Rodentia; family Cricetidae; genus Microtus; species Microtus pennsylvanicus. Next base: position 44,481,576 of record NC_134581.1, read on the forward strand.
CAATTAAATACTATATGAATAAAAAGTATGAAAGGATGCTGGGGCTGGGGAGGGGATTCTCCTTCAGTAGTAGATCCAGCGCAAGTGCAATCTAATGAGAAGCAGACACTTTCCAATGTTGATGCTGGTGATCTTGGGGGGTCTAGCATGTCTCAGTTGCCTGCATCTCTTCAAAGTGTCAGGAAAACAAAAGTCACATGGTAAAATCAACAGCAAGGCAGCTCTGTGAAGGAGGAAGCTCTTCACTTGAGGATGTAGATAGGGCCACTGAGTTAAGTCCCATGGAGTGTGTGGGTTTGGTGAATTTTCACGGCAGGGAAAAGTTAATAGCAACACCTGTTGCAACCCTGGGCACCTGTGGAGCAGCAGAGCTGGCCACTGCTAGAAGACACTATAGAAAGTTATCAGCACATCAGCATGAGGCCCAACACCAGGAGTCTTAGTTTTTTACCAACTTGTGTGTAGTAAATATGAGCGGCGGGGCTGTGTTCACAGCACCCCAGCCGCCTGCTCAGCTAGCTTATGCCCCGAAATAATTACACGGACACTGTATTCTTTTAATCACTGCTTGGCCCTTTAGCTCTAGCCCTTACTGGCTAATTCTGATATCCGGATCAACCCATCTCTAATAATCTGTGAGCACCGGTCTTACCGGGAAGATTCTAGCCTAAGTCCATCCTGGGTCGGGGCTGGGGCATGCTGTCTCTCTGAGGCGTCTGCTCCGGAGAGGAGAGCTGTGGAGTCTGAGCTCACTTCCTCTTCCTCCCAGCGTTCTGTTCTGTTTACTCCTCCCACCTATCTTCTAACCAATGAGGACTAAGCAGTTTCTTTTTATTTAACCAATGACCTTCCTCCATCACTTGTGGAAAAGTAGTCTCAGTGACAGAATTAGCTTAGGTGTATTTTGGCAGATACTAATGTTTTCCAATATGTTCCTATATGAAAATGAGACGTTTGTCCACATCAGAAGTAAGCAGGCCTATACCATGCTATACCATGGTATGAGAATGAGAGGGCTTTTTGTAAAAAAAAAAAAAATCAATACAAGTAAAATAACATTTCATCCAAATTCAAGTGAATTTTTTAAATAAATCTAGTTAAGCCAATGGCTTTTAAACTATTTTTGCAGACTCTAGGTATACATGAATGCATTATCTACTTTTGTAATGATTGAAGTATGTAGTCTCTGTGCAATCCTTTTCAACTCACACCTAGTACAAAGTATATTTGCCATTTCAAACATATTAACTCAAGTTGGAAATTTAAAGTATAGAAAGGTAATCGTTTTTCAGTTTCAGAACAATAAATTTACTATTGCCCAAAATACTCTAAGAGAAATTGCTAAATAATAATTTGTTTTCTCTTCTTCACTAACATTAAAAAATAATTGCTAGTTAATAGTTGATTTATTATAATATAACTATGTAATCTAAACATTTTCCGTATGAAGTATAACTACAGATAGGAAATTAAATCTAAACAGACCTTAGCTTTGTTTTCAATAGGCTTAGTGACAGGGAACAAAACAGATTTCCAAGGCAGTGTTAGCAGGTGCAGACGGGTGATGAAACTGGTGGATCTAGAATTATTTTAGTTCTTCATTCGTTTTGGTATTTCACTCCCTTATTGACTCTACATCTGGGTGATAAAGGCAGTTGCCATGGGATGTGGGTCAAATAGAATATCTAAACTACAAAACAAATTCTTGCGAGAAACTTGATCATAAGCTAATGGGCATTCTAGTTTCCAGGCTTCCCTATGAAGACTACAATGCAAGCAAAATCTAATATATGCTAGAGTAATCATTCTCCCTTTATAATTAATTATTCTTCCTCTTCTTCTATCCCACTTTCCTTCCCTTGCTTCTTTTTTTCTTTCCTACCCTTTCCTTTTTGCCTCCCTTATCAATTGCTTTATCCATTGCTATGACAATGAGCCCCACAAAAGCAATGTAAGAGGTTGGGTTCACTCAGTTTGAGAGATGGTCCATCTAGAAAGGAAGCCAAGGCAAGGGGAGCTTGAAATGTGTGATCACACTAAATCCACAATCAGGAAGCAAGGAGGGATAATATCTTCTGCCCAGTTCCCCTTCTTTTTGTTCCATCCAGGATCCTATCCAGTATGTGATGTGGGAGAGTCTTCTGTTTTGTGTTGATTTCATTGGTTAAATAAAGAGAATGCCTTGGCCCTTTAATAGGACAGAAAATTAGGTAGGCAGAGTAGACTGAACAGAATGCTGGGAGAAAGAAGCTGAGTCAGGTGGGAGAGTCGCCATGATTCTCCCACCTGAGACAGATGCAGGTTAAGATCTTTCCTGGTAAGCCACACCTCTTGGTGCTATAGACATTATTAAATATGGGCTAAAGCAAGATGTGAGAATTAGCCTATAAGAGGCCGTATATAATGGGCCAGGCAATATTTAAAAGAATACAGTTTCCATGTAATTATTTTGGGTAAAGCTAGCCGGTGGCCGAAAACTCGGTGACTGGAAGCTGCCCGCCGCTCCAACTACACATATGGTGATTCTGCTTAACTAGGGTTAGTCTTCCTACTTCAGCCAACCTAATTTTAAAAAAATCTCCCACACACATGGCAAAAGATTGTTTCCATAGTGATTCTAAATCCTGTGAGGTTGACAGTCAAAGTTAACCATCATGATTTTTCTCCTCTCTTTCTTCCTGCATCTGTAATAATTACTGATGGATAGCAATAAGTAAATTAGATGTTTGGAGAGGTTATATTTGCTGAAGATGTACTCACACTGTGTATTCTGCTCCAATGATTTAAAAAATTACAGACTTGTCAAGTATTCATATTAAGTGTTGATGAAGAATATTTTTCAGATGGATGAAATGCATACATTACAAATGTAAAGTTTTCTCTGTAAAAATTATGTGCAGTGTTCTGCACATTATTGATTCTCATCAAGCATATTTTACCAAGCTATAGATCAGTTTTCTGAATTTTTAAAAATAGTTATTTGCCTTATAATTCTTGAATTGCCATGTCAGCAATATCATGATTAAAAAACATATCAAAAGAAAGCATAAAGCTGGTAAGATGACTTAGGGGATAAAAGTGTTATTATGTACCTTGAGGACTGGAACTCAATCCATAGTAAGCATGTTTTAAAAAATCTGAGTGTGATTTTACTTTCAATTTCATAAATCCTAAAGCAATATGGAGGTGGTGGTGAGAAAGGATAAACTTCAGAAGCTTGAGGACGAGCTGGAGTACACAGTACAGCAGCAACAAGAGGAACCCTGCCTCAACAATATGGAAGGAGAGAATGGACCCCTGAATAATGCTCTCTGATCTCACCCTGCAGACTGAGATACTTACTTCCTACTCGCTCATCATACGCACACCAACAAAAGAAAGTATATATAAAACGACTATAGTTATCTCTGAAATCTACTGCTTTTTTTGCATCTGAATTGCCTATTTTAACTTATAATAGAATCCTCTCTTTCTCACATTTTCCCTTCTGCTAGAATACATTTTCATTACTGAGTTTATCAGTCCTATATCATTAGTGTATCCTGTGAAATAGTCAATTTACCTATGTTATTAAGTTTAATGTCTGCTTTTTATCACCAGGATGTTGGGTCCATAGTCTTCATACAGTGAATCAGAGAATAACATTGGAATGTTATAGAAACTGTACGTTTTTAAACTATATTATTTTACTACTTGAGAAATTTAGATTTTCATAGAAAACAGTTGGTATACAAAAGAATTCCATAATTGCCCAGAATGAAGTATAACAGAAGCATATTTATCCAGAGATAAACTCACTGAAAGGGTAGCACTGTGTGTGCACTGGGAACTAGAACCAAATCCAGCAGCCAGAGGCTTGTGCATGCTTTTCATCTGCATTTATATACTTGAGACCATGACCAAAGTGGGACAATATCTTAAAGGCTATTGGCTTAAGGAGTTTCTACAGAACCTCCCCATTTTGTCTAAATAAGAGAGGTCTAAGCCTAATGCAACATAATATACAATAAGAACAAATATCAAATATTATCCAGGGAAAAGAAGAGGCAAAAGCATACTTAAAAGTTTAGAAATACAACCAGTATGAGTAACATCAAACAATAAACATATGCTAAATGTTTCAATAGTTACCCTATTCTAATGAGTAAAAGTCTTATGTTAAAAATGGCTTAGATAAGTCATGAGAGGAAAGAAACTATGACTATCGAATCTTCACTCCATCAAAAACCATTTTGCTCGAGTTAACAGGAAGTGCAATCAAAAAACTTCCAAAAGGTGCAAAAAATGACAGATAACCCGCTACCTGAACAATCACCCAAAATCTCATTTGCAACCCTGGGGCAACCAACTTTAGCTAAGGCCTAGAGCTTGTTGACAGACTATTTTCAGAGAAAGGAGAATTTGAAAAACCATATTACCTTGTCTTAGCAAGATTTAGCAGTCTTTTTGCTTGTATCCTGCTTGTCCAGTCTGGACACTGTATATTTTGTCAGTGATGGAGGCAGGAACAGTTCTTTGCCCAAAGGCCAGTTTTGACAAGAAGAAAACAAGCTCCAAATGTCTTTGGATCCCAACATTCTCTCAGGAATAGATCATTGCTGCCAGGAGCAATCATGTCTCACGTCGACAGAATCCTAAATTATTTAAATGCCATATTCTACAGTTCTTTGAAGTGTTTGGTTACCTGTCTATGTGGAATACAATCTCTACGCATTTAACAAACCTGATTAGTCTAGCTTTAAGTATGGCAAATATGGATGACTATTTACCTGCAATTCTTAATACCTATATACTCTAAAGACTAAGGCTTCATATTAAAAAAATTAAACAATCTTTAAACAACTGTACAGCAGATGAGGACAATGACCTCAAAGTGTAAACAAAGTAGAATTGTATAATACAATATGATAAATATATACTCAAATTGCATCAATATACAAAATATCTTAAGCAGAAGTAGAAACATGTATGCAGACAATATGACAAAATAACTTTGCATAGGTGCACAAATATTGTAAGCAGAAATAGAAACATATTCAATATAGCAAATATAATTTGAATTTTTATCAATATACAAGAATCTGTACTTATGTAAATTGTCTATAAATAATAGCTCATAAGTAATCTCACTGTTACTCACTATGATTATTAGTGTAAGTTCACACTAATCTGCCAATTATCCTATCCCATTCATTTCCCTTTATTTTTTTTCAAGAAAGTTCCTGAGCCTACTTCATATCTACCCCCAAGCCTATACCAGTTATAACCAATGCCTAATAGATGTTCCTAACTCTGAGGAAAAACTTTGTTGGGAGAGGGACTTTGTCTTTTAGAAATACTTCCAGATATCATGGGGGGGGGGGCATGTTATTTCTATGGGATCCTGTAAAAACTAAAATAATAATTAAGTTTCAAGATTACTATATGGCATAATTACAAATAGTCTTTGAGTAGTTGGTAGGGCTTTTCTGAAGTTCTTATTTGAAGTTATGGCCAGAACTTTGTAAGAAAGTGCACCATCTCAGCTATCCAAGTTGGAATCACCTTGGCAGTTCGTAACCCAAAACCAATCTTAAAGTAGTGCTATCAGCATAATGAAATCATATCCACCAGGTGGAATCGTTGTTGGGGTGGGGCATCTTTTTCTTCAAAACTTCAAAGATTACAGCAGGAAAATTTATTGTTCATTGTGGAAAACTTAAACATTTATTCATATAGACATATATTCAGTGAAAGGTACCATAAATATAAAAATAGATATATGGAGAAAAAAATTTTTGAAAGCAAAGTTTTGATAATAGTAGTCCCTAAATTTTATCTTTCTTCTGTCCCATACCAGGTGGATCCTGACATGAGACAGAAACTCTGAATGTTTCTTTTAACAACATGCTTGGATTTAGAGGATAGCCACTGTCCAACTCCAAAGCCAGCTTTGATTTTTAAAAAATGGCAACTACTATTATACGTATGTCAGTAAGATCATACCCTGCAAAGGATATAGATATCATAAGTCAGATTTCTCTCTGTTTGGTGATTCTTTCTGATAGCTATCTTTAGGCATCTAGAAGTCCAAGGTCTCTTGACTTTTCAAAGATGGGTATTTTCCTGCAAAGACAAGAACAGAACTTTGGTCCAACCATTATAAGGTTCCCTTACAACCTGTAGGATTGTCACCTCTGTGGATAAGCTGTCATTTCTTTTTGCCAAGAGGTTTTTCTTTTCAAACCAAATCTTTATTAATTTTGATGATATTCATGGCTTTTCTTCTCCAGTGGAAACAAAAGTGAAACCCCTTCCCCAATGTAAGACATCTCCTGCTTTCCTTTCTGAGGTTAGTATGTCCTTTGTAATACATGGACTGATTTAATTCAGAAGTATTTTTTTATTATTATCCAATGTCTCTCTGCAGCCATTGTTCATTTCTCGTTAGTGTTAAGAAAATTCAAGATCAATAAAGCATTATGCAATCTTTTTCTGGGGGCATTTTTAATCATTTTCTGTTTATTTGTTTATTCTGCCCTATTATAGGCTGACACAGCTTCTTTTATTAACCAATGGTAGTAAAACTTGTTCACAGCATACTGAGGGAATCCCACATCAGAAAACATTTTGAGTAATCTCTCCTCCATTCTGTTCCCTCCAATTCTTTTGCTATCTCTTTTTACTTCCAATGCCATGTGCTCTGTTTTGGTTTGTTTCTTTTCCAGTTGTCAGAACTTTATGACCTTTTGATCTGAACAGCTATGCCATTTCCTTTTTCTTTTTTCCTTTGTATTTTCCTTTTTAGACAAGGGCTCACTATGTAAACTTGGCAAGCCTAAAACTTGCTATGTAGACCAGGCTTCTTGAACTCACAAAGAGTTGCCTGCCTCTGTCTCCCAAGTGTTGTGATTAATGGCATGTACCATCACATCTTGGTTTCAATAGCTAAAATTAACTTTTTCAGTGCAGTGTACCATTTTTATTTTCAAAACTGTCAAGCACATTTGCTTACATAGCGTTCTCTTTTCAAACTTCTCTAACTATTCTCTGGTATATGCTTAATTAGATGTTAGTTCACCTATAATGAAAATAATATAGAATATATCTCACAATTTTACTTTGTATAGATTTTCATTAAATGATAATTATATTCCCATTCTCAAGCTTTTATAGTTTCCCATATGTACTTGGCATTATGAAGGAATATGATTCCTTGGGAAAACAGCCGTAGAACTCATGAAATAAAGATTGTTCTTAAAATTCCAATTTGGCATTATTGTTTTGTCTATATTACAATTAAATTGGTAAGCTACAAACAAAAAGGTCTCTTAATAACCCTTAAAGAGAGAGAAAATGAGGAGGAGAATCCCAAGAACAGAGCTGGGACTAGGCACACTGGCTAAGAAAATAACTCCTCATTGTAACATCTTACATGAAAGTACCAAGAGATATCATGAGCTATTTGAACCAGTACTCAGGTTCAGTTGTTAGTAATAGAGTTAGAAACTGCACTGCTATTGGAGTTACTATCATCTGAGGGTGATGAACTATCCACCATGCTGTAAGAATAATAGTTGCCAATGTGGGCTTGATATACGTTTACTTTAGGTACATGATGGGTGAGTGCCTATAGAGGGCCATTCTTAATCACACTGCAGTGATGTGGTTCTCTCTGCTTTTAATGAGCTCTTTCAGACCTTCCTTTTGTTGTTGTTTTCAGTAAATCCTTAATAGTCTCGAATTCTGAGTTCAGAAAGCTCTTCTCTTTATTATTTTTCATTACGGCAATCATCACAGCATGTGGACAAGATTGAGTTGCAGGAATATTCCAAGTTTTGCTAAGGCTCCTCGATTAACCAGTAGAGCATCAGTTTTAATTTAGATGTGATGCATCCTCCTAGGAGGGATTCGCTGTGTACCACTCAGAGTCAGGACGATAAGACAGAAAATGCGATCCACATCTGGGTTTACAGTGCTGAGTATGGAAATTCCTTCATAGTAGGCTCAGACAATCTAAACAGTTGATGAGGGGAGTTTTCACAAAATGTTCACTTCTGTGCAATATTGATCTACAAAGACAGTCTTCCTCCATGACTTGATACCTTTGCAGTTGACTCCACAAGGCTTGCTATTTTTGAGGGAAGTCCCTTACAGCATAATTTGGGGGGGGGGTGTTTGTATTTATTTTGGCTTAAAGAATGAAACTTTGCCCTTCCTTTTTTTTCCTCAAGGTTTGTGTGAATAAAATTTAGTTTTCCAGAACATGAGCTACTACTTGAAAAATCATGGATAGTACATTATAATTTTAATGTTTTAATTTTATTTTGAGAACGTCATATATGTGTACTACATCTATATCACCCCAGTTCTTCTATGATCCTCCAACTACTCCTGTGCCACCCCTTCTCCTTCCCCAATTCACACATTCTTCTTTCATTATTTTACTATTATATAGGTATGTACACACACACACACACACACACACACACACACACACACAAACACATACATAACATGCTGAGTCCATTTAACTTTGCTCCTATGCCCATGTGTATTCAGAGCTGACAACCTAGGTTTGGACAATGATTGTGATTGTGAGAGCTTACATTGGAGAAAACAAATTCTACCTCTGTCAGCAGCTCTTCATCTAGAGGTAGGAATTTGTGGAATCCAATCACCATGTTTACATGCCTTCTGCTTCTCAGGCAACCAAGTCCACTTAATGTTGCAGGTACATGCATGGGTGTAAGCCATCCATAGAGCACGAGTAATCTCTCAGAGAGCACACCCCTACTCTAATAATACCTTAGCCAGTGGTAGAACTTTATAAATGCCCCCTTCATCAGTGCTGGGGGGTTGGCTGGCATGATGTTGTCCAGGTCTTTTGCCTACCATCACAGGCACTGTGAGTCCATGTGAACAGTGACTTTGTAATGTCTGGCAAAACTTCTGCAGTGTTCCACTCACTCTGACTCTTATAGACTTTCTGTTCTTTATTCTGAGATGATCCCTATGCCTTGGAAGCAAGGGTGTGTGACATAAATGTCTCATTTAGAGTGCGGGGCTCATTGAGAAGTCCTAAGGGCTCATGGTAGCTAGCCACACTCTGCACCACTAAGCTGTACTCATTGCACATGGTGTTACATGTCATAGATTATAATTTTCAAACATTGGAGAAAGCAGTCCTATGACAACTAAAATGCCTTTTGTCAGTAAGTCACCTATATGGGATTGAGCAAGTAGCCAGGCCATGAAGAGCATGTATTGTTCTTGCAGGTGACCCAGGTTAGATTCCCGCATGCAAGTCAGGTATTCACAACCACCTGTAACTATAGTCTAGGGGATCTGATCCTCTCTTTCGTCGTCTGTATGTACTTACATGTATGTATACAGTGTACATAAACTCTCATAAGCAGTCGAGGAGACTACAGACACACACACATATATGCACACGCACAGCATAAATCTTCTAAAAATAATAAGGAATTTAAATCCCAAAAGAATTATAAATATTGTGTTATTTTATGATTAGAAAATAGAGTATCATAAGGAATTTTTAAATTTTCAGGAAATATTTTGAATGCTGTCACTGTTTTTTTTTTTCCTTTATTCTGAGTTCATCCTGGTAGTTATACCAGTGGCCAGACTATAATAACCGAGATGCTAACTTTGATCTCATTTGTCTAAAAGGTATATGATTTAAAATACTTAAGACATGAAATAAAAAATCAAATCGTGATGTTTTACCATATGTTCTGTCTATAGGTAAGATACTTAAGACTTGAAATAAAAAAATCAAATCTTGATGTTTTACCATATGTTCTGTCTGTAGGTAAGATACTTATGACTTGAAATAAAAAATCAAATCTTGATGTTTTACCATATGTTCTGTCTGTAGGTCCTCTGAAATGACATTTACTCTAAGCTCATTGTCCATTGCACTGTTTTCAAGAGTGTGGGAAAAAAACTCTGAAATTATGGCTGTTTTCAAACGAGCTTATATATTGACAGCCTGCCACAGTGGAGTTTTCTATAATACACAAGATACAGGAGAAGGGGCCCTCCAGACCTGTACAGTCATAAGCACAAGCCTGACAGCCAGGTGTAAGTCCACACTTAGTTAAAAACATAGGGAGATGGAAAACAGTCTTCCCACCTTTTCTTATCTCGAAGAGCTTTTCAAAGGCCCTTTAGGTAAATAGAGTCACACTGGGGGATAATCCTTCAGCCTATGAAACTAGAGGGCACAACCCAGTCCATTAGCAGTTCTGGACTTAGCTCCCATTGGGAGAAATAAACCCATGTCTCAAAAGTTTCCACAGATTTACAACAGAAATTTGGATAAACTTTTTTGTATCATACATTTTAAAAATATTTTAATCAAATTAATTATTATTGAAAAATAAAATCCTTCTATATTTTTGTAAGAGCACCTAGAAAAATGTCCTTATGATCCTGTATAGAAGAGTGCCAAGGACATGGTGTTCCAGAGATGCTTATCATGATCAGAAGAAAAAAATCCAAAGACAGACAGAAGAAAACACAGGAACAAGTTTATTATAGTGACAGCCATGGCCCATTCTGAACAGGTGGATGATGACAGCCTAGGGGAGCCCCTCAGTGACAGAGACTGAAAGGAAGTTTACATCGCAGGGCGTTCTGGGAACTGAAAAACACAGTTCCAAAAACTGAATTAAAAGGGTGAGTTTGATCAAATATGATCAAAACCGGTGACTTTGGAGGTGTGCACATGAATTAGTAGCTGTAATGAGATACTGACAAGGGTCCTTGAGTTCCCCTGGAGACCACAGACATCCACAGAAACAGCTCCATGCCGTTACTACACAGGCAAGGCCACAGCTACTGAGTTTAATTTTTACTATGTGGCTTCTTGTCTTTCACTATCCTACCTCAAAGACATGAAAGAAAATTTTTTTAAAAACCTCCATAAACAAAGAATTTATATGAATGAATTATAGCTGTTCATAATTGCATTACCTGCAGTAGCCTCCAAACAGAAAGATGACAATAAATGAGTTACGGTATTTTATGTATTATAATATTATGCAGTCATAAAAACAAATGTGGGAGAATTTCATGAGCATAACCTCACAAATGTAATAAACTGCAATTTGCAGAAGAGCACAGAATCTATAATTCATCTATAATAATTTAAAATTTTCAAAGCTATAGAATATTTTACTTATAATACAAATTTATGTAGAAAGCAAATAAATAAATGATAGCAATAATGATTTTGTATCATTGGAAGTAGGACTAAGGTTATGAAAGGACATCAGAAAAATTTTCATCTATAATGCCTAATCTTATACTGTTATGCTTTGAAAGATCTTCTTAATTTCATAACTTTAAATAATCTATGCAAATGAGACTAACAACTTCAGATCTACATAAAATGCCAATAATTGCATAGTATGGTTGTGAATTCTCAGAGGAGATATTTTCTTGATAACTTCATTTCTTTGCTTTCTCTTCTATTCAACAAATATTTATTGGGTACTCATTATGTATGTGATATAGAACTGGGTATTAAGATCCTTGTCTTAAAGGAAATAGGCATTCATGATGCATTGATTTTCTCAAGTCTATCTATGAGTCTAACTATGTTTGGTAAATTTGGTCCAAATTTGAAATAGTTCCAACACTGTACCCCATTCCCATTTGGATATTTTCTCTGAGAGTATCACATACAGGATACTCTTCTCAGCTTTGTTCATTTGAGTCGACCACAAGCTGAAAGTTTTCTTATAGACTGTCAGTTTAAGCCCTAGTTTTACTTAATGCCCTCTTGCCTGAGTCCTTCTCTTGATTTACATTTCTAGAAAAAAAAGTTCTCTCTTCTTGTGTTACACCATCATTTATAGTTTAACGTTCATAAAAAAACAATGCTAATGTGCACCTGGTCATTTATGATGACTTTCCCATGTTCTTTGGCACACAGCAAATGTTGTCAGATGAAAGTGTCAGTCTCTTTGAACCTCTTACATGCTCTCAATGTTTTTATGTTCTAAATATTTGCAAACTTTAGAAAACCAAATAACTAAAATCCATACTCTTCATATTTGGCTTTTAATTTTTGAAGATGAATCCACTTTGATCATGCTTGTCCCAGGGTGAAGATTGAAAATGACTCTGGAAGACACATCTATTTTCTTGTAAGTCTTTTAGTAATCTTCTCACACAGTGTTGGTCTTGCAAGCCTTCTTCGTTTTCTTTAGCACGTGGCTCAGAAGGAGATCATTCACTGGTCATGAGAAAAAGTTAAGCCGTTGAGGTAATATAGACTTGTCATTTAGGCAAAGTCTCTAAAATATACAACTTTCTGTTATTTTTCTAATTTTCAGCCACAAAGCAGTGGTTCTGTTTAATTTTCCATATGGATGCAGAACATTGCATTCGCCTTCTAAGTGTGTACTGCCAATGTTTTTGCATATTGCATCCTAAAAAGACTGAACAAACTGTAAGGTAATGAGGTCCTGGAGCTCTCAATCTGTCTCTCTGGCATCTGCGGTAGTTCTCTGGGTCTTATATTAACATTGAGAAAACTTTGTCAGCCACTGGTGGCTGTGTGCCCATGGAGAGTGGACTGAGAGACTGGTGCTGCATAGGGGTGTGGACCATCACCCTAGGGAAGTTCTATAAGAAACACCAATATAAAAGATATTGTAATAGAAACATATGGGCGAGATACACTGGATTAAAACTTATATTCTATCCATGGGCAACAATTCAAAATCACAAAGTGCTACAGATTTACAGTGATCTCCCCCACATTCTGCCAAAATTGAATAGAGGGCCCTGTGATAAGTAAGGTAGAGAGAATCTCTAAATCTTTAGCTTATGAATATGAAAACAGTACCTTGAGGTGTGTTTATGTGTGCACTTGAATGTGTTCCTTGTATAGCTGACTCTATTTCTCAAATAATTTAGACAATGCCGGGCGGTGGTGGCGCACGCCTTTAATCCTAGCACTCGGGAGGCAAAGGCAGGCGGATCTCTGTGAGTTCGAGACCAGCCTGGTCTACAGAGCTAGTTCCAGGACAGGCTCCAAAGCCACAGAGAAACCCTGTCTCAAAAAACAAAACAAAACAAAACAAAACAAAAAAAGACAATGATTATACCCAAGGTGAAACTCATTCATCAAAGACCAAAGCATTGTCATGTGGATTAACAATCACTTAAGACTATTTGTTTTTAATTCATCTACACTTGTACATGCAACATTCCTTTCTTCCAATCAAACAAATTTGAAGAAATGTCTGCTGCAGCTTTTTGGTTGAATGGTACAGGTCACCTCATTAATAGGCAAACAAGGGAAAGGGTCGGACAAAAAGCAGCACCTAATATTCTAGACTTGGCAGCAGGCAGGGGGACAGGTGGTAGAAATCTCTCATGCTGAAAGGTGCTCAGAAAGGTGACACTGAACATGGGTAATAGAGAAAAGTTTAACTACCCACTTCTCCAATTTAGAAATGCTACTGAGAACCCAATGTTCTATAGACGAAGGATCAAAATCCTCAGTTAACGGTGATTTGTATGTAGAAAGGAAAAGGACATGCTGTAAATATCAGGTAGCTTATTTCATGCCGTGCCAGAGGGAAGACAATAAAGATAGGACTATATTCTGCAAGGTTGAAAATGAATCTGCCATAAACATCTCCTCTCAAACCCACAGGCATGAATGATAAAATATAAATGTGGTGTCTGTAACATTGGAGAGGTGAAACTGACTTTAAAATTCAGACTGCTTAGTACTGATAATAGGAATGCTTAACAATGGGGAAAGATGGGGTGGTTCTGAGACGCTGTCAGTCATATCCTTGGCTTCCGTTGCGTGGTTAACTTATTCAAGGGTGTTGAAACAGCTATCAAGAACTAAGACACAAGGATAATTGGGAAAAATCAAAAGTCATCTGAAACAGGAAGGAAGACATGGTAGAATTCAAAATATGGTCAACTGTCAACCAAAAATGTCTTTGTAATAAACTACTGGAGAACAAACAGCCTGTGATATGTAGAGAGAGAAAGGGAAGAGGAAGAAATAAAGCTTTAGCTATGATTATCCACTCCAGATATCAGGCTGGACCCTCCATGCCCAGCCCAAAAGCATTAGACACAGCAGCTTTTAGACACTGAGAGCAGCCATTCTCTGCAGGAATGGTGCTCTTCAGTCTGGCTCTTCCCCCGTGCCTTGAGCTACTCTACTGTACCCTCAGCTCGAGACTATTTGCGTTTCGTTTACATCTCCCTCTTTTGCCCACTCTTGCCGTTCCTGCTTCTTCACTTTCCTTTAAGTCAGTCTTTGAGTTTCCAAGCAAGACATTTAAAGATTAATTTTTGGTATGTGATATTTTAATATCTTACAAATCTTGTGATTCATTCTATTTCTACTGAAGGATATTAATTTCATTTGTTTTACTTTTGATGTGCAGCTTGCTAAAAATGGCCAGTGTGATATATTTGATAAATGCCTAAATAATGATATAATTAGTGTTAATATATTCATCACTTCATGCTCTTATCTTCTTCAAATTGTGTTTAAAACTTACTCTCTTCGCAAGTTGACAGTAAATACAATATAATTAATATTATTATTATTTTGTTTTGTTTTTCAAGAGAGGGTTTTTCTGTATCCATGACAGTCCTTAAACTCATTCTGTAGACCAGGCTAGCCTTGAACTCACAGAGATTAGCCTGCCTCTGCCTCCCAAATGCTGGGATTTAAGGTGTGTGCTACCACCACCCAGCTAACATCATATTGAGTGAGGTCAACCAGACCCAGAAAGACAAATATAATATGTACTCACTCATAAGTGGCTTTTAGAAATAAAACAAAGAGAACTGGCCTACAATTCACAATCCCAGACTCTAGACAACAAAGAGGACCCTAAGAGAGACATACATGGTATGTATGTCTACATGGTAAGTAAAAAAGACAAGATCTCCTATAAATTGGGAGCATGGGCATCATGGAAAAGAATAGAAGGGGAGGGGGAAGAAAAAAGAGGAAAGAGGAGAAAAACATATAGCTCAATAAAAACAATGAAAAAGACTTTTTATAAAAGGAAAAAAACCAATGTAATTAACTAAGTCCTCAATTTTTGCATTCGCTATCTATATTCTTTTTACATAACTACAAGTTTGCATTACTCTTTATTTTTACCTATATACCCCCCTGTGTCAACTGTTCTAGCTTTGTGTCCATGTACTTGGTTGCTGTTTTTAAATAACACAGAGAACTCAGATCATAAGGTATTTCTTTTTCCCTCTGTCCTCCCCTCTCTATATCACAATTAATTAATTAACTAATTGCTAATCCAATCACTTACTAATATCGTGGTTGTTTTCATAATTTTATACTGTGAATAATATTTCAATTAAAATGAGAATGCAAATATCTTTATGAAGTGATCATTTTATGTCCTCTGAATATATAGTCATGAAACATATCAATAGGTGTATAGTAGTTATCTTTTAATTTTGGGAGGAAACTTCCATTTTTTTCTATAAAGGTTATGTCAATCTACATTCCAACCAACAATGTTCAAGCTTTGCCCTACCTTCTGCCTTCATCAATATTTGCTTTTGATCTTTCTTTCTTTTCTTTTTTTGGTTAAAGTCATCTGAACTCATGTGAGATGACATCTCACTGTAATTTCGATTTGCATTTTCAAGATTAGTGACAGTCATGAGCATCTATATGTATGATTAGTGTCCATTTCTAGGCATTCTTTACAAAAAATTTCTCTTAACTATTTGAAAATCATGTTATCTAGTCAATGGTATGAAATTGTCTGAGATTTTCATCACATACTTGAATATTAGTCTCTCTCTCTCTCTGTGTCTCTGTCTATTTGTCTCTTAATCTCTCTCTCTCTCTCTCTCTCTCTCTCTCTCTCTCTCTCTCTCTCACACACACACACACACACACACACACACACACACACACACACAATATTTTCTCCCTGTCTGTATTGTGTGCTTCTAGGTTTAATGGCTATTGCCTGTGCTGTGCAGAGTTTTGATTTTATGTCATCGTATTTATTTTGTTGTCTATGCTTTTGACATCATGCTTTTAAAATGATCAGCAAGGTGTTTCTTCCATGCTTTGTACTTTTATAGTTTCATATTTTTTGTTTAATCTTTGTTATGTTTAAGTCCATGTTGAGTAGATTTTAGGATATGCTGTGAAATTAATGTCTAATGTTTTGTTTTACCAGTGCTTTAAAGACTTTATTTATTCTTTCTACATGGTGTCTCATTGCTATCTTTTTTTTTTATTATTGAGAAAAAAAATTTCCGCCTCCTCCCAGCCTCCCACTCCTCCTCCCCTCCCCCCACTCCTCTCCCCCTCCCTCTCAAGTCTGAAGAGCAGTCAGGGTTCCCTGCCCTGTGGAAAGTCCAAGGTCCTCCCCCCTCCGTCCATGTCTAGGAAGGTGAACATCCAAACTGGCTAGGCTCCCACAAAGCCAGAACATGAAGTAGGATCAAAACCCAGTGCCATTGTCCTTGGCTTCTCAGCAGCCCTCATTGTCCGCCATATTCAGAGAGTCCGGTTTTATCCCCTGCTTTATTTACTTTAACAATAGTTGGTCCTGAGTTACCTGGACTGGTTTCTGGGTTTTCTGTTTTGTTCTGTTGGTCCGTATTCCCGCTTTTATACCTGAATTGTACGTTTTCATTAGCTCTGTGGATTTTGAAAACAAATAGTGTAATGTCTTTCTTTAGGTTTTTTTGTTTGTTTTGTTTTGTTTTGTTTTTTGCTTTTTCTAGACAGGGTTTCTCTGTGGCTTTGGAGCCTGTCCTGGAACTAGCTCTGTAGACCAGGCTGGTCTCGAACTCACAGAGATCCACCTGCCTTTGCCTCCCGAGTGCTGGGATTAAAGGCATGCGCCACCATCGCCTGGCTTTAGTTTTGTTCTTTTGTCAAGAGTCACTCAGGCTGTTTGGGTGTGTTTTTTTTTTTTTTTTTTTTATGAAATTCTGGTTATCTTTTCAGCTTTTGAGAAATAAATAAGATTTGTGTCTTAGCAAAGACTGTTTGAGTTTGTAAACAACTCGGCTAAGATGGACATCGTAATATTTACTCTCCTATCCATGAGACCAAGACACTTTTCCTTTAATTTGTAACTTCGGGTCCTTCCACCAGATTTTTGAATTTTCTACTATTTTCCTGAGTTAAGTATATCTTCAAAAGCATTTTATTTCATTCTATCTCAAATAACAATGAACTATATGAAATAGAAATTGAGATATTGCTTTTTTAAATACCCAAAAGGTCACTCAGTACACTCTCTGGCATAGACTTGTAGACCCTTCCAACATTCCTCTCCCTTACGCAGAGTCCAGGGCTCTCTTCCACCCAAGTGCGGGTTTCACAGCATGCGGACTTCTGTTCTACTCCCACTGACAATGATGGCCTTGCGCCTGAGTGCTGTTCCACCGTCTGTTGTTACCGCCGCCTACTGGTAACCTTAGTCCTTCCTTTTTTGTCATCTAGTTTCTTCCAGTCATGAGACAACAATGATAGTAAACAAACAGTATAGATTGCCAAATAACTATAAACAAAGAATATGGAAGTCTCGGATTTTATGGCATTGACACCAAACAACAAACAAAAAGAACATCCATGATGGTTTATGCCTTTAATCCCAGATTTGGGGAAGCTGAGGCAGGAGAATGATTTTTCATAGTGGTTTCTAGGAGAGTTACAAATCTGTACCAACACTTTCCTCAAAGAGAAATTAGAATAATGTAAGTGAAAATGCAGTTTACATTAGTGATAACTGGTAACAAGAACAGAAGTAAGTGGGGAAGAGTTTGAGAACTCTGAAACTTTATGATGGATTGATAGAGTCAGCCCTCCCACATCAATTGGATTGTCTTAATGGCAAAGGATTGATTGCCCACAGACCAATCTAGGAGAGACATTTTCTTAATTGAGATTCCTGCTTCTGTACTCTAGCTTGTCTCAAGTTCACAAAGAACTAAGTGGTACATGAAGGGTAGCCAACTGTTTTTTGATTAAAGTTCAGGCAGGTGTAGTGGTTTGAATAGGAATGTCTCCTTAAGCTCTGATGTTTGGTCTCCAGGTTAGAAGGTGTGGCCTTGCTGAAGGAAGTATGCTGCTGGGAGGCGGGCTTTCAGATTAAATGTCTCACATCACTTCCACTCTATTCTTTCTGCTTGGTACTTCTGGTTAAGATGTGAGCTCTCAACTTCCATCTCCTGTCACCATGACTACCATACCTCTCATGTTTCACCATGATAGACTATTATCCCTTGGAGGCTGTAAGCAAAAGTAAATCCTTTCTTCCATATGTTGCCTTGGTCATGATATTTCAATGATGCACCAGGAAAATCACTCAAACAATGTGGTCCTGTAAATTCGACCACGAACCCATGGTTGGGAGCTCATTAGTATCAAACTGCCCTCTAAATTTCTATCTCTGGACCCATATATTACTACAGCTTTCAGGCCTCCCCAGAGAAATTTCTTTATGCAATGAATGGTGGTTAGCACAGAATTCACAGCTGGTCAAAAATGCAGAGAGTAAGTGGAGTACTCATCCACACAGGGGGCATCTCTACCACACTCTGTTCTAGTTTCTTTTCTGTTGCTTTGCTGAACACCTTGATCAAAGGCAACTTGGGGAGGAAAGGGTTTATTTTAGCTTCCAGTTTATAGTCCATCATAGAAGGACACCAGCGGAGGAACCCAGAGGCAGGAAGAAAAACAGAGACAGGAGAAAAACAACACACACACACACACACACACACACACACACACACACACACACACATTTTATCTGGTAGTCTCAGGCCCGGGGAACTCTACCCCTGCTACTGTCCTTGGTAGTTGTCACATGTTCACAGAATCTATAAAACTCATGTTTCCACTGCAGCTGAGGCTGTACCTTCCTAGACTCTTGAGTTCTTTATATATTCTAGATACTCACCTGTCAGAGGCATAGCTGGTAAAGATTTTCCCCATTCTGTAGGCTGCCTTATTGCTTGATCTATTTTGTGCTATACAGAAACTTTGTAGTTTAATGACAACCCACTTATTCATTGTTGACTTTTTTCCTGTATAATCAGAGTCCTGCTAAAAAGTCCTTTCCTGTGCCAGTAAGTTCAGTCTTAATTATTACTCTATCAGATTCTGCTGGAAGACAATGCTAGCTGATAGAGGTCACAGTCTACCTTGGCCTGGCATCTCCTTCTCTAGGCTGGGAAATATGAAAACCTCCTCCCCCTATAAGCAAAGCTTCTTGTTCTCTGCTTAATCTTATCTGAAGGATGTCTCTAAGTCCAGGGTACCTAACTTATCTCAGGAGTGACACTGGGCACCGTTACCTGTAAAGACTTTTCCCCTGACAACCCATATGGTAACTGGAGAGATAGGACACCTTATTGCCACATACAAAGCCTTGTGATGGGAGTGTGCCACTTAATGAAAATTAAAATTTGTCCCAAAATTCCCTAATCTTACATTCTGGAATAAAGGTGAGTTGATTCACTGAAGTTTGTCTCCTTGAAGACTGTCTCCATTTGTGATCATGAGCTGTGTACAAAGCTTTCTGTTGGAACTTCTGTCTTTTTCCCCTCTCAGATTGATGGGTGATGGGCCTAGAAGGGAAGGGGATCCCCCACACAAGACTCAGGATATCGAGTCTTATACTGAAGTCCTGAATTTATTTGGAATTGAGTTTTGTTTGAAGTGTGAGATTAGGAAGGAGTTTCATTCTATGTGTATCCATCCAGTCTGACCAGCTCTATTTGTTGAAGATGCTGTCTTTTTGCAAATGTGTGTTATTGGGTTCTTTGTCAAAATCAGGTGGCTATAGGAGTGTTGGTTTATATTGGGATCTTCTGCTCTATTCCATTGATTCATTTCTTTTTATGTTAGTATCCTGCTAGTCTCACACTCTGTAGTACTGAAATCTGTGATGGTAATACCTCTAGCAGTTCTTGTTGTTTAGGATTGTTTTGGATATCTGGGCCTCTTCTTTTTTCTTGCTAAGTATTAAAGTACTATGTTGAGCAGTAGCTTAAGATTGGAACTTTTTATCTTCTTCCTGATTTTAGTGGAGATATTTGTTGTTTATTTTTTCCTTTAAGATTATGTTAGCTGAGGGCTTTCTGTATATTGCCTTTATTATGCTGAGATATGTCACCTGTATCTCTACTTTCTCCAGGACTTTAATCATGAATGAATGTTGGAATTGTTGTCAAAGACCCTTTCTACATCTCAAGAAATGATTGTATCTTGAGTAATAAAAACCCAGAGACAGATATTGGGGTTCATTTTGAAGATCAGAAAAGCAAAGCAGCTAGCCACTAGAGAGTTCTTACCTCTATCCTCAGTGTGACTGCGGATTGCAATGTTCTCCACCAAACTTCAGATTTCAGACTGAGCCCTGAGCTCCTGTCTCTTCCCATTTTATATTCCTCTCTAGTGCTGAGATTAAAGGCATACATCACCACCTTTATGGCTAACTAATGTGGATACTTGTATTAAAGGCATGTGCCACCACTGCCGGGCCTATATAGTAGACTAGTATGGCTAGCCTTGCACTCTGATCTTCAAGCAAGCTTTATTGATTAAAACACAAATAAAACATTACTATATTTCTCCTTTTGTGTAAAATTAAATAAGAAGGCTCTAACTAATATAGGAAAAACTATATTATACTATATAATAATTGTATACAATAAGTACATTAACAATGTCTAGTATATTTTTATTTGACAAATTCCTATAACATAGTCCACTATCCCATCTTGGTGAATCTAAAGTCTTGTACCTACTTTACTTTCTATCATATTACCACCCAAAACAATCCTTTGATATCTCTCAACCTTTTACACTTTACACTTCTTTAGTGAATTTCTTTTCTGAATGTCATAAACAGAAAAACTACAACTATAACTATCTAGTCTTCAACTCTCTCAAAGACCCAAGAAAGAAATAATATTAACTAAGTAGGAAGTGCAAGCAAGTGACTTCCAAAAGAAATGTGAGAAATGACAGAAACAACTGACTGCAAAGTTCCTCTGCAACTTTGGAGCATCCATCATCAGCCTAAAGGCCTAGAATATTCAACAGACTTTTCTATGAAGCATTATTTTTGAAGTACTGCCCCACCTTGTCTTGGCAAGTTGTGGCACTCACTCTCTTTTATATCCTGCTTGTCCAATTAGGATAGCATACTGTCAGCAGTTGAGGCACAGGCATTTTCTTGCCCAATGGCTTACTTTTGCCACAGAGAAAGTAAACTCCATGTGGGGTTTCTTCAATATTCATTATCTTCTCTGAAGTAGATTGATGCTGCCAATAGCATCAATTGTCATTAAAAACCATGTTTTTAAATCATCTTAAATGCCATATTCTGTAGCTCTCTGAAGTGTTTGAAGATGCCATGTTTATCTAAAATATATCTCTGTTTAACCTTGAAAACATACCTAATATGACTACAAGTTTAATTGTAATAGGTGACTAATTACTAACACGCATTGACTTATTTTCCTAAGCAGATAGTGATAATAGTTTTCAAGAACTAGAAATTTGCATTACACTGTTAAATAAGCTGTATAAATACAATATGTTTAATGTTTTAATAACTTAGGACTTTTCATGACAATGAGACACGTCTGCTCCTGGCAGCACCAATCTACTTCAAGAGGAAGATGGGCATCGTAGAGGATCGTTATGGAGTTTGATAGCCATTTGGGCAAGAAACTGTTCTTGCCTGGACTATTGCATAAACTGGACACAGAGACCCCACATAGAGAGGACTGCTGAACTTGCCTAAAGGTGAGATGGTCTTTCGGGGTTCCTGATTCATAAAAGAGTCTGCGAGACATACTGCAGGCCACAGCAGAAAGTGACTGAACTGTCTTTGAAATTTCCTGCTTCATGGATACTATGGCCTGTAGGCTGAAGATGGATGCCCCAACAGTACAAAAGAACTTTGGGTGACTGTACAGGCAGCGAGATGTCTCTGACATTTCTAGAGTTTGGAAGTTGCTTACTTCTTACTTGCTTAGGTAATATTATATCCTTCTGGAGTCTTTGATGCAGTTGAAGAATAGATAGATAGTTATACTTTTCCTCAGTTATGATAAAAGATAAAATAGATATAAATATTGTAACTGTAATTCTTACTTGATAACTGTTTTGATATATGTAATTTTATTATGTTAAAGTTAAAGCCTTTCTTTTTTGTTTCAACAGAAAAAGGGGAAATGATGGGGGAGAGTCTTCTGTTTTGTGTTAATTTCATTGGTTAAATAAAGAGACTGCCTTGGCCCTTTAATAGGATAGAAAATTAGGTAGGCGGAGTAGACAGAATGCTGGGAGAAAGAAGCCTAGTCAGGCAGTCACCATGATTCTCCTCTCTGACACAGACGCAGGTTAAGAATCTCCCTGGTAAGCTATCACTTCGTGGTGCTACACAGATTATTAGAAATGGGTTAATCAAGATGCGAGAATCAGCCAGTAAGAGGCTAGAGCTAATGGGCTAAGCAGTATTTAAAAGAATACAGTTTCCATGTAATTATTTCTGGTAAAGCTAGCAGTGCAGGAGGCTGGTGGCGGGACGCAGCCCCGCTCCTCACTACATATGTTAAACAAGATTAGAAATATATGCACAGTCTGTTTTAACAAAATTAATCTAAAATTTGTACCAATATACAAAACTTATATACTGCATACAAAGTCCAAGTTAATGTAAAATATTTAAAACTAGTAGTTTTTTTTAAGTAGACTCAATAATCTACCTTTTATCTTTTCATATCTATATCTTCCCTTTTATCATTTCAGAACAAGGACTCTGAATCTAATCCCCTTTGTTCAACTTTCCTCCTGACTATACCAAAAACAACTTGTGGCCAACCACCCTAAACAATGACCAATATCCATAACCCATGGAATGACCAAAAACTACCTACCCAACCTCTTGGGAATGTGGGCATCATATTCTTAAATTTACTTCCTGCTGTCTTGGGGAAACAATTTTAAGGATATTCTGAAAAGAAAATTTTGGGTTAATTGTTAACTCCTTGGGCAGGTAGTTTTATCATTTGTTGTCCAGTCTCTGGGTAATGGAAAAGTACAAGGCTTGTCTCAAGCCCAAGCTAGACTAGTCTGTGAGAATGAATCATCTCAGCAAGCCACCTCAAAATTGTTCTGAGCAATTTGCAGTTCAAAAGCCAATCTCTAGGTAGTGTTTTTCAGTTTAGCAGTGTTATCATAATCCTGGAAGAACTGTCGTTGTGGGGCCGCTTTCTCCCTTTTGGAGAATTCAAAGGTCACTATTAAGCATGCTCATGGTTCACTGCAGAAAACTAATAGAAGCTCAAACCCAAAATCATGTACAAGTAGGCATATGAAACTTTTTTCTAGAATTAGTACTCAATATCACCATTAATATCATGACAAAAAGTTTAATATATATTAATCTTATAAATTATGAAATAATATTTACACCTTAAGAAAAGCTGTTAAAGATTCGATATAAAACCAAAAGAATATGATATTAGTTGCAGTAGAATCTACATATTTATTTTTCTTCTGTCTCATATCAGTTGGTTATTCTGACATGAGACATAGAGTTAAAATTTAACTTTAATAAGCATGTTTGGATTTAGAGAAAGAGAGAGCCAGAATCCAACCCCAAAGCAAGCATGAATCTTTAATGGTACTGGGAATACAGAAAGGCAATTTTCATTATTTGTCTGTAGAAAATAGCAGAAACAAACATTTGGGAAGATTTATGAAATTTTATTCTGTTGGAAATGTGATATACCAATAGGACAATTTACTCTTTTTCCTGGAACATTTTTTTCTGGATGATTTGTCTTTTTCTTCAAATGTCTTATTTGTCCAATGGTCTTTGGTTTTCTTAGCTGGATCCCGTTATTCTCCTGAAAAGACAAAACCCTTCACCAACACTAATTTGGGGAGGTTCTCTTTTGATAAGTTATTTCTGATTAAATGAAAAGCATTTATTGGTTTTGTAGGTTAGTTAGATTAAAAAGCCATGCTGCTTGATGAACTATCATCTCTTCTATTTAAGAGGTGTCTCTTGTTCAAATAGAATTTTTATCAATGTTGATGGCATTCGTAACTTTTCTTTTCCTGTGGAAACAGAACCAAAACCTCTTTCCCAACATAATACATGTCCTGGTTTCTATTCTGAGGTCAATACATCTTTAGAGTATACCAATTAATTTATTTCTGTAGTTTTTTTCTACCCTCCAATATCTCTTTATAGCTGTTGTTCCTTTCTCATTAGCATTTAGAAAATTCAAAGTTAATAAAGCATGGTGCAATCTATTGCTGAGGTATTTATCTTCACTTTCTGTTTATTTAACATATCCTTTAAAGTTCAAGTTGATCTTCCTATAACTATGTGGGCTGTAGGATTGTGTGGTATACCTATAATATGCTTTATATTATAAGAAAAAAAACCGCTTCATTTTCTTAAAGTCGTGTGCTGGAGCATTATCTGTCTTTATTTGCACAGGTATACCCATGATGGTCATACCTTCTAGCAAATGTATAATTACCGAATGAGCCTTTTCCAATCTTTTGCAAAGCTATTGCCCATTGAAAACCTGAATAGGTACCAATGGTGTGGTGTACATATTTTAGTTTTCCAAATTCTACAAAATAGAACACATCCATCTGCCAGATTTCATTCCTTTGAGTACCACTTGAGTTACTCTCTGCAAGTACTGGTATTTGGTTGTATAAAGAAAAAGTGCATTTTCATATAATTTCCTTGGCTTGTTGACATGTAATGGAAGAGTCTTTTTTTAAGCCTTTGCTAATGACATGAGTTTTTATGAAATTTGGGGCCTCAAGTATATTTCCAATCAATAATTGATTGATTTCTCCATTACCTTCTGCTAGAGGACCTGGCAGACCTGTATGGGATTAGACGTATTTTATGTATATGGGATGATTCCTATTCTTGATTAAATCTTGTACCTGAATAAATAATAAAGTCAATTCTGTATTATCGGGTATAAAATCAGCAGTTTCAATATAAAAAACATCTCTTTATGCATATTGCAAATCAATAACTATTTGAGTATGGTTTCTTATAATAGGCATTATGCTCTTTAATTGATCTTGGGAGATTTCCATACCTCTAGTTTTATTCCATTGTTCTATAATCTTAACTTCTTCTATGAGCCAGGTACTCCATTGTAATTACAAACTGAAAATAAGTTTGACATTTGTTTCACAAAAAGCCAATACATGCCACATGAGACTATTATTTCCTTGAATCTCCTTAAATCTAACATTGGCATAGGAGTCAAACTATCTCCTTCAGAGGCTCTATCATTTGACATTTCTTGTAAAGTTACTGGATTTATTAAGATTGGTTGTTTGAAAACCTTAGGTTGTTCCTCTCTAGCCTTATAATGCCATGCTAAAATTGTTTCTCTATTAAATTCTTCTGTCTGGACCTGAATTTCTCTATTATTTGTTTTATTACGTTTTTCTAAGGTCTCTCTTGGCAGTCAAACCAAACAACATTTTAAGAAATAAACCAAGAATTATCAACACAACAAGGATTATCAAAATGATAATAAGTAGTATGTCAACCCCTGTTGATTATCCCTTTATTTAGTTGTTTCATTTTTAAATCATGTATTACATAATTAAGCAGAGGCCTGACTTTCTCTATTTTAATTATGTTTCTCATTATTTTAATGTTGGGAAGACTCTCCCTTTTAACTAATTCCTTCCTTAAGAATTTCCAATGTTCTTACCAAATCGGCCACTAATGGTGTTAAAGATGTGAGGATGATTGCTGCTGTTTAAAACAGTAAAAGTCTGACTGGATTTCAAGATAGCTACCTAGTTTGGCAGCAGCTTGAGAAGGGGGTTCAGGGAAAACCCACCAGGATAAAAGAAAGGAAAACCTAGCTGGTAGGGCAGTGACTCCAGCCAGGTGTATATGCTGGAGGTTACAAAGCCACAGGCAAATGACATTCCTGTGAATTCATACCTCAGATGTTGGATGTCAGATGTAGCGTGAGCAATAAAAAAACAAAGGACAGATATTGGGGTTTAAACTGAAGACCAAAAAAGGAAAGCAGTCAATCCGCTAGAGAGATCTTACCTCTATCCTCAGCATGACTGCAGACCACAAAGCTCTCCACCAAATCTCAGACTACAGATTGAGCCCCTGATGTGCACCACCACCACCTAGAGTGATATTTCATTTGTATTTTAATAAATACAGCTTGCCTGAAAATCAGAGAGTAAAACAGGTACATTGATTAACCATACAGACCAGGTAATGGTGGCACACAACTTTAATCCAAATAGCCACACTAATTTGCCATAGAAATTGCGTGGTAGTGGTGCATGTCTTTAATCCCAGAACTAGAGAGGAATATAAGAAGGGAGGAGACAGGTTTGAGGATCAGTTTCATTCTGAGGCTGCCTGGAGGCAGGATTGCCATTTTTGGACTGAGGTAGCAATAAAGACCAGCCAGCCACTGGTCTTCAGGTGGAACCCCAATATCTGTTTCTGTTGTTTTTTTTTTTTTATTAATCATGCTACAACTGTCTGACCTCTGTGACTAACTAGTGTGGCTGCTGGGATTAAATGTGTGTGTCACAACTACCTGGCCTGTAAGGTAGACTAGTGTGGCTAGCTTTGCAATTTGATCTTCAAGCAAGCTTTATTTATTAAAACACAAATAAAATATTACCATAAATGATTATGTGTTTTTGGCCACTAGATTATAATATAAATATAACAGGTGATATTTATTGATTTATGTATTTTTGAACACTTTTGTATCTTTTGGATAAAATCCATTGATTATGATGGATGGTCCATTTTCTATGATTTCTTGAATTCAGTTTGCAAATCTTTTATTGAGAATTTTTGTATCTATATTCATCAAACATATTAGCTGATAATTTCCTTTTCGGTTGAATCTTTTTCTGGTTTTGGTATCAGGATAACATTGGTTTTGTAAGATGATTTTGGAGATGATTTCTATTTTGTGGAATAATTTGAAGAGTATTAGTTTTTCTTTGAAGTTCTGGTATAATTTTGCACTGAATCCTTCCATCCCTGAACTCTTTGCTTTAGTTGGGAGATTATCAGTTGTTGCCTCCACCTAACAGGATGTTATGGTTCTATTTACTTCATCTTGACTTAGCTTTGTTAGACTGAATATATAGAGAC
The DNA here is from genome assembly GCF_037038515.1 of Microtus pennsylvanicus. Classification (NCBI taxonomy): domain Eukaryota; kingdom Metazoa; phylum Chordata; class Mammalia; order Rodentia; family Cricetidae; genus Microtus; species Microtus pennsylvanicus. The sequence goes on from NC_134581.1 coordinate 44,508,803, forward strand.
ATTCATCCATTTCTTTTAGATTTTTCATTTAGTAGCATATGTATCGGCATAAATAATTGCAAAGGCAGATATTAAAGAATATATATATGTATATATAGATATAGATATATATAGTTTTAATATTTAAACAAACTTACAGAACCAAGGTTCTAGCGTGGAGCCGTTTTCCCAGGAGGCAGGAAAAAAAAAAGGGAGGGCGCAGCCTCTGTGTGCTCGATTTAACAGTCAACAATCGCCCGAGGCAAACCTGCCCTAAAGGGGGCTGGCTTAACCCTACATCTCCCCCTTTTGTCTAAATAAGCCAGAACGAAACCTAATACAACTATAAACAATAATAACAAATGATAAATATAACTAACAATATTGAGAACAAAAGTTTTGCTAGACATTCTATCTCAAGGAGTCTAAATAATGTAGAAAGTAACTACAATTAAATAATCTTCAACTCCGTCAAAGATCTGAGAAGGGAATAAATATTACTTAACAAATTGAGAGATATCAAGAATGTGCAACAAATGACATAGGCAACTGACTACCTGGGCAATCACCCAAAGTCTCGTTTGCAATGTTGAGTCAACCAACTTTGGCTAAGGCCTAACATAACTGACATACCATTATCAAATGCAAAGAACTTTCTTAGAATTATCCTACACTGTCTTGGCAAGATAAGACAATCCTGTTTCATATCTTAGTCAGTAGTTGAGGTATGAGCTTTTCTTAACCCAAAGGCCAGTTCTGCCAAGAAGACAAGCTCCCAGTGGAGTAACTTTGGTGCTCAACGTTCTCTCGGGAGTAGAGTGGTGTTGCCAGGAGTAATTGTGTCTCATTGGCACAGAATTCTAGGTTAGATTAAAGGCCATTTTCTACAGTTCTTCAAAGAGGCTGAAGATTATACTATCTATACTATATAATCTCTATGTATCTAAGAGACCTGTTTAACCTAAAAATAAATATGACAAACATATAATTCTCTATACCTATCTAATTTGAAAACTAAGAGAATAAACAACTGTGCAATATGAAGACAATGATCTTCACCTGTAAACAATGTCATTACATATCAAATGTAAACAATGTTATTACATAAATAGTATCAGAGGTAGAAATGTACATTGTGATATGATAGATGTATCCATACAATATAAGCATACTCTTATACAAAAATAGAGGTATGAACACTCACATTCAATATATCAATATACAAGAAACAGTACCAATATAATTTTCTAAAAACAGTAAGTCACAAATACCAATCATCCCATCAAACCAGTTAATCCCCACCTTTTTTTTAATATACCCCTAATTCCATATAATATCTCCTCATCCCCTCAACCCTAAACCAACCACTAAAAGATGTCCCTAACCCTGTGGGCAAACTCTGTTGGGAGAGGGGACGGGGTATTACAATTTCAAAATTTGGGTCTAAGAATATGATGCTTTGGAGAGGGTCTTCTTTTGTTTTCACAGAGGACCAGACCTTGTGGATTTCTTCTATTCCAATTTGGTATGATAGACCAAGCCCTACTGAAAGGTTGTTGTGAACATCTTCAGAAAATTGCCTCGCTCAACTGCCAACTGAGATAAACCTGGCACACAGGTTACACCCTAAATGATCTGATTAACAGCGCCCCCATTCAGCAGGAAGCAGTTTGGAGAGAAAAAGCTGCGCCCATGTTCCCAAAATATTGTTTATAAATGTTCTTTTACATTTAAAGGGGGATATGATATAGGTATGAATAATTTGCATTGGTATAGATTTTAAGGTCAATTTTGTTATATGTATATGTATTTTTGATCTTGAATAAGGTGTGATCATGTAGTTCATTTTTAAAATGTAGTGTATAATTAGGAAATATAGGTTGTTGATGGATAATCATAAATAATAGTCAAGTTTGTAGTCATGTTACTTAGATTTTCTAGATATATAGAGATATATTTCAGATAGGCATTCTTCATATCTCTCAAAGGCTACAGAATATGGCATTTAAAATATTTTAATAACTTAGGACTTTTCATGACAATGAGACATGTCTGCTCCTGGCGGCACCAATCTACTTCAAGAGGAAGATGGACATCGTAGAGGATCGTTATGGAGTTTGATAGCCATTTGGGCAAGAAACTGTTCTTGCCTGGACTGTTCCATAAACTGGACAAAGAGAACCCGCAGAGAGAGGACTGCTGAACTTGCCTAAAGGTGAGATGGTCTTTCGGGGTTCCTGATTCATGAAAGAGTCTGCAAGACATTCTGCAGGACACAGCAGATAGTGACTGAACTGCCTTTGGAATTTCCTGCACTTTGGATGACTGTCCAGGCAGCGAGATGTCTCTGTCATTTCTAGAGTTTTCTTATTTCTTGTTTACTTAGGTAGTATTATATCCTTCTGGAGTCTTTGATGGAGTTGAAGAATGAATAGGTAGTTATAGTTTTCCTTAGTTATGATAAAAGATAAAATAGATATAAATATTGTAACTGTAATTTTTACTTGATAACTGTTTTGTTATATGTAATTTTGCTATGTTAAGGTTAAAGCCTTCCTTTTTTGTTTAAACACAAAAAGGGGAAGTGATGTGAGAGTGTCATATATCAATCTGTTGATTTCATTGGCTAAGTAATAAACAAACTGCTTGGGCTCATAGTTTAGAACATAGTTGGGTGGAGTAAACAGAACAGAGGAAGTGAGTAGAGAGATGCCATCCTCTCCTCTCCTGGGCAGACACATGCGATGAAGCTCCGACCCAGGATAGAGGTAGGCTAGAATCTTCCCGGTAAGCGCACTTTGGGGTGCTACACACAGATGATTAGAAATGGGCTAAATTAATATGTGAGAATTAGCCTAGAAGAGAATGGGCCAAGCAGTGTTTAAAAGAATAGAGTTTCTGTGTAATTATTTCGGGTAAAGCTAGCCGTGGGGGCAGCCGGGTGCCGGGGACGCAGCCCCGCCGTTCCTATTTCTACAAGCATATAGAATTTTTTAAGTATATTCTTATGACTCTCTGAATTTCTTCAATATTTTTTGCAATAACTCTTTTTAGCTCTAGTTTTATTAGTTGGATTCTTTTTCTCTTTCCTTTGGTTAGTTTGGCCTCAAGTTTGTTGACCATATTAACCTTTTCCAAATCTCAGCCATTTGTTTAATTAGTTTCTTATATTTTTGTTTTATTAATTTCAGTTCCTGTTTTGATTATCTCTTCCAACCTGCTCTGAGTGTTGACTAGTCTTGTTTTTATAAGGCCTTTGGGTCTATCATAAATTATTAATTTGAGGTCTTTCAATACTTTTGATGTATATGAGGTTCAAGGCATAATACGTTTACTTCTATTTTTAATTAAAGGTAGATTAAACTTAAAACAGTAAATTGGTGATTGAATATAATCTTAAATGAATTCTAGCCACATTATTAACTTAACTACAAGGTATGGCAAAAGTTCAAAATCTCTGAAGGGCCTAGAAATATTTTCAAAAAAGACATTGCCACATTGCTAGGTATTAAAATGGTTATGCCTGTTCAGTTCTATTTTCTTAGGGTACCTTTTCCATCCTTTTATCTATAATAGTGTAAATAACTGAATTGAGGTATGTTTCTTGGAGGCATAATAAATCACATTTATGATGAAGTAAAACACAAGGACCTCTTTGTAAGCCTTTAAACAGACTAAGCAGGTTTTAATACAATCTTGATTTTTTTTCCTTAATCTCAGATTTCTGGAGCTGTCCTATCCAGACTTAACTAAGATGGAACCTTGTCTTATTTTTCGTGTTTTTTAATTTTTTTCAAAAGAGTTTGTAACAGTCAAAACCTCATCTTAAAATCTTTATATATACAGATTCACTCAGATATTAAATTAAACATGTGAAGAGTAGTTAATTTTAGCATGAAGAGAGGTTAAAAATAGAGCAAAGTGGTCACAGATTGTGTTCTTTGGTTATTTGATGAAAGTTAGGAACAAATTGAGTTTTGCGACACAAGAAACCTATTACACAAAGGTCGTCATTACAAACCCATGCAATGCAGTCAGGACATATGTCTCAGCAAAACAAAGCAACCAATGCCCATTTGTGTTTCTTTCAGATGTAAGAAAGAGGTAATCAAAGGGAAAAGGTCAAAGGTCAAACTCATTATGCTGAATTAGATTCCTATCCTTTCCCATTTAACTAACCATCACAGAGGGAGACAAATGTATAAATGGTAATTTTTAATACTGTAGATTTTATCTTAAAATGGCCCTTCATAATCTTCTTTAATTCGACTGAGTATTTTGTTCTGTTTGGAGATAAGGAGGGAAGAGGCAAAGTCAGAACAGGGTTGGGGATACTGGGATATTTTACTATTTATCTTTAGTTCTGACATGACCTCTAAAAATGCATTCACTTTCCATTCCTTTTTACATCTTTTTTTAAAACCTACTTTATAACTCTGCTTCCTGATTGTGATCAGCTGTCCCACATTCCTGCCGCCAAAGCTTCGCCAGTGCAATGGGCTGTACCGTCAAGCTTCAGCAGAAACAAGCCTCTCCCCCACTAAGTTACTTCCTGCCAGGTATTTTCTCACAACAATAAAAGTACCAACTAGACTTGAATTTGAGTCCATTGACCAGGTTCCTTGGTGTTTACTCAAACTGAAAACTCATGTCCCCATAAAATGTACAAACTTACTTATAACAGTTTGCTCAATAAGTTTTTAAAATTGGAAACAATCAAGATACACGAAAATGAATAAACTTTTGCAACTGTAGACACCATAACATGATCCAGTGTTAACAAAGAAATACTGAGGCATAAAAGTACTGATAAAACTGAACTGTATATTAATAAGTGAAAGAAGCTAACAAGAAAGGTCATATTCTGTAAAATTTCACTTGTTTGGTGTTCTGGAAAATGTAAAATTATAAAAATAATTTTAAAATATCAGTGGTTACTCTAATTGTGAAGGAGGAATAGAGGCAGATCAAAGACAACTTTGAGGGCAGTGAAAGCTTTGTCTAATCTCATTGTGCCAAATACTTACATGTTCTTCTAAGCCCCACAGACTCCACACCAAGGTGGAACCAACCTTATTGCAAACTATGGATGGAGAATGGTGGTGACAGGTCAGATTCATCAGCTGTAACAAGCACACTGTGCTAACCAAGTATGTAGAGCACGCTGCATGCTAAATGTGCGTACATTATTACAAGTCTTTGCACCTTCCTTTCGGCTAATGCAAAAGTAGAATGAGTATTTTAAAAAAGAAATTGTAACGTTCTGCACTGAACGTTATGGTATTCTCTTTCTGTGTCACGCAGTCCCCATTGTAAACAATATGGGCTTTGATTATTCAAGTGCTAGCCTGCTGTCTTTGTACCTCAAAACTGACTTCCTTCCACATTCATCTCTGTCAGGTACAGGGACCTTTCTTGCTCACTTCACTAATAAATTAAATGAACTTGAGCAAAGAGCTCCACGGAAGGTCTCAGAAGCCTCAGATGACAAGACCAGAGAGTCATTCTTCTTTTCACATCACTAGGAGGGCACTGTTGTGGATCAGAGGACTTGACAGTCTCTGTGCTCTCTGATCGATCGCAGCATCTCTGTCCTTTCACCCAAAACTTTCCGACTTTTCTATTCCCCATAGTTCTGTGCAGATTCAGTACATGTTTAAAAGTCTCCAATTCTCTTATCATATACATGGCTGGAGAATCCATTCAGATAAATTGTAAGAAAAAATTAGTTTTGGGAAGCTAGTTTAAAGAATGAGGGTAGGTCTCCAGATGAAGGTTTAGAGTTCAGATGCCATCCTCCAAGTACTCTGAGGATTAGAAAATTGATTGTATGTTCTCCAAAATATCTGACTACCTTAAATGTACCAAGCAAATATTAGCATCTCTTAATACATGAGGAATGTGTGAATAGTTAGTTAGGAAATTGATTTCTGTAGTCTTTTTAATGTATATTCTCATAGACCAAACATTTTCATCCAAAATAGGTAAAAGTAGTTAAGCATCTTGGAGACTGTAGAGAATCTTAGCACTCTTGGGTTTTGAGACCTGGGTTGTTTGTCCTCATACAACTTCTTAAGTTGGAGGGATGTCAACCATACATGCAATAAATTCAGAAGGATCTCTACAGTTTACCTACACTGATTGAATCTAGAGAGAGACATGAAACCCAAACAATAAAGGATATGACAGAACCTAAATGTATTTGTCATAATAATTTTAGTATATCTACTTTTGATGAATCTTATGGCCTCTGGCTTTACTTCTCATAATAGAATTTAGATAATCAGATATCATTATTTCATATCCATCAGAGAAATAAGACAAAACAATACCAAAATGTTATAGGATAGCAGTGTTGGAAATATCTAGACATCTATCTAAAAGATTACACCTGGAGACTGATTACATACTTCATTCCAATAATACATGAGAAAGCAGTTCTTTAAAGGGAATTTTAAAGCCTGGTGATAACAAAGTTTTCTCTGATTAAAACTATTTCCAGGAATATGAACAGAATGGAAATTCAGTAAGTTAAACTATTTGTGAAAATTGATTCGATTTTATTATAGTGTTCTCCTTCTGTGTGATAACTTTTCTCATTGTTCATTTTTCTATCATCCATTCACTGATTATTCTGGCCACAAAGCCATAGTTTTCTTTTCTAGTCTAACATTTCCTTAAGAGAGAAGTTTTGATTTTCTCTACATGTTCAAGCCCACGTACCTGAAGGGTTTGTGCTCTAAAATTTATTAGCAATGATACTATGAAATACAAAGACAAAAATACCCATGTATCATTAATAGTTTGGGGTTTCAAGGTCTCAGGGTGCCAAGCCTTTAAAGACAAACTGGTCATTTTGTGATTGTAGAAAGGAGAGAGCAGTTTCCAGTAAGTATTTCCACGGCTTTGGGTCATTATGATATTTATCTTTGGTGCAAAGTTATATATTTTTCCAGTCATATAGCATAAGGACTATTTCAATATGATCTCATAAGTGTGATAGATGGAAAATAATGCTGATATAATGTAGTGGTTAATCTTGGCATCCATTTGGTGGGATTTATAATCACTGTGGAAATGTTCCTCTGAGTGGGTCTGTGAGGGTGATTCCAGATGGGTGTAACCGAGATGGAAGGATCTACCATGAATTAGGTAGCATCTCACACTTCCTGAAAGTAGGTGCATTGTGACCTCACACTCCCACTATCACGTCTTTCCTGTTCGGGTGGGTATGAGCCAAAATAAACCTCCCCTTCTTTAAGTTGCTTTGTCTAGTGGTTTTTTTCACAGCAACAAGAAAAGGGACGAATACAAGCATGTCACTTAAGATTCTGGACATTTTGTATCATTTTGCTTTAAAGATTAAAAATAGCTTACTCCTAGATAAAATCAGTAATTCTGCTTATGAGATATTTTTGGGTGATACCTTTATGTATATGTTCAATGTTTAAGATGCATTTTGTAGCAGAGAAAGCTTCTAGTACTAAAATGTCAGGGCAGTTAACATGTATAGTGTTCCAAGTGTCATTCCACTAGTGCATTCATAAGGAAATTTCACAGAGCACTGAACGTTTTCCCTGTCCTTTCTTTTATTGTTGTTTAGGCTTTAGCATGGTAAGTCTAGATGCTTTTGGGCTGTAAAATATTTTTAGAGTCAAACATAATAGGGTTTTAAAATATTTCCTACTGTAGTTTACATACCTCTACTCAACTTTTCCTTTAAAGTTATAGGGGAAAATGGCTCACCCAATTTTGGAGCTTCTTCACTACATGGCCAGTGTTTCCAGTAGTTACTCTTTGCAGTTCAATTTCTTCTGGAAGTTCTATACATTTTGGTATATGTACAGTAAGAAAGTGTTGTTTTTAATATAAGTGAGGAGATAAGAACCTGCAATGTAAGCTTCTTTATCTATTAGTTTATTAATCAAGCATGCATTCAAAGTATACTTTAAAACCTGCAATGAGTTAAAACTTGAATTTTTAAGTGTGACCTCAGTTTAAGGGACAGGTACCCTACAGAAGGAAGAGAAAAGAGAGGCTTTGTTTTTAAAAGAGTAAACTCCTGATTTGTTGGTTTCCATGATGTAGGAATGTAACGCATAACTTCTTAACAAATATTCTCTTATCAAAGAGGTTTCCAAAGAAAGTACTTATTTGGCTGAAATAATTGAAGAGTCTGAAGAAACAAAAAATAACATACATGGATGAAACTTAAATATCCAAAATTTTAAATTTCTTTTCTTCTCTTAGCAAAAAAAAAAAAAATCAGTTGAAAACAGGCAACAATAGTAGACATTTACTAGGTTCTAATCACCATACTAAGAACTATCCATTTTTTTATGAACTGAATAGTCTTCCTTCCATAAGCATTGAAGCTCTGATGCCCGGTTTGACTTTATTTGGACAAAGGGTTTTTAAGGAGATGATCAATAGATCACAAGAGTCCCAATCCCCCAGGGCTAATGTGTAACTAGAGGAGGGGAGAAGCACAGAAGCATTAAATGACTTCACAGCAATAGAGTGTTCACCAGCAAGTCAGAATAAAGATGCCACACCAGAAACGAAGCAAATGATGCCTGCTTCCCCCCCTCCACTTCTTCCTTCCCTCCTCAGCCATTCCCCCTCCTCCTTATTTGGCCCTGTAAGGTCCATCTCAGGTTCCTTGCATATACCAGGCAAGCACTCTGCCACTCAGCTACGGCCCTAGCTCCCTGTGCTGGCGCCTCAGTGTCTGATTTAGGCCTCTAGAATTGTAAGAAATTAACATGTGTTTTTCATTTCAGCCAGTCTTGAACAATTTGTTACAGTAGTGCTAGTAGACCTCTACAGAGCTTGGAATACTGACAAGAAACTCCTAGATGGCCAAGTCATTCTGGGCTGTCACTATTCTCATCCTCACTATCAAACATTGGTATTTGCTGGAGGGTAGCTTGCTGTCACTGGTCAGTTGGGCCAGAAAATGTGAATTCATCAAGTGCACTGGAACTGACCAGATCTATTGTTCTTCACCTACTAAATGCCAGTTTTATTGTGTTGTGACCAAGTTATGTGATTTGAATGATTCCCTCTTCGAGAACAATTTGATATGTTTTCCTTTGTCACTCTGTCACTGTTAGTAACCGAGTGCAAGCCTTTATGTGTAGAAGTTTATTAATCATATCAAATCTTCTCTACCCATTTTTGAGTTTCCTTTACCTTGTTTGGTATGCTTCATGAGTTTTGATGCTTCCTTTGTTAGATGCATACAGACCCATGTTGGTTCTCTTAATGTGTTGTATAAATGTCAACATTAAAATCTTGTTCTTTTTATTGTTTTCTGTCACAAGTTGAATTTTTCTTATACCATAATGGAATTTTTAAAAGCATTTGCATCTCTCGCTATTTCTGTGCAACTCCTTGACTTCATGCTCAGATTCATTTGTGAAGCTTTACTCATAGGTCATATTATCTAATTTTACCTGTTTAACCAAATGTGGATTTTTTTTAAAATTTTAACAAGTTTCAATTATTTATCTTCATTGATTTGAGAATTAACTCTGGTTTTAGCTTGGTTAACTTTGTTTACTGATTGCTGCTTTTAAAATTCCCTTGCTGGACGTTGGCAGTGGGACCAGGATCTATCCCTTTATAGAGCTCATTCCCTAGGATGGAATGCCTTGCTCAGCCTTGATGCAGCAGGGAGGAACTTGGTCCAGCCTAAACTTAAAGTGCCAGGTTTTGTTGACTCCCCATGGGAGGCCTTACCCTTTGTGGGGAGTGGGCAGGGGGTGGGCTGGTGGGTAAGCAAGGAGCTGGAGAAGAGATGGGAGGGAAAATTGTGGATGGAAGGTAAAATTAATAAAAAATAAAAAACTCCCTACTTTAAAACCGTTTAAGGCACTATATATATAGTGATGTATGTATTATTGATTTTATTTTTTAATGTTTATTTAGAATGCTCAGGACTGTTTTCACACTATGGATGATTAACTTTAAACACTTCATAATACGTTTTTCATGAATATTTGACTTAACAACTATAAGGCTATCTTGGGTTTCTGTAATAAAGATAAAAATATCAGCCAAATTCCACAGAAGACATCTTCTTGCTCATGTTATATTTAAAACATGATTATTTCTATATTATTAAACTTTGTAGCATTTATATTCTTTCCTATGACCACAATTTGCATAATTATGTTCTCATTACCAGTCTCATTAGCATAGTGTTATATTTCTCTGCTACTGTCTTTTATGTGGTTAGAATTCAGCATGAAATAATTTTTTTCAGAAAGGATTTGTAGACCTCCAAACTCCTTGGGTTCTTATATATCTGAAAGATTCTCACTCTGCTTTTAAACAAATGATTATTTCTTGAGTGCTTGCAGTACACAAGCAATTGTTCTCAGGGAGTTACATGTCTTAAGATATTTCATTCCATGTAGATAGATACTGTTCTATCAGATGTCTAGAATAAGAAAGTGCAGTGAGGGGAAACTGAGTTCACAATTCCAGAATGAGACTAGGTCAACATATGTAATCATAGTCCTGTCAGCCACGTCTTTCTCTAGGGAGTCCTGGGTCTTGCTTGCCCACGCTCCAGCGCAGAGCAGAGAGCTGTAGGGCAATCTTTACTTGCACATGGCTCAGTCTTTAATTATTTGTCTTGAAAATACATAACAGTAAAATTTGGAGACTTTTACAAGTGAAACTCTCCATTTCCTTTTACTAAATATTTCAAGTGTTTTATTTTGTTCCTTTTAGAATTGTATCATAATACAAATTTATTCATATAAATTGAAAGCATGCTCACACATATTTGTTGTTGATTTGTTAGCATAAACATTATCTGCTTCCTGCATCCCTTTGGATAGCTACAATAAACACCATTTCTCATCTCCTGTTTCTTCATCATGTCTCCTTCCGTTCCTCCTTTTCCCCATTTATTTTTCCTTGCTTTTCATACTCATAAATTTGGGATGTCCTTTGGGCTATAGAAATGTAACTCCAGTCCTGACGCTGATGATATATACGGGACAGACTCAAACATGACTTCTTTGGCTTTGATATTGTGGTCACTTATAGGACTTTAGAGATCGAGCCATAAGCATAGAGGTATATTTTCTTTGCTGCCTTAACCATTTCATGAAAAGGAGTCAGCCTTGGCCCTAAATACGAGGCTGCAAGCTGCAGGGCAGCGTGCTTATGTGGCTGGGTGGCTACGCTATGCAGCCTTGTTGTTGCAATGTAACAAGACTGCCGGCCACAGTTGTAGGAGGCGGATGTATCCCAGTAGGATTTCAAACACCGAACAGAGAATCTGGGGTTAATTGCTATGGCTTGGAGAGGTTAACAATGTTTCCCCCATGCTGTATACTACCCTGTCCCTCCCATGCTGGTGGATGAGTTCCTTCCGCCTGCCCTGGGAGCTGTGCTTCAACTTCTGGTAAAACCTGACCATGGTTTGGATCTGTGGGTCAAGGACTCTGGCTATAGGCATTGCTGCAATGGCCATGTTGTGACACTATAGCCAGACTTCCCTCCACCAGAGCTGCTTTGATCATTCAAATCCAATGTGTTATAAATATCTGTCGCATGGAAGCTGGATGGTATGAAAACTTGTTCAACCGGTCTCCCTGGCTAATGACCATACTGTCAGCCCTAACAGGACCCCTAGGATCATGCTCCTGCTGCTTACCCTCAGTCCCTGTCTCATCAACAGACTGACGGCTTTTGTTTGAGAATGGGTCAATACTGTCCAACTGATGGTATTGTGGTCCCAGTATCACACCCTTGAGCCCCTGGACAAACAGATCCCATGATTGAGTCCTGTCATTGGGATTTGTGAAGGGGGGGTGGGAATGTGGGGCCTAGGGTAGCTTTCCCAGGGCAACTTGGTGCACACCTGCCAAGATGAGTTCTATAGATAAACAGAAAGGTAGACCTGAGTCTCAGTTTGCCCTAGGGCAATGCTAGCTCTTAGACTCTCTCCTGTTTCCATTTCACCCTGGGACCTGTTCCTTGCTTTTGCAGGAGACAGCATTGACAGGTAGATATAAACTTGTTCTGTGTTTACCCTCAAAATGACGAATTCGGCTTTTTTTTATTAGCTTTATTTCAAAATCATTACAGAATGTGGAGTTCTAGTCTTGTAAAATCTGCTAACTTATTATAGACTGTTAGGAAATACAAGTTAGTCAGTCATCTTTAAAGTACTGATATAATTAGTTACAAAAATAAGCCTTATTTAGTTCCATGTACATGTTTTCAAAATCAAACTTAAAACAAATAATTTAAAACAAAGTTTGTCTAATCAGAACACCTTGGCAGCCCTTATACTTTAGAGATCTGCAGAATATGGCATTTAAAATAATGATTAAAAAGCTTCTTCTATTAGACAGAGACTCCGAGATCCTAGCAGTAACCCAAGGTCTCCAAAGCAGATTATGAGACACCATGATGTCTCCACCTGGATTACAATGATGCTGACCACTGGATGAGTTGTCCCAGTACAAAACCTGCTGCCAGGGCCCTGTCCAGACTGTGAACAAGCAGCAGGATCTTGGAGAACTGATTGTACCACTTTTGCTTAGATAAAATAAGGTCAGTCTTTTCCATGTCCCTCTTCCACAGGAAAAGAAAAAGTTCATCTTATGGGCCTCGCTTAGACAGTAAGACCGCTGTTCTGGATATTTCTGCCTCTAGGTCTATGGAGACCTGGGTATGGCTAACTGTATATAGACTCTGGTCCTTGTCATTGTTAATAGATTTAAAAGCTATTTGGTCAGTACTCAGATATGCTTTATTTATCTTTCTGAGATCTCTGATAGTATTAATGGCTAGGGCAGTTATAATGTCAGTTTAGCAGCAAAAGGTATCCAAATAAATTTTATAAGCTTTGAGGGTCTAAGAAAATTGACTTAAGATATAAAAAAATGTTTCTAATTTCTTCCCCCTATAATAGTTCTAATAAGCTAATAGACCAATGACTACTTACTGTGTGAGTCACAAGCTCAATATTTTAGATCTATTCTGGTTGCCATTTAAATATAAACTTAAAAGTGTTTCTCATTGGGCCAAAGACATGTTCTGCCCAAACCATACATGATTCTCTATACAGCAGAAAAATATACATGCTTCTAACAAATCTGTAAGTTTTGCTAGGACTCAAAGGTATAAGTCTATTCTTTCTGTTTACAGATACCTGTTATCTGTTCTTTTTCTACAATATGGGTTTTTCTTTAAGTAAATAAATTTTAACTTCTGTTTCTAGTTTAAACTTATCTCAATAGGCTTCCACTTGGCTGGCAGATACATCTAAGCATCAGTTGCTGACTACAACCTGCTCTGAATGGTGATGAGCCCTGGACTTCCTGAAAACTGATGTGGACCAGTCCAGTTGATATGAACATGAACGCTTCCTGTCTTTTCAATGTAGTCTGATGAGTTTCCTTCCTACCTTCGGCTAGCCTTTCAACCTACTTGGGCCCAAATAACAATGCCCCAATATCAACTTGAAGTAGTTGTGGAAAGGAACACATTGTCCCATGCCCCCTGCCCAAAATAGGAAACTCCATGCCAAGGAGGTACTTAAATTAATAAATCTATTAATCGACAACTCGGAACCTAGTATATTAATAGGCACAACAGTTGTCAATTAATAGATTTATTAATTTAAGTAGTTCCATGTGTCCTTAAAACCAAGGGCAAGCAGGACCCAAGATTGGGTCCTGTCATCATTGCTTGTGAAGGGGGAAATGTGGGAGTCAGCCATGATAAGCTAAGTATGGGCAGGTTAACCAAAAGAAGTTCTTTACTTCCAACCATTATCACCTGCCATCAATAAATTTATTTTTTTTAATTTATTTATTTATTAAGGATTTCTGCCTCCTCCCCGCAACCGCCTCCCATTTCCCTCCCCCTCCCCCGATCAAGTCACCCTCCCTCATCTGCTCGAAGAGCAATCAGGGTTCCCTGACCTGTGGGAAGCCCAAGGACAGCCCACCTCTATCCAGGTCTCCTAAGGTGAGCATCCAAACTGCCTAGGCTCCCACAAAGCCAGTACGTGCAGTAGGATCAAAAACCCTCTGCGATTGTTCTTGAGTTCTCAGTATTCCTCATTGTCCTCTATGTTCAGCCAGTCCAGATTTATCCCATGCTTTTTCAGACCCAGGCCAGCTGGCCTTGGTGAGTTCCCGATAGAACATCCCCATTGTCTCAGTGTGTGGGTGCACCCCTCGCGGTCCTGAGTTCCTTGCTCGTGCTCCGTCTCCTTCTGCTCCTGATTTGGACCTTGAGATTTCTGTCCCGTGCTCCTCTGTCTCTGTCTCCTTTCATCGCCTGATGAAGGTTAATATTCATGAGGATGCCTATGTGTTTGTCTTTGGGTTCACCTTCTTACTTAGCTTCTCTAGGAACATGCATTATAAGCCCAATGTCCTTTATTTATGGCTAGAAACCAAATATGAGTGAGTACATCCCATGTTCCTCATGGAGGCCTGGGTCTCAGTAGTTTACCCTGAAGCAATACCTGACAGCAGGAAGAACCACAAGCTGAGATTACCTGAGCACCACCCAAAAGCAGACCATCTAAAGGAAATGCCTAACATTCCAGCCACTGCAGATAGGACCATCTGTCAGAACACACTCACCAGGACACCCTAGACAAATGTCAGTCAATCAGGGATCCTGAACCTCAGAAACCTCTCACCCCCACCTTTGCTACTATAAAAACCCAATTCTAACTGAGCTCGGAGCTCTCCATTTCTTCCAATATGTTGGACATGCAGAGAGACCTAGTTTGCAAACTTGCTTAAAATAAAGGCTCTTTGCTTTTACAAATGGGACTCAGTCTCCTTGTTGGCTTTTGCAGGGACTTTGAGGATTTGGGTATAACAAGTGCAATGTCTGTACACACATTCATGTAATAGATGTATTCTCTCTCTCTCTCTCTCTCTCTCTCTCTCTCTCTCTCTCTCTCTCTCTGTGTGTGTGTGTGTGTGTGTGTGTGTGTGTGTTTCAATGCCTGTGAAGGCCAGAGTTGTCAGATCCTCTTGGAACTGGCATTACAGACAGATGTGAGCTGAGTCTACCAATATGAGTACTGGGAATTTAACTCAAGGCATTTGTTAGATCAGTAGTACATGCTTTTACATGAAGCGTCATCTCTCCATGCCCCTCTTTATGCTTTCTTTTAAAAGATTTTTAGTTCTTTAAAAATTGTGTTCAATGAATTTTTATCACATTTCCCCTTCCCTTCCAGCCCCATTTTTTTCTAAATTTGTCTCCTTTTCCCTTCCCATTCAACTTTGTGTCTGTTTTGTTCTTATCAAGGTCAATTTTTGCTACCCAAATGTCTTTTGGATGTGTGACCCTCCATTGGAGCTTGGTTGACTTATCAAGGACTCACACTATGAAAACACTGACCCTCCTTTCCTGGCCACTAAAAATTGTCAGCAGTTAGAGTTGGAGCTTTATCCCCAGGACCCCTCCTTTTTGCTGGCATTTGATGTGGTCTTGTGCATGTTGTCACAATCACTTTGAGTTCATATTAGCAGCTGCCCTGCTGTGTCTACACATATTATGGAAGTTTTATATCCTCAACTATAAGATATAAGTTCATTGTAAAAGAAAAAATCTTTTCAGGTTTTGATATAAGAATTTAACTTCAATATTTGTTATTTGTAATTCGACTGCAGTATCATTTTTGAAAGATCATTGCTGTGCATGTTTATAGCTTTCAGGTTATGAGCAAAGTATTAGTTTCTTTGGCTTTTATGCCTATTGTTGTGACATGTTATATTGATTTTGTTATTGTGCCATGATTATAAATGTTGAAACCAAGACATTCAAATCCTCCAAGTTTTTCACCTTTACAAGTCTCTATGACTCCATGTTTCTGACTCTCTGTATCTGTGTCTGTATATCTGCATATCTGTCTTCTGTCTCTGTATCTATCTTTTGATGACTCTTATATAGATTATACACTACATGGGACCCCATTCAGTGTCCTGAAGTTTAGTATTTCCATGTATATTTAATTCCCTTCCACCTGAGAAGAAATCCTCCATTCCAACATCCTATGGGACCATGTCCTACAATGACAGATTCTCCAGATTCCCTGAAATTGTATCTATTAACTGAATGACACCACAGATTGTCTACTAGCTAAGTGACACTACAATCGCCTATCTATCAGCTGAGTGACATCACCGATAGATCTGTCAGCCAAGTGATAACACAGAACCAGCTGAACATTTTGCCAAGCCAAAGCTCAGTGGTCTCAGATGTCTGTTATTCTCCATTGCTCTGAGAGTTCATTCTCACAGAGGTTACCACTCAATAAATGAGAACCCTTATTTCACGGCTCCTCTCTAGTTTCACATTGTGTGTGTTCTCTGTTATCTTCTAATAACTGAAAATACAAATTTCTAGGTTTTGTGTTGTTTATTCTTGTCTCTATTCACTTTCCTAGTTCTTTCTCTGTCTTCAACTTCCAAGTACTTGCAAGTACTTCAAGTACTTACATCTGGAATTTGTTTTTGGTTTCTTTGAAGCTTAATTTCAGCATTTTTTTTTTACTACAATGGATTCATCTGCTTCCTTGGCTATTACACTCCATAATGATTCCTTTCTGTTTTGTGGGGAATGAATGAGGTGGTATTATCTATGCTTTGTTTCATATCAGAAACAGTTTTGCTTCTAATTACTAGAAAATTCTGTTTGGATCATACACCATTTTCAGACTTGCAATAACAGCTGGAGTAGAGCTGTTCACATGGTCATTCAAACTTGAACATTATATTGTAAAAACATTTTTTGATATGTTTGCCTTGTTCTTTAGGTTGATAAACACTTTCTTTTTATTTTTTTATTTTTTTTCCATTCAAAAATTTACACTTCCTCCCCTCCTCCCAATCCCCTCCCACTCTCCCAATCACCCTCCTCCCTCAGCCCCTCCTTAAGAGAGGGCAGGGAATCCTGCCCTGTGGGAAGCCCAAGGCCCTCCCCCATCCAGGTCTAGGAAGGTGTGCATCCAGATGGACTAGGGTCCCAAAAAGCCAGTACATGCAGTAGAAATAGGTCCCAGTGCCATTATGGATGGCTTCTCAGTCTGCCCCCATTGGCAGCCACATTCAGAGAGTCCAGTTTGATCATATGCTTGTTCAGTCCCGGTCCAGCTGGATTTGGTGAGCTCCCATTAGTTCAGGCATATTGTCTCAGTGGTTGGACCAACCCCTTGCGGTCCTGACTTCCTTGCTCATCTTCTCGCTCCTGCTCTTCAAACTGGACCTTGGGAGCTCAGTCCATTGTTCTTATGAGCAAACACTTTCATTTCTCTTCTTTTTAAGTATATTTTTGAACTTTACTTCCTTATGTTGTTCAGGCTGGTTTCAAATTTGAGATATTTCTGTTCTAGAGCCCTAAGTATTGATAATATATATACTCAAAATTGGTATTTGATTATTTTTCAATTTTTTTTTACTTTTTATTTTTGTTCTTGTATAAGTGTCTGTATGATTGTGCACATCACATTCCCTGGAACAAGAATTAGAGGCAATCATGAGCTGGAAATTGAACTTCAGTATTTTGGAAGAGTATCAAATGCTCTTAATCTACAAGCCATCTCTCCAGCCCCTGGTGTTTGATTCTTGCCTCATAGTTCTATATTTCATTTAATCTATCCAAAAGTGCGTAGGGGAACTTGTATCTTGCAAATAATATACCTTTAAGTTTACAGTTTGTGTATTTTCAGCTCCTACTGATCTGCAGTCTTTTTGTCTCTCCACGCAATACACAGTTATTCAGTTTATCTGATTGATGTGTTCACCATGAAAAGCACAATCACTGATGCCCTAATTTGGTCAATTGTAAAGTTAACACACACACACACCACATGCAATACTCTTTGTGTTCTTAATAAAAAGCTTATTTGCTATTTCTTAACAAATTTTTACTTCATTAAAGGGCATACATCTTACTGTGATTTAGGAAACCATACAATTGAGTCCTTACTTATTATTCATTCATACAGTTGGAAGAGAAGAATTTTATTATAACTCACAGTTTTAGCTCTGTCTTTCACTGGTTTATGTTTCAACAAATGTTTTCTTGCTTTTTTTTTTTTTTTGTATTTCTCTCAACATTTGGTCTGTGATCTCTACCAGGGTAAGTTAGGTTAGTGCGTTTAACATACTAGAAGAGCCCAATGAACACCAACCAACTTTTTAACGAGTGACTAATTTTGCCTTTATAAGATAACCCTTTCTTATTCACATAGATTTTTCAGATGCATTCAAAAAGTACAGTTCCTTATCCTGATTTTGAGAATCAAAAGCACTAACCAAGTTAAAATGTTCACGTGGACACCACCACTTTCAGGTGGACAGTGTACTGTACATCTGGGAGGATGGGTAAGGGGAGATAAAATGGGCTTCAGCTTCATCAAGGGTGATGGTAATAGCTTTTCTTTTAGCCCTGTGCTTCTTATTTGTAGTATTTTCACAGATTGGAAATCCACTCTGTGTTCTTCTGGGACAGGACAAGATTGTATTACTGGCTGTGTGCTACAATTGTTTCATCTCCCTAGCATTTATTAATCATGCTCCTTTTGGCTAGAAAGACTGAGTTACTGGTATCTTTTTGACTCCTGGGATTTTTCAAAACAATATTCCATGAGCCTCAGCACACTTATTTATTAGACTCTCAGCACTATCTATTATCAAACAAATATTCCCATGTCTTCATTGTGTGGATATGTCCTTCTCTAGGCATTATTCACTTCCAAGGTCTTTGGGGCCTTGTCTTTATTATTTCAAAATGACTATAGCCAGCCACTTTTGTAACCCTATGCCAGACATTTCAAATAATAAATTATCTAGATCTTACAGATGAAGAAGCCTCTATTCTTCTATTCTATCTAGATCTTCATTCTCAAGGAATCTAATTGTCTCGAATAGATATCTTTTCAGATGAAGACTTTAAAATGAACTTTGTTGGCAAATAAAGAAAGCAAGTCATAGATGAATATCTTCTAGGACAATACTAGAAATGTAGATCATACCATACTAATGGCATTGAATAACAATTTAGGTGAGGAAAGGAAGTTGAAAAGGGATTTTTGCTTTGGGTTAATATTTTAAATTTCAATATAGTCATATATATTATCAATCCAGATATTAGTGTTAAACTTTTAAATAAATAATTTGCTTTTAGTTTGTCTTTATTATAGTCAACTAGGTAGGAGGCTGCTTGTTGGTTCCTGGATGCTTAGCCCTGAAATAATCACATAGAAACAATATTAATTAAATCACTGCTTTTCCCATCAGCTCTAGCTTCTTATTGGCTAACTCTTACATCTTAATATAACCCATTTCTATTAATCTGCGTATTACCACATGGGCATGGCTGTGGTTTATTAGGTAAAGTTCTGTCCGGCTCCAGCAGGGCTACATGGCTTCTCTCTGACTCTGCCCTTCTTTTTCCTAAACTAACCCATCTCTATTAATCTGTGTATTGCCACGTGGCTGTGGTTTACCAGCTAAAGTTCCGGCATCCATTTCTGGCAGGGCTACATGGTTTCTCTCTGACTCTGCTCTTTTTTCCCCCAGAATTCAGTTTAGTTTTCCCCCCACTAGCTCTGTTCCCCTATAGCTCTGCTATATTCCAAAGCAGTTCCTTTATTAATCAATGGTGATCACAGCATACAGAAGGAAATCCCACATAACTGGGGGATGAAGAATGTGTGATATATGTTTTCACATTGACTGGAACATAAAATACGCAATCCTGATGATATGAAGTAGATGTGTATAAGGAAGTAAAAGGGAAAATGAATGGATAATATTTTCATATGTTAAAAGAGGACTGAGAAATAAAGACAGGTGTTAAAGAATCAAATATAAAAACATAAAGTGCAATTTAAATTGCAAAACAAGGAAACAAGGACACAATACACACACAAGAGAGAGATGGGGAGGGAGAGAGAGAAAACAAGAATAAAAACTATTTGCTACTAAGAAAGTCTCATTTTTTACAATAGAGAAGCAGTGATAATAGTTTAAATAAATATGAAGACGAAAGACATAAGATGATTGTCTAAACTGTTGAAGAAGCCGAATTAAAGAGAGTACACAATAATCTCTAGACATAACATTTATAAAAAATATTTGTGGGATTGTAGCATGTTAGCATATTATTTTAACAGACTATTTTTCAGTGTTCAGGATTAAATACAGGGCCTGGGAGGTGACACACATGTACTGTTTTCATGAGCTGTGTCTCTAGCTCACATGGAATTTCTAGAAGAAATTAAAGCTGTATGCTTTTCCATTTTTCGTTGCTAATGTAAGTTGTTAATAAAGGCATTGTGTGTCCTATATGATGACAGGACAAGATACAATTCTTGTTGTTAGCTGATGTTGAAACAAATTTCTCAAATACATGCATCAAAATATTTACCAGCAAAGGTGTTAGAGCTAAAATGGAAAATTGGGTAATTTTTACAATATTTCTTTCTAAACGAAGGATATCCATATTTTGAAACCTTGGAAGCAAATAAAAACATGTCACCCTTGAAATCTGTCACATTATTATCTGAGACTTATGCTTCAGGAATACATTTAATTTTCTTTCCATTCCTTCCTAAGAAGCCAAGTGCTTAATTTGGGGACTAATAAGTATCTCAATGTAGTTTCATGAATGGTTGTTTTTGTTTTTGGTTTTGGTTTTTTTTTTTTTTTTTTGGTTTTTCGAGACAGGGTTTCTCTGTGGTTTTGGAGCCTGTCCTGGAACTAGCTCTTGTAGACCAGGCTGGCCTCGAACTCACAGAGATCCGCCTGTCTCTGCCTCCCGAGTGCTGGCATTAAAGGCGTGCGCCACCACCGCCCAGCAGATGAATGTTTTTATTTAACATAATTTGATACGTTGTGTTCTGAAAGCCTCTAATATAAAGTTTAAAATTACAAATTAGAACAGAAAACCATTCCATCACTTCAATAACCCACTGAAACTTTTAAGCTTCTTTCTGGAGTAGCTGATGATCTACACAGAGATCCACACTGAGCAATGGGTACAAAATGAGAGACTGTGAAGTGCTCAGGGATCATTGCAGGAGAAGGAGTGGAAAAAGTATGTGAGTTGAAGGCAGCAAATGACTGCAAACAAACAGTGTTTGCTAAACACAGCAAGACAGAGGCATATATGGACTCATGGACTCATGAGATGACAGCATGCCCAATACCTGTACAAGCTCAATCCGTACAACTTCCCAGCATGGAGAGGACGGCAAGTGGACACAAGGTTTTGACCCTAGCTGAGAAGCTATTGCCAAGTGTTAGCTGCCAAGAAAGGGGAATCAGTTAACCATGATCCAATGATCCAAGGGAAGGTTACATACCCTAGAGCAAATGAGTACAATAACTATACTTTCTTCTTCTTCTTTCTTCTTCTTCTTCTTCTTCTTCTTCTTCTTCTTCTTCTTCTTCTTCTTCTTCTTCTTCTTCTTCTTCTTCTTCTTCTTCTTCTTCTTCGTCTTCTTCTTCTTCGTCTTCTTCTTCTTCTTCTTCTTCTCTTCTTCTTCTTCTTCTTCTTCTTCTTCTTCTTCTTCTTCTTCTTCTTCTTCTTCTTCTTCTTCTTCTTCTTCTTCTTCTTCCGCTTCCTCTTCCTCTTCTTCTTCTTCTTTCTCTTCCTCTTCTTCTTCCTCTATTTCGCCTTCTTCTTCTTTCCTCCTTCTTCTTTTCATCTCCTCCTTCTCACTTTAAAGGAAGATGGTACAAAGTTCCATGAGTAGAAAAATGGGGTGAAACTGAAAGGAGTTATGGAACGGGATGAATATGTTTAAAATGCATTGTATGAAACTCTCAAAGCATAGCAAAACCTCAAAACAATAACAAAAGTCTCTGCAAATGATACAGTGCATTGTCTAGAATACATCTTTTTTGGTAGAGCACCCCCTTGATGTGGTAATGATGAAGCAGGTTCAGGATTTACATAATACCTGCAACATCATATCATAGAATCAAAATATGTTATATACATGTATAAGAATGTCGAAATGAAATCCAAGAATATACACCAATACAAATTTATATAAAGCATCCAGAAAAAAAAAGATATGACTCTTTTAACATGACAAGTTAGTATATAATATTTTGGGAGGGGGGGACAGTGATAATGCTCAGTGGTTATGAATGCTTGTTGCTAAGATTGACAGCCTGAGTTTGATCACGGGCACACAAATGTGGAAGGAGAAGATAGATTTTTCTAGAAGTTGTCTTTTGACCTCCACGTGTATGTCATGGTATACATGAGTAAGCAGACACATAAAAGCAAATAAACCAAATAGAATATTAAATTATTATTTTGATGAAACAGAAAGGAAGCAGGATATTAGTAAGAAGATGTACTTGATGAGGAGTCTCTCTTGTGCAAATGAGGATGGATGGAAGACAATTGCACAGGCTATTTGAGATGAGCTTTAGGGAAATGGTAGGTGCTTTAATATTTATGACATCACATAAAAGCAGTTATGAAAAATGCAAATTCTAGCCAACAAAAATAGTGTGGGAGGATAACAACAGGTTTATGGGGATTTTTCCCTCTTTTTAACTCTTATTTTCTGTGAAACTTAGCACCTAAGCACCGTATCTATATCACCTCTCCCTCTCCTCACCTCAAACACCTTTTGTGTCCACTCCAGCCCAATTCATGGTCATTTTTTAATTTTAATTATGATTATAATATATAATATATTTACACACATATGAACAACTTGCTGAGTCCATTTATCATTGCACATATGCACATGAGTCCAAAGCTGAGCACTTGGGGTTGGATATCCTCAGAAGCTCTGTCTCAGAGGAAACTAATTCTCCCCTTCTCACCAGGTGGCTCTTGAGGTTATTTTTAAAAATTGCTTGTATTATTTTGTATGAATGAGTGTTTTCCTCATATCTAATACTTTGCAACACATGCAGGCCATATCCTTGGAGGCCAAAAGAGTGTTGGATGCCTTAGGAGTGGGGATAGTTGTGAGCCACCATGTGGATGCTGGGGATCAAACTCAGGTCCTCAGTAAGAACACTAAGTGCTTTTAACTACTAAGCCATCTTTACGACCCCTGTTGAAGCTACACTGTTAAAGCTACGCTGTTGGAGCTATATTTAAAGACACTGACCTCATTCACAAGTGCTCTGCCTTAAGATCTGAATACTTCCTGGTTATCTGGCCCTTGTACTACCGCATTGAGATTATGCTTCAACATTCACATTTTTAGAGGAAAAAATACTTAAAGCAATGTTATGGTAGAAAATCGAAGTTGGAGGAAAAAGAAGATAATTGATAATTCATTTGCATTGAAACTATGTGTAAATAGATATGCTATAACAAAAATTTGAATATTAGATGATGCAACTTAGGGAAGACTAAGTGCCATAAAATGAAAGGCTTGCAAAAACTAGTCAAGTCCAAGAAAGTATGGCAGACTTGGGGAAGGAAAGGCCTAGTGCTCACTCACTCCACCCACTGGGGACTGGAGTTACCAGGAGACCTTATTTGCAAACATAAAGAGAAAATTGAGAAATCATTTTAATATAAATGTTGGTAAATATGTCAATTTTTAAATACGGTTAACACTGCTTGTTTGGAAAAAGCCATTCCTATGTCTGCATAAGCTGTAGGGGAAGAGTTAATGATGCTTGTCACAGGGAACAGAGTTTTGTTTTGTTTTTCCTTAGGATTTGAGGCATTGCTGTATGTTAGTAGTTCTTGGTCCTGATGGGACTCAGTGAGCTCCTATTTTACAGCCTCAGAATGCAAGAACAAAGGAAGACAAACCCATTTGCATGCTTTTTCCTCTGTCTTTTGAAGTTCTAAATGTGTTGCGGTTTTGAGTGGTGTTTAGGGCTTTTGTGTACAATCTCAGACGGACTATATTACATAACTAAGATACTGATCTTTTCATGTCTGGTACAAAATCAGGAAAAGCTTTGATATGTGTGCCTTGCCTTGATCCTCTGTGTGCAGCCAGACGCTCCATAATTGTCTGAATATGCAAATCCATAGGCGTGAGGGGTGACACTTTGTAGAAATATTTAAGTGGAAACAGAAGAAGCATGTCCTCTGGGAGGGAGTTTTTATTGATTAAGCAATATTTGATTTTATAAGGGGGGATCTGGGGCGTGTATTGAAAGAAGTGTTTTCTTACTGTGCTGGGAGTGGATATAAAATGTACTCGCCTAAGTGAAGAGCTAACCCTTTGTGATCATGGAATTCTCTCCCTGAGAGATAATTGTGTCATTATATGTTTCCATTAAATTCGCTTTAAACCATGTTTCACTTTTGTATTAAGTTCTGACTCTTAGACTTACCTCATCTCCATATTGTCCTCCCAATTTTATCATGGACCGAAGTGGAGGCAAACCACGGTAATAGTCATGCCTCCAAGAGTGTTCTTAGTTCCTTCTAACAAGAAATGATATACTGTCCAGAAGAATTCATGTCCCCCAAAATCTCCTTGAAGTGCCGTTTTATCATAAAACTTGTGATATTTTGTAAAAAACTATAAAATGTAGCCAACTATTCCCTGAAGTTATTTACCATCAAAACAAAAAGGCTTTCTGCCTATATTGAAGGTTACAACTTAAGGTTTTTCAGGAATTCTAGCAGTTAAAACCCAAACTTCAGGGTTCAAATTTGCCTTCCGCAGTTACCATTTGGGGAAACCCATCCACACAGGTCGGAATGAAAGAGGATAGCATGTATACAATGATCCTGTCTCTGCCTCGGATGAAAGTAACACCACATACATTAAGCTCATTGTGTGTATAGTATTAAGGGCCTCTCTAAGATTGGGCTTCAGTTTACACACTTTAGAGAACTTACTGAATCATATATCACGTGCAGCTGTTTGTGATTTCCTAGTCCTTGCCCCGGTGTTACAGGACATGAAGAATACTAATGCATATAAACTTATAGAAACAAACTATGCTTTTTATGGTTTAATAATGTGACATAGCCACCATGGAGGACCAATGCTGCATTCAGAAAAGGTAGGGTGGATAATAACCTCAGTTTCCTGCTGAAAATCTTATTGAAAACAATCTGCATTGAGAGTTGAGCCATGCATACTTGACACAAGACAATGCGATTGTTTGTGCTGACTCCAGGAGATCCCAGCCTGAGTATTTACTTCATGTTATATGATGATTTATTCTGGGCTTACGTTACAAGAAAGATCATTCTCATTCTAAATTTGAACCTAAAGTTTCTGTTTCCTTCCTTCTTTGCCTTCCTCAATATTTTTTAATCTTTCAGCTCTCTCTCTCTGACTCCACTCCCTGTCCCCCTCCCTCTGTTTCTCCTTACTAGAGATTGAACCCAGGACCTCAAGCGTACCACCTCTGGGCTTTATCCCCTGCCCTCCTTTTCACTTTTTATTTTGAAGAAGTTTTTACTCTACAGCTCAGGCTGGCCTTGAACTTGTGATTCTCCTGTCCCAGGCTCTTTACATGCTGCATTATCAGTTCTGCGCCGCCAGACCCAGCTCTGAAGTGTCCCCATCTAATTGGGGGTTATTTTGTCAAATGAAGCTTATGTAAAACAGAAAGATTATTATAATGCCTATGTGTTAATGGAAATAGTTTTGAAAATCACCCCATTGAATTGGCCAGCTGTGGACTATTCTGCATACTTAAAATGCAAGATGTTACCCACTTCATATGGCTCTTGTCTCTTTATACCAAACATTTTCCCACATGACAACACAATAATTCAACCTTGAGTTTGTAAGCTCTTAACAGCACCTCCCTCAGCCAAGCTATCAGAGGAGAGGAAACTCAAGGTCAGTGTGGATAGGATTACAAAGATCAAGTAGAAAACATTCCTTTTGACTAAATGAAAGCCCTAAGAAGTGAATCTATTGAAAGGGGAGCATTTCCCTTGAAATAATAGCTTTTCAACATTCAAGGCATGTATGTAACTCATTCAATGTGTATTTTTTTCTGCTTATTTAGAGACTAATTCAGCAAATATTTGTTGAGTAACCACCCTACTTGAAAAATTATCCCAAGGGCTGAGTCAGGAGATGCATGAGAGATGCTAGTCACCTAACATTGTATAAATTCTGTTCTCTTACACACTCTCATGAAAACAACATCAAATCAGCTCCAACATAACTCAGCTTTAAACTGCTGGTCCATGGGCAAGTTCTGGATCTCTCTCCTACTGTCATTGCTCAAGTCGGAGGTACAGCTTTTACAAAGTAACGCTTTTGTTTTCATCTCAAATACATATTACCTTATCAGTAAGTCAAAGAGTAATCAAAGAACCTTCTAATCTGCAATATTTATCTAAGAACCACAAAGTGCCCACAAGTAAAAACGTTTGCTCATACTTGCTTCTAGTATAGATGTTTTGCTTATATGTATGAATTTTTGCATTTGTTTTTCAAGTTTGATACCACTGATTACTAGATAACAAAATAATATATTCTTATTTTATAATGAAAATTAATGTTCATGCCAAGACACCCTCACTACAAAGGGTCTGTGATACAAAGGGAACAACCTTCTACTCTTTTGTTTGCTATTCTTTGATCTATAAGACAGTTCACTTTATTGTTTTCAAAATAATCTATATCCCCGTAAGAACGTCCAACGTCTTTCTCTACACCGTTCTCCATATAGACATATACCTGCACTGCATGAGTACATCCTGCTTCTTTTTATTATTTATCTCTTCTTTATTCTTATTACCTCCTCACAACACGTCTTCAGAGACACAATTTAGAGAGAAGTTTCGATATGAGAACATAGCAAGGAGAGTTTGAGTATTTGCTTTGCAGTAGGTTTCTCACTAATAACACCTAGTTCTCTATACACCGAGATTCCAGAGTAATCAAAACCTATATCTTAAATATATAGTATAACCATTAATACCTGAATGCGGCTCCTTTGTTACATTGCACAGGGACTGTATATGGAGAAATATAATAACTAGTGAAGTGTTTCAGAATTCTTCTAAATTACTTTTATGATCTTGTGCATCTTCAGTAATTTCTATTCTTAAAGACTTTCCGTTTTAAGTTATTCACCATAATTTCAGTAGAAAATACTTTAAATTATTTTGCCTAAGCTGTAAATGCTAAGTACCATTAATATCAAAGTTGAAAATAAATATCCATGTTAACATTTGTGAAGTTTGTCAGTATATTCACGAAGATGAGAGGTATAAGCAAGGATAATTTCATTTACAAATATTTCATGATGGTAGAGGATGTATTAGGAAGGCAAAATTTCTTTGACTGATCCTGTGATAACCTTTCTATATACTTTGACAAGCAAAACAACAGTCTAACTCTGTGCATTGTAAGGGCTCATTCAGAATGTTTGCAAACTTCCTTGTCCCACTGACAGACTGAGCATTATTCGGGTCACCATTGCTAACAATACCCTGTCCTCCATATTGTCCCTGCCTGCAGCTACCTGACAGTCCAGGTAACAGCAGGAATTATTCAAACATTTAACTGCAGCTCAGATTTTCCCCTCTCTATACTGACAACACCCACTGCTTAGAACAAAAAGAAGATACTAACATTGAAAAGGAAAACTCTATTCTTTCTGTTGTCCATAGCAGAGAATTTTTAAAGTATAAATTTATTTTCTCATTTCCTTCAGATGTTAAAGTGATAATTCCACAAGAGAAATGTCTGTCTCAGATCAGTGATGGCACACTTCAGACTTTGACCTAGACTGTTCCAGCTGGTGGTTTAATACAGAAACCTGAGTCTTTTCTCCAGGGACTCAACGACACCAACCCTATCAAAACATGGAGTGCAGTAGGTAGGCTAAGTTGATGGTTAACAGGAAGAAGTTGAGGGCAATGAGTCTTTGTTTCCCATGTTCTGATTTACCAGCTTCTTCGAGATGCCCAGGCATAATTATAAATGAGTAAAATAAGTCGAAGTATTAGAAGGTTGGCAAGTGTCAGATAAGAATACAGGTGACAGTTTTCCCAGTGAAAGTCTGTGTATATGTACATACATAGTACCAGAAAGAGTCTTTTAAATGGAGGGAACATTTTAGGAGTTGTAATTATTATCCAGTGATTATTATTAAATGTAAAGAAATTGATATATCAACATGGTTGGTATGAAAACCTTAACAAACATAGAAACTCTGATCATTCTTAAACTTTAAATGGTAATAGATGAATCATGAGTAGAAGAAACATAAATAGTATATAGATATCTCTCTAAAATATTTCTACAGCTTCATATTTAAATATATCATTTATATTTTAAATTATTCTATTTTCTTCTAGGTTTTTTATTTGTTTCTTCTGTAAGTTACACATAATCATATATGTATAAACTGATTCCAGTTGCTCAGTACCACAATGCCTCAAAACTCAAGAATTTTCTATCAGAATTCATCTTTCAAGCTGGACATGGATTATTTTGTCCTTAGATTTGTTTCCAATTTGGGGGTAACTATTAGATAGTGGCAGATCCAGCAATACGACTCTTGGGCATATACCCAAAAGATACTACAAAGACATTTGTTCAGTTGTGCTTATAGCAGCATTATTTGTAATAGCCAGAATCTGAAAACAACCTAGATGCCCCTCAACTGAAGAATGAATAAAGAAAATGTGACATATTTACACATTAGAGTACTACTCAGGGGTTAAAAACAATGACATCTTGAAATTTGCATGCAAATGGATGAAACTAGGAAACATAATCCTGAGTGAGGTTACCTAGACCCAAAAAGATGAATATGGTATACTCATTCATAAGTGAATACTAGTTATAAACAAAGAATATTGAGCCTATATAGTCCATGATCCTAGAGAAGCTAAGTAACAAGGTGAACCCTGAGAAAAACATGTATAGCTCCACCTGGAAAGTCAAAATAGACAAGATCTCCTGACAACATTGGGAGCATGGGAGTGGAGAGAGAGGAAATGGTAGAAGGGGAAGAGGAAAAGAGAAGGGGAGGGGGAAAAAACCTGAGGGAACAGAATAGTCAAGATGGAAGAAGGACAAAGATGAGAGCAAGGAAAGAGATATCTTGATTGAGGAAACCTTTATGGGACTAACAAGAAACCTGGCTCTAGAGAAATTTCCAGGAATCCACAAAGTTGATCCCAGCTAGGACACTAAGCAATAGAGGAGGGGGCCCCAAACCGGCCTTAGCCTGTAGTCAGACTGATGAATATCTTAAGCATCACCATCGAACATTCATCCAACAACTGATATAAACAGAGGCAGAGTCCCTTATCAGAACACTGGGCTAAGCTCCAGAAGTCCAGTTGAAGAGTGGAAGGAGTGAAAATATGAGCAAAGAGGTTAATACCATGATGGATACACCCACTGAAACAGTCTACCTGAGCTAATGGGAATGCACCAACTCCAGCTGGACTGGGAAGGAACAAGCATAGGTCCAAACTAGTCCCTCTGAATGTGATTGACAGTTATATGGCTGGGGCAGAGTAAGGGGCCACTGGCAATGGCACCACGATTTATCCCTACTGCTTGTACTGGCTTTTTGAGTCCCTATTCTCTTGGGATGGATACCTTACTCAGCTTAAATATAGTAGGGAGGGCCTTGGACCTTCCCCAAAGCAATGTGCCTTATTCTCCCTGAGGAGTGGATGTGGGGGTGAAATGGAGGGGATGGGAAGAGGGGAGGGAGTGGGAACTCAGATTGGTATGCATAATAAAAAAAGATACTTGGTTTTCTTTTTTTAAAAAAAATAAAATAAAAAATAAAATAGCAACATTTTTTTTGTAATGTGGTTAAAAATAAAAGTTTGCTTATGACAAAGAGAAATGAAATTCTTTGTGATCTGAGAAACACCCCTCCTTTGGGATCTGAGTTCAATACAGAAGTACTTCCCATTGGGAGCCCATGAAGCAGAGTTGATCAGAGTTCAACAGATTTTCATTTCTAATTTCGGGTATATATAAGCATAAGATTGTTTTGGTTATTTTGAATTTATTAAATTAGCTTGCTATTAAATATACATAAATATATTAATGTAATATATCTTAATATGTATTAAGGAGCAGTAGGTATAGCTCAATTGTAGAGTATCTGATTAATTTCAGCGAAGCCAAGGATTCAATCCCTAGTATGCAAATATAATGGACATTAAAACTAAGAGATTAAAATATTTCTAGGGAGAAAGAGTCAAGGAGGGGCAACTTGAATGAGGAAAAGAAAAATGAAGGTGGCTTTGGGGAGCTTTCCTTGGCTCGCTCACCACTTCCCTTTCCTTTTCCTTTCTAAACTAGCTATTTCTACTTCATTCCTTCCTTGGAAGGTGCGACTTTTTCTTCGTCTCTCCTCCTGGCAGCTGCTAGGATTTTGCCTCACCCGTACTATGATTTTTTTCTCTTACTATCTAATAATATTCTCCTTGAGAAAGGGCAGGGGGAGGAAAAGTAGGGGAAGAAAAGGAGAAAACCTAGGTGTATGCAGAAGAGGAATGGAGAGAAATAAGGAAGAGGCGAAAACAACCACAGACTCTCAATTACAATTGAAAATATGCCGGGAATGTAACTGATTTAAAAGAAATGCTAATGATGCGCCAGTTAGACCTAGGCACATGCTTCTGAAGGATTATATTAAAAAGTTAATTATTATGAATAGGGTTATAAAGAGTGAAAAAAATCAAACTTGTATTCTCATGGCTGCTGCCTATTCAGGAGCCACCACTCGATGGCATTAAATGAGAGGGTCTAAGGGTCTAAATGACGAGTCCCAAGTACTTAAGTCGTTTCAGCAACTATTGGGAACTATAATTACATAAAAAGGGAGAGTGTGAGGTTGTAGGCCACAGAGAGCAGATTCCCATCAGAGCTAAATGGCTTCCTTTCTCATCAGATATTATGCTTTAAATAAAGCATCACACAGACAGACTGGAACACCTGTCTATAGTTGAATATAAATGATAGAATCAAGCGGAATACATTTGCAATATGAGGTCAACTCATCAAATAACTGCATTAAATGTATAGAGAATGGCTGCTTGTGGTGATTTTCTTAATTTGGTCATTGCTTAGATAACGTTTAGAATCCAAATCTAAGTAATAAAGATTTCAAAGATAATGAACTAGCAGAACCATAGATACGTTTAATACTTTTGTACAAATTTATACTCTTATGAAGCACTCTGAGTCTATTTTGCTGGGTTCGATATTTATCATAGCTCTCAATGACAAATAAGCAGGAGCAGTATCATAGCTGCCAATCATCATCTTCCCCCACAAGAAAAGAAATGCTCGAAGAGACTGTGGTTCTGAATCTGGAATTGTGTGGAATTGTGAACAAGGGCTTAGTATCAGGATGCATGGCTCTCACTCGAATCAGCCACAGTTGTTCTACCTACTCTCTCCACACGGATTATCTGCCACATCCTTCCTACAGATGTGGAGTCCTGCAGAATTCTGGCTCGTGCTGCGTGGCTTTGTGGGTGCTGATTTAATAGAGTACAGTTACCATAAAGGGCTACAAAAATCCCACAAAATAACAGACATAGAGTCAGGTGTCACACAATCTGTTAGTCCAAACCACCCACCTCTTCTCTGAATTTAATGCTAGAACTCCCATTTCTTTTTTTTTTTATAGATTTTAGTCATCATTTATTTTTCTTTTTTTTTATTGAGAAAAGGAAAAAAAAGTTTCGCCTCCTCCCAGCGTCCCATTTCCCTCCCCCTCCTCTCACCCTTCTCCCCCTACCCCCACTCCTCTCCCCCTCCCTCTCCAGTCCAAAGAGTAGTCAGGGTTCCCTGCCCTGTGGAAAGTCCAAGGTCCTCCCCCTTCCAAAAAGTTAAGGTTTTCATAATTTTTTCAACAACTCTTGTCTTTCTGTTTTTGTTTTGTCTTGAGCTTTTGTTTCTCACTTTCTGCCTTAAAAAGTCTGTCTTCTTTAGTAAGCTTCGTTCACGTAACTCATGCAATTTTATCAACTACCTTTTGACCGCACTCTTTCATTCGTCAAATGTTCTCCCCAGTTCAAACATAGACTTAAATTATCTCATTCAGCTCAAAAGATCTGGCTGCTCATATCCCCTTACCACAAAAATCTCAAAATTACAATGCTCAAAATTAAAATTTCTCACCAAATCACATCACCATCTTTAAACTTGCCCCCAATGGGTAAGATAACCATATTGCCTTGTTTATTCAACTGTGCCTAACATGAATTTTTGAAACATTAAGAGTAGTTAAAGAACGAAGATGTATTCAGTGCTTATTGCAAAAAAGAAAATAATCAGACAAAAAAAATTAAAGAAGGAAGGGATGCCTTTGGCTCACGGTTCCCGGGTGCAGTCCGTCAAGGCAGGAAAGCCATGCAGCCTGAGTCAGCAGCCCACACTGCATCACAGTTGGGAGGCAGGGAAAGGGGAGCCTTGATGCTGAGTCCCCATTTTGCTTTCATTCAGGACCATACTCAAGCCTATGGAAATGTGCAGACCACATGGAGAGTGAATCTTCCCATCGCAAGAGACCTAACCTAGACCTGCATAGACATGCCCAAAGACTTGTTTCCATGGTGATTCTGAATCCCATGAAGTTGTCAATCAAAATTAACCATTATACTATGTATGGTGGCTTTACAACTAACGATACTGAGACAGAAGAATCATGAGTTTGAGGTCAGCCTGGGCTGCATAGTAAGCTCCAGATACATAGCAAAACACTTTGAGAGGAAGCTAATAGGATGGAATAATGATAACAATTGTCTCTATAATTTGCTTCTCCATTAAAGCTACTGACCTACAAATAATACCACACTCATTTTCACTCTCCATATACTAATAAATAGTATCATGCTTCCTAAATGATTTTCAGTCCACCCTTTTCTGTTATGACGGTCTTTACCCAGCTGGCAGTCTAGACAACAGCAATGCCAACCTATTTGGACTCCCTATTTCCAGTCATGTTTGCTCTTAAATCCAGTACTGGACTTCTGTCAGTGTGTCTAATCAAAAATAAAAATTGACCATGCATCCCTTCATCTGATATTATTTAATTCTTTCTTTCCTTCTGCAAGATGTTATTCAAAATCCCATGCCACTTGACTCTGAGAGGAACATACTCATTTCCCTATTCATACCCTCTCCTGGGTTCTTCATGGAATTTCATTCCACCTTATCTTTCTTTCATTTATCCCTATGACATTTTCAAAACTCGTTTTCTACAGCAAGTGGGTTGGACTTCCTCAAGCAAGTTATTCCCTCTTTTTTGTTGGGATCGTAAAGGTCCCTGTATCCACAGATTACCAGAGAAATCAGGAGTGACAAGCACACAGAATAGTCCTTTCAAAGGGAAGGACATATTACCTGTTTTTAATCCAGAAATCTGGGAATTAACAGTGATTATAGCCTGGAGATCTGAATTTATCTGTTGGTCCTATCCATAGCAAGCTTCCACAACCAGGGCAGGAGGTGCCTAGTAATTTAAATGACCTTTTTGTTATCTATATAGCCAAGAGCTCCCACAAGTTCCCACAAACAGGACCTGAGGTGGTTAATAGCCCAAAGGACTTCTACACAATCTGTATGACAAGATCATGCCATATCCTTCCCTGGCCCCTTGAGTTACTATAGGTAGCTTATCTCTAGAACCCATCTTCTTGGAAGAAATGGCGCGTACTCTGTGTTGAATTTCAATGTAGCCATGCCTCCTTGTGCACCTGGGATTGTGTTACACTGGGAAACTTTTTTCCCAAATTGTGCTATGTTTAAATATGCTGCCATAAATCACCTGACATCAGACTCCCAGAGTTTGATCCAGCCTGTTATGAAATGATTGAAGAAGAAGAATGGCCTCAACCTGGAACCATAAGCTAAAGGAAACCTTTTTCTCCTTTTTAGGTTGCTTTTTATCAGGATACTTACTACTTCCTATGAACTAACATTTCAGCTGAGCTATATTTGTAAGAAATTTTAGGATATAAACCATCAAAAGCTTTGGGGAATTTGCAACCTAAATTTTTACCTCTCTTCAGAGGTCAACGATAACACTCATCACCTGCTACAATCTTTTTCCTGGCCATGAATTTTGGAAGTGGTATTGCTTTGCATGTAATTGACAGTGACTTTCATGAATTATATTTTAGGGTGGAAATAAATCAAAGAGATGACTTTTTACATCAATATGTAGATCCATGATAGAGTTTTTAAGTTAAATGAAAATTAGCATCTGCTTGTAATTATGAGATGCCTATGATTTTAATCTTATGGAAGTCTACTCTGAGCTACAAAGTACTAAAAGTAAATAAGTAAGTAAAAACTGTAGCTGTTTCCACCACTGTGCTGGGTGACTGTGCTACCTAGTTCCATGCCAATCCTTCCAAAGCTAGCATAGATAACCACCACGGATGAAAGCCTTAAATTCTGAGTTCCACTGAGCTATAGTTCTCTTAACTTGGTGGAATGACAACACATGGTTATTCGCCAATAAATCAATCACGTTTATGTTGACTATGAAATCAAATTCAAACCAGTATATATAATGGTAGAACTTACTTTAGGATGATTTTTTTTAACCTCAGGGGAACACATGAAGTTCGCTATTTCCTGTGTCTTTGCTCCCGTGTTTTTATTCCCTTTGCTCTTGCAGTTTTATGCGTGCAAAATTGAAGTTGACAGGCATGTTCTTACCACTTGCTTACTTTCTATGTTTGCATACAATTATTTCATTGGAGAGAAACACACACAAACACACAGTAGTAGCACTTATAATATAAAGAAAACATACAGATTGAATCAGAAATAATACATACACCCAAGTTAAAAATCTCATGTCCCTCTGAAAACATTCTTCAGTTGGTGCGTAGTCATCTGCAATCGGGAATAATTTATTGGGTATGAATCCAAGGCTAGCATCTATTTCCATCCCAGCATCTGTGGATAATGATCAATCTCTGTAGCCCTAAGAACAATAGAAGCAAAATTATTTACTTTGCTGTCTGCTTTGCTATTTTTTAAATTCAAACATAACTTACAATTTATGAATAAAATTACTTCTCAGAGACTTAAAATGTTTCCTTCTCAAATAATTCAATAATTTAAGTGAGAAGAGTAGATTCAGATAGTTTTAGTTTTTTAAAATGTTATCTTATTCTATTTTATTCCTTCAAACATCATTGAAAATCATTTGTTTATTCAGAAATTGTGAACTAATTTAGATTTACTCAGTTGATCTAAAGTTATTAAGTAAATGTAATTTTCCTCATGAAAATCCAGGACTTTTGAGAACACAAAATATTTTTATTTTCTTTTTCTTTGACTTTATACTTCTTACACAACAATCTCCATAATAATTAAAATTATTTAAATTCTTTTTAAATTTTGCATTTTTTTTAACTCATAATTAAGAAATTAAGATTAATCTATTTGAGAAAAGCAATTTGTTAAATGCACATACACACTTAGAAGGACTACCACAATTATGTTCATTAACATACCTATTATCTCACGCAGCCACTATTTTAGAGTGTAGTGGGGGGAAAAGCAGATTTACTCTCTTCCAAATCTCAGTAATTTATGCCAAAGCAGCTTCCTTCTCCCTCATCCTGCCTGGCCCCCGTTTGCTGGCATATGCCCTGTTCATGAGAACCCTTGCTGGCTGGTTCATCTTTTCCATCTGGAAGCTGAGGCTTCTTCAGCTGCAGAGGCAAGAGAAGGGCTCTGAAGGGTCTGGGAGCAATAAGTTAATTCCTCATCATGTCTTCTCACGACCCATTATCCAGAAATAGTCAGATGAGGCGGAGGAGGGGAACTCAGATGTGGATGAGCAGTAGAAGACTTCTGTCGTGATGACCTTGGATCATAAACTGAACAGTAGAGAGGCAAGATAAAACAATTGCCTATAGTTAGATTTCCTGAAATTAATTTCTACCTTCTGACAGAAATGACAGAAGCAAGGAATAAAAGCCTTTTAGAGTGTGCTCGCGGTATTTAAAGAGCTGACATCCTGAGTGGCAGCCAGCAGAAACTTTCTCTCCACCGTTAAAATTTCGGTGCATCGGAGAGAGAAAAAGGTAATGTCCTTCATGTCAAAACAGAGAAAAGAATAAGCAAGCTTACTTATTCTTTTCTTTAGTAGCAAAATATTAAAGATTCCTGAGATCTAGTTTGATACTTCAGACATGCAGAGTCATGTTTTGTTCTTCTTTTCATAGTCACAGGAAATGGGCAAGGGGAAAGTTCAGTATCATCCTGAACTCTGGAAGTTTGTGGGAATGGCTACATAAATAATTTGAGTAATATTACACCTTAGACTCAAAGAGGCCAATTGTAAAAACAATGTAAAAATTAATATTTGCTCGTCATTGTGAGGGGCCTATAGTTTTAATCTAATGGAAGTCTTCTCTGAGATACAAAATACCAAAAGTTAAATAAGTAAATAAAAATTGTAGCTGTTACCACAAATGTATTGGATGATTGTACTACCTAGTTTTATGTCAACTTGATACAAATAACAGTCATTTGAACAGAGGGAACCTCAATTGAGAAAATGCCCCCAATATATTGGCCTGTGAGCAAAACTGGAGGGCATTTTCTTGATTGGTGATGATGTGGAAGGACCTAGTTCACTGTGGGAAGTGTCATCCAGGAACAGGTGACCCTTGGTGTTATAAGAAAGAAAGCTGAGCAAACCACAAGGAATGAGCCAGTAAGCAGCATTCCTCTTTTGCTTCTCCATCCATTTCTGCCTCCAAGTTCTAAGCCTGACTGCCTTCCCTGATTTCCTTCAAAGGTGGACTACAAATTCTAAGTTCAAACAAACCTTTTCTCTCCTTAACACAATAGTAATAGAAACCCCCAGGATAGCAATGTAAAAAGAAAATGAAAGACCAAATCGAAGTCTGTGAACAGTGATGTCTGGTACTGTGGCATGGACGGGAACACTACCTTAGCTAAACTTCCATAACTATCAGTCATTCTCCAGGAACTAGCTCATTTCCTTACCCTGGGACACATCCACAGGGCATCTCCCACATTTGATGGGATAAATAGAGCTGGCTCAAGCTGCTTGGCCTGACAGGCAGCAGGGAGAGGGGGAGGTACTTTGTCTCCTTGGTTCTGACAGACTCTGAACTGCAGCCACTGTCATGGACACACCCTCAGTCACACCTCTCTCTGGTGAGAGGTCCTGGTCTAGAGGTTTTCGGGTAGACACTACAGCTGTAGCTACCCTCACCAAGTCTTCTGGATTCTGTGGAAGCCCTAGGCTGAGTGAAGAATTTCCATCTCTAGCATATTTTTGTGTTGAGAAAACAGCTTGCTCTAGGGAGAAGACTCCTGACCCTAGGACAAGCTTAGTCTTTTTATTTGAAATGGTTTATTATGAACATCTTTTGGGAACTGTTGCTCTGTCTTTGGGGCCTTTCAGAAGCTCACTAGCCTAGCACTTAGATTTTGGTCATTTTTTTTTTCCTTAAAAAGTCCAACTAGACATTTTTTTTCTTTCTTTCTTTTTTTTTTTTTTTTTTTTTTTTTACAAATTTGGCTTCATGTACTGGTCTACAACATTAGATCAAGACCTCGAAAGGCCATATCTTAGTTAGGTGTTCTGCTGCTGTGAAGAGACATGATGACCACAGCAACTCTTACTAAGGAAAACATTTCACTGGGGTGGCTCACAGTTCAGAAGCTCAGTCCAACATCATCATGGCTGGACATGGTGGTGTGCAAGAATACATGGTGCCACAGAAGGAACTGAAAGTCCTACATCTTGATCCACAGGCAACAGGTAGTAAATTGAGATACTGAGCATAGAGAGGTTGGTCATAGGAAATCTCAAAGCCCAACGCCATGACATGCTTCCTTCAACAAAGTTATGTCTCTTAATAATGCCACTTCCTTTGGGGGCCATTTTCTTTCAAACCAATCACAGGCCCCAAGGTCCTGATGAATCAATTTAAAAAAGAAAAATAAAACTCTATTGTAAGCATTCTTTTTTACCCAAGATTTGTTTTTATCCTAAAAGATTTGCATGAAAAGGTATTCTATATACTTGACAAAATAAAGTTTAGTGCATTCAAATGGATATAGTTTGCATATTTGCCTCCAGAATCTAACATGAATGTTTTTAAACAGTGTGCTGTGTTTATGAGACTCATATGGTTTTCCCTCCAGGGCTGAACTTCATCAAATAAATGCCTAATTTGATGAAATAAAAACTATTAATTTTTAGTTGAAAATAGATTCTTTTCATACAATATATTCTGATTAAAATTTCTCCTCCAACTCTTTCTCTCTCTCTCATTAGGATACAAACAGGCTTTAAAAAAATAATAATAATAAATTAACATAAAGTAGAATATGATAAACTAAAAACAAACCAGAATAGGATGAAATGGTAAATAAATAAATAATGCTCAGATAAAGCATTATGAACAAGGAATCTCCAAAAATGCTGTTGAGTTCACTTTTTGATGGCCATCTACTGCTGGGCATGAGGTCTGTCCTTAAGAGTGGTTTGTACACATAGCGAAGCTTTGTTGGAGAAAACTATCTTTCTTTTGTGTATAGTATCAACTGGGACAGTTTCTGGGTTAGAGATGAGGGCTTATATCCACTTCCCTTCTCGTCGTCTTAAACCTGTGCAGGGACTCTGCAAGTTGTCACCATCTCTGAGTTCAAAAGAAACTATTAATTTATTAAGTGTATATTTGTACTGCAGAAAGTATCTGATCAATAATACAAAGCAATAGCAATATATCTACACTGCCTGATATCAAGCTATTGTTTCAGTTCTAGCTAGTGAGCTGGGAAACAGATGCTTAAAGACTTTTAGTGGTTTATAGTAACTTTTCACCTAAACTGATTGCTTCTGGAATCTAACTCACACCTTTACAGCTTAGTTTTAGCCAATAATTTAAACATGCCATTTCAATCTCCTAAGTATCCAGAGAGTCAGAGATTTCTGAAAAGGATATGTATGACAATAAACTCGCAAGTATCTAACCTAGTGATGAGTACACCATGTGAAGAGTCTGATATGGACAAAGAGCCATCCTGGAGCTGGTTCTGCCCTCCCAACTGGATCCATTCATTTATTGACTCATGTTTTAGTCAAGATGCATTTGCTTGCCAGCTATAAATAGAGAAGAGGGGAAGACAGAGAATGAATGTGAGTTAAAATCGGGTCTTCTATACGATTCCATTGGTCGACTTCTCTGTTTTTATGCCAATACCACACTGTTTTCATTACTGTAGCTCTGTAATAGAGTTTGAAGTCAGGGATGGTAATGCCTCCAGAAGTTCCTTTATTGTATAAGATTGTTTTGGCTATCCTGGGTTTTTTGTTTTTCCATATAAAGTTGATTATTGTCCTCTCAAGATCTGTGAATAATTTTGATGTTCTGGCTTTGTGGGAGCCTAGCCAGTTTGGATGTTCACCTTCCTAGACCAGGATGGAGGAGGGAGGACTTTGGACTTTCCACAGGGCAGGGAACCCTGACTGCTCTTCAGACTGGAGAGGGAAGGGGAGAGGAATGGGGGGAGGGAGAGAGGAGTGGGAGGAGGGGGAGGGAAATGGGAGGCTGGGAGGAGGCAGAAATTTTTTTTCAATAAAAAAAATTTTTAAAAAAAAGAATGAATGTGAGTTTGGGGAACTCTGGGGTATGCAAGTCTCTGTGAGGGAACGGCAATCACAAGACCCAAACAGCTGTCCCCAGTGGAAGTGCATGTTTGTCAGCCAGTGGCAGCTGCTTCTCGAAGTGTTTCAAGAACAAACTCAAAAGCCCGGGTAGACTTTACCAAGCCACCATAATCCCTACCTACATCCTAAAGACCTGTTCTTATACAGGGAAATGTAGTCTAGCCCTTTGACAAGGAGACTTCTCTTTACAATGGATTTACAGAAAATCACAACCAGTCAAAATTCAGCACTATGAATCCCAATCCCAAAAGACACATTTACAAAAACAGCTTCTATATCTAAGCTCAGAGAACACCGTAGAAGAGGGAGCAGAAAGATTGTAAGGACTAGAGGAAGTGAGACTGTGTCTTTTAGGAATGTGAGAAGCTACACCCATAAAGTCTCACCAACATAACAGCTGAGACACAAGCTGAACAAGTTCAATGATAAACATACCAAAATGGACTGGGAAAAGACCATGGGGCCTCAACCCTACATGAAGAACAATGAACAACTAAGGAGTGCCGAATAGAGAAACAATCTTCCCTAGGAAAGCACACACCAGTTGGTTACCCA
This sequence comes from Microtus pennsylvanicus, assembly GCF_037038515.1. NCBI lineage: Eukaryota > Metazoa > Chordata > Mammalia > Rodentia > Cricetidae > Microtus > Microtus pennsylvanicus. The sequence goes on from NC_134581.1 coordinate 44,549,002, forward strand.
ATAGTCAATCCTGAAAACATATGTATAGATACATTATACAAATTGAACAGGTTATTTTTAAGTATATATGCATATACATTTGTACAAGTCATAACAATTAATAAAAAAGAGGCTATGAATTTGTGTTGAGGAGCTTTCTGTTCTGGCCAGTTCCCACAGTCATTAAGTCCCAAAGAAATCACACAGAGGTCTACATTAACTATAAACTGATTGGACCATTAGCTCAGGCTTTGTATTAACTCTTACAACTTCTATTAGCCCATTATTCTCATCTGTGTTAGCCACATAGCTCAGTACCTTTTTCAGCGAGGCAGTCACATCTTGTTTCTTCTGTGGCTGGGCAAGGACTCCAGAGGAATGGGCTTCCTCCTTCCCAGAATTCTCCTGTTTTCCTTGACCCGCCTCTACTTCCCGTCTGGTTGTCACGCCTATACTTCCTGCCTGGATACTGGCCAACCAGCATTTATTTAAATTATAATTGACAGAATATAGACCATGGTCCCACACCAAATTTGAAAGAGAGCAATGGGTTATATGACGTGGAAGAGGAAATGTTGTAATTAGAATAATAATAATAGCCCAGGTAGAAGAAAGAAGCAGGTACAATGCTGGGGAATGAAAGGAGGGAAAGGCCTGAAGTTCAAACTCTGGTTAGCTCTGGTTAGAAAAGGTTAAGTCTCCTTAGATCTTGGAATGAGGAAAAAACCTGAAGACTATATTCTAGAGGGCCTTCCAGGTCAGACTGACAAAGATGGATCCTCTTTCTATTGAACTGCCTGCCCATTGGAGGTTTGGAAGAAAAAGGACAATAGATAAATGGGTGCTTGGAAAACCACACTGTCTGCAGTCTGAAGAGCAGACTAGGGGCCTTGGTGGGCAAGCACAGCCAGTAGGCAGCTGCAGTGAACCAGAACCTGTCTTCTTGTATCGACAGTCAGTGACTGTTACTTGCATGGCATACTGGCATTATAAGTTAATCAAAGGCTGGGGAGTCCCAATTTTATATGACTAAACTTTATGTCTGCTTGGCTGTTTGCTTACTGTTCCTTAATGGAGTTGATTAGTTCCAAAAACAAAATCTCAGTTCTACTTTTCAGTAAACTGCAATAGTGCCTGGCTTCTCCTCCACAAGCAATTCTGCAGGATCAAAGGAAATAATGTGTAAAAAAGAACTGTGTAGAACAGAAATTTCAAAGCACTCTGTTGTACAGTGCCAGGCACTATTATCCATAATATTGGACCTGATTTCATTTTCAGCTAAATCTTCTTATTTTCTCTGTATTGGTCAAAGAAAAACAAGCAGCAAGCTGAACCACAGGAAATCATATCACTTAGTCCCCCAACTAAAGTAGGTGGAATCTAATGATCATTTCATACTTTTTCCCCCGTTCAAAAAAAAATGTTTCGTTGAAACTCAGAAGGCACAAAATCAACCAATTTCAAATACAAACAGCTGTTTGGATAAGTTTTTTAAAATGTTTTCTGGAAATGTCAACCTACTTTGAAAGCTGGGGTGTTTTATTTGATCATATAAAACATTACAGTGGTATCTCCTAATCTTAATGTTCCCATCTATGTCCTAGCCCCTTGGCCTCCTATTGGAACAATCACCAGAAAAAAAAAGTGATCATGCTCTGATTCATAGAATTTAATCTAAATGTTTTAGAATGGAATGAATTCCATTAAGGTGTCTCCATTGGTCTTCCTAGAGAAATATGAACAACCAACAAGGTGCCCCTCCCCCAACGTCTCCACCAGCCTCCTAGAGTGAAATGCATAACCAACAAGGTCTCTCTGTACATCTCTCTATTTTCCTGCCTTTCTACCAAGTCTCTTTGTTCTTGGTGTATTTGAAATGCTAAGGCTCACAACTGTGACAACTTGCTGGCATGTCCATCATGTAGAGGGACCTAGACCACCAGGTTGTCCTTAGCTCCAGGATTTCATTGTTTGCTCAGTTTTACTTTAAACACCTAACAGGGATTTTGTGAAGGTTTCTTGAGAGGATTAGTTCACAGAGGGGGGAAAAACTTTTTTTTTTCTCGAGAGCAGATAGAAGTGAAGAGAGAAAAGAGAAAAACAGTTTTAAAAAGATTGTTCTTGTTTATGAACAGCAGCAGGGGCCTTAAACCTGAGATATACAGGAAGATCAAGGAGTTAGATTATTTGATGCCTGAGCTTCAGAAGTTCAGGATCAGCCTGGTAAATATACCAAGAGTCCATCTGGAAGAGAGAGACAGGCAGGCAGAGTGGGGAAGGGGGAGGATGCTCTTTACTGTCAGCAAGAGGTACTTGGGGAACACTAAAGCATATAATTTGCAATTGCAAGCAGCATTTGCAGACATTTATATTTTGTAAATGTTTTATATACTATCCGTCTTTAAAAAATACGGAGGAGATTTAGTGTTTGCTAAGCAAGAATGAGGATCTAAGTTTGATTCCCAGAGCCCACGTAAAAAGCGAGAACCAGAGAGCTTGTAAATCTCAGGCCTGAGAGAACCTTTGGAGTTTACTGATTTGCCTAGCCAAATTAATCAGCTCCAGGTCCAAGTAAGTGACCACATCTCAAAAAAATGAATATATATAATATATGTGTATAAATATGTATATATAACATATACATGCATGTATGCATTATATACCATCCATATACATATATATATACAGTGCCTGAGGAATCATACCAAGGTTGGCCTCTGACCTCCATACCCAAGCACACACACATACTACACCCTCTATGAAAAACTGAACACTACTTTGTGTGCCTAGACAGGGTCACAAAAACATTAACCTACACTTTTCAACTTTAAGTCAAATTTCTCCTGCTGAGCCATAGTAGCCTAGAAAAGTAACAGAACCTCATAAATGTTATTTTCTTGGATACAGATCTGTGTAATCAGCATTTTAAAGCTTTCATATATAAGTTCACACAAATAGTGGACAGAAATTTTTCTCTGTTTTTGCTACAAAGTGCTTCGGGAGTTTAAATTAGCATTTTGAAGAATTTTCTTAAGATTTATTTAATTTATGTGTATGATTGTTTTGCTTGCTTATATGTCTACACACCATGTGCACACTTTGGGCTTGCAGAAGTCAGCAGAAGTCATCAGATGTCCTAGAACTGGAGTTACATGGAGGTGCTGGAAAGTGAACCCAAGAATAAGTGTCCCTAACTACTGAGCCCCTAATTTACCACTTTTTAACTTTTTAAGTTGCACTGGTTCCAATGCATGCACAAAGCAGGGGTAATGGTACATTCTTTCTGGTGATGTGGTATCATACCCATAACTCAAAGGTATTCATAGTATTTTTATTCAAAGAAACACCCAAAAAGCAAGTTTATTAAAAATGGTCAGCCTGAAGAATTAATATGTTAGGGTGAAGATATAATAAATTTGAGATGCACATATTATATACCAAGATACAATATTCAAACATATAAGTGGATAAAGACAGATTATAATTGATAGATAAGGAGTTCATATATGATAAGTGATAAGTACATAGAGAAGTAGATAGATGATAGATATATAAACATATAGATAATAGATAATGATGATGATGATAGACAAGATAGATGAGTCCTTAAATTACAAAATTACTATATTTTCAGAAATATTTAAAGCTGTTAAATAAAATACACTCTCTTTAAAGTTCAAGTTAATGAAATGGCAGTTTCTAATATTTATCAAGCATTCTTAAGTAATATGTCAAATAACTTGGGAGATCAGCCCCCCCAAACTCTTACAGTATGATCTAGATATTGGCCTTTCTCATTTAAAAACTGTCCTCCTTGTTTATAAGGTCTTTTATGTTTTTCTTGAAATCAGAACAAAATGCTTCCAGTTTCTGTAATTATTCAATACAATAGATCCCACAGACCCACTATTTGGATCCTACATGACACTTTTATTTCATTACTCCAGTCTCTACTTTCTCCACCCCATCCCTGGCTCTGGGGTTCAATCACCGGGCTTTGGGCTTTGAACATTCTTGCAAAGCACCCCATACCCGCTCTATATCCCCAGCTCTCCTCTGTCTCTGCTTTTTTTCCATTTTAAATGTTTTGTTAATTTTACATAACAATCACAATTCCCCCTCCCCCTTCTCCCACTTCTGCCAACCTATTCCCATCTACTCCTCAAAAAGAGTAAGGCCTCCCATGGGAGTCAACAAAGTCTGGCACACTCAGTGGAGGCCCAGTCACTGGCACACTGAAGTAAAGAGTGGCTTGATCCTTCTGTCTCTTTTAAGGCGGCCCTTTCAAATGTTTCATGATGAAGTGCAGTTTGTACAAAAACAGAGAAGAATCTGCTTGTTTAGAGTGTTCTTTCCTTTACATTTGTCTTATTGGCATCTTGGGTGCGGCTTTTGGGACCCTGCAAGATTCTAGTCAATCTGAAAAACAATTAATAGAATAGGTACTATTTATTTTGATATGTGTGCTCTGCTGTTTTTTCCCAAATGTTTGGACTTTTGCATATAATGTTACAGGGTAGGTAACAGTGAGCTCCATTTAATAGAAAACCTGAAACAAGGGAAGGGTTGCACTAAGGATTGCATGCACATACACACACAATACACATATATATACATACACGTGTATATATATATATATATATATATATATATATATATATATATTTACGTGTGTGTAAATATATACATATATACCCAATGTACAAACTCAAGAAGCCTGGCACCAACGACTTGTTGCTTAGCAGCCTCGTCACAACTATGAAGAGACTTTGTCTCACAAAAGCAAAACAAAATAAAACCAGAGAAACAAATAGACACAAAACCCCAAGTTCAAATGGCATTGGGTCTTTGAGTTAGTCACTGTCAGTTTTTGTTTTCAGACCTGCAATTTTTCAATGGTTTTATGCTGTTCTTCATCTGTGCACAAAGGAACTGAATTCACATGTCAGTTAAGCATCACATTTGGAAAGACTGAACTATAACAGATATTTGTTGGCATATGTCTCGTCTTAGTTGTCCTATGAGAATTGATATGTGGTACCATGTTCTGCGACAGTATTCCTGGAGAGACTTGACCAGAGAAGCAATCGATGATGAACCAAAGTCAGGGTACTACCTGCCTTAGTCTGTTTTCAATGTAAGAAATGCCATGACCAAAAATAAATAAATAAATCAAGGAAGCAAGGATTTCTTTGGATTACACATATCCAAACCACCATTGTGAGAATTCAAGAGTAGGAACTCAAGGCAGAAACCTGGAGGCAGAAACTGAAGCCAGAGACCATGGAAGAAGGATGCTTACTGGCTTATTATCCATGACTTATTTCTTCCACAACTCAGAACTGCCTCCCCAGATTGGGTACCACTTACTGTGAGCTGGACCCTCTTACATTACACATTACTTGGTAAAATGCATTCAACAATCTTGCCTACGGGGAAAATCTGATGGAAGTATTTTCCCATTGATGTTTCCTCTTCCTGCGTGACCCTAACTGTGTCAAGTTGACAAAAACAAGCATACCAGCAAAGTCCCACTTGGTGAACCGCATTTTATTTGAATTGTTTACAGAAATATATGTGAGGGGTTATTTAACAGAAGCCGAAATGCCTCAGAGACAGCTGCTTCCCCAAAGCTTGCTTGAGCATAGGTGACAGCGCTTTAAAGCTGGAAACCTGCAGTGCCCTGCACAACCTGCAGGCGGCACCATAGGTTGGATAGTGTCTTTGGCAGGTAGCTCGTCAGCTCTGAGCCTGCTTCTTCTAGGCATTTCAGCTCGTCAGAGAGTGTCTCTTGAAAGTCTATTTCTTACATAAGCTTCTGAAGGGAGGAGTCTAGTGTACCTGGATTGTCTCAGGGAATTCTTGAAAGAACTGAGTTATTTCCTGAGCATTCAGGATAGAATGATTTACTTCTTAGAGCATCCTGCTGTTTCACCTCCTTTTTAGCATCCTGTGTCTTATCGAGCTTCCTGCTTAGAAGAGCCTGTTGGTGTACCTCCTTTAATCACAATAATTACAATGTATTATTAATAATAACACTGTAGGTCTTTTAAAAAGTGTGCCTGGAAAGTTTTAACGTCTGAGAGAACTGCTAGAAAACATGCTACTCAATGCCGCCCTACCTCATCTCCACTGCAGCACTTTCTCAATGTCATTTGCAAAATCATTTTCTCCCCTGCGCTTTGTAAATGTTTATAGCCCATAAGCTCTTAGACTCGGCACCACTCTCCATCCATTTCCTAATGACATGGGCCACTCAGCATCTGTGTGCACCGGTAATGTGGAGCTTTTGGATTCTGTGATCAAAAAGATGCGTATGCATCACTGTCTTCTTGAGCCAAAAGGGAACCATGGAAGAAGCTAACTCATCAAATTTCCTTCCTAACCAAATTCTCTCTTCTGTTGTTCTTCAGCCTCACCTCATCATATCACCCCCAAAGAAAAGTCTCCAGAGCATACTAGGTCTATCCCGTGTTTTGTATTCTTTAAGCCACTCAGCCTGGAGACCTGACTTGATTTTATTGCCAATATACTTTACGTCTTTATATTCATTTATGCATAATGTTAGGCTGGCCCAAGTCTCTGGCCAAGAGGAAACCAGGCCTCTCGGGGAAATAAAATCTGCACTTTCTGAACATCTCAGGAATCTGACCCCAAACCACAACGAGTTATCGTCCCCACTTAAAAATTTCTCTTTATAATAGTTTCTTTGTTGTAGCTGTTCCCCTCTCCCTAATGCTCTCCCACCACAGCCACTCCCCAATCCAACTCAAACCTTCCTGTAAAAACCCCAGATCCCTTTGGGAGCTGCTGCTTTCCCTTCTTTCAGAGTCATCTGGGCAATTCTTCCCTCAATAAAGCTTCGTTCTACTACCTCAGTGCAGCTTTGGGGGTCTTGTTCTCACAAAAACCTTACACATATATACACTATTGTGACAAACACACAATTGGCTCACTTTGATCAGCTTTCGAGACGTGTTCCATGTTTCACTTTTGCACTCTTTCCAAAGCAGGTTTTGTACTTTCCACAGGAATAGTGGCATCTATCTACCATCACAGAATCTTTTATCATTTGAACATTTTATACATGTGTACAATATATTCGATCATCTTCACTCCTTTATTTATCTATCTATTTGTCTGTTTAGTTTTACCCACCAAATAAATAAATACTGCCCTAATGTCCATTAGCATGGGGTCAGTTGGCCACACTTCTAAAGAAAAGTGATTTCCTCCTCCCTTATGATCTTCTGCTACGGATGGAACTCTGGGTGCCCCTTCCTGTTGCATGCTGTAATTTCCAGTTTTGTGATATATGGCATTAGAAGTGAGCCTTTGTAAAAAAAAAACTTTTCCTGTAAAAATTTTGGTACATAATAGGTATTTCATAAATATTATATAACTAATAACAGCTCAAAGCTGGAGAATAGTGATCAGATTTGCATGCTATTGACATATTTTAATATCTAGCTCCAAAAGAACAAATCAACTAAGATATCTAGTTTGAATAGAAAAGAACTTGAAAGCAGTGCATTGGCTTTAGTGTATAAGTAGTAATTTATTCATTTGATGGCATCAATGCCATCTTGCTATAAAATGTATATTACAGAAGATAGTTTGCAAACATTAATTTTCACAACATAGATCTGCAAAAAATACTGATAATTCAAAAGCAAAATGTTGCATGGGTTTTGGGGAAATAGATACTCTATTGGAAAGAAGACTGAATAATGAACATTATAGATAAAGTAACTGGTTTTTGATTAAAAATATCAGAATATAAGTTTAAAGCAAAGGTTCTTGGCAAAACTCTAGGGTTTTCTTTTCTTCTTAAGATTGTGTTGTAGCCATTTTTATGCTAATGTGTTTGCCAGAATTAGTTTCTATATGTTGTTCTGCTTAGGGATTTTTTTTTTATCTTTCAGAAGTCATACAATGTAATTCAAGTTTCAACATGGATACGATTTACCTGGGGATTCCACTAATAACATAGACTCAGATTTGGTAGTCTGGAGTAAGGCTCATTTTTCTGCATTGCTAGTAAGCTCCCCAGTGGTGGCGATGCTTTGGGGCCATGTAGCACATATGAGATAAGGAGGGTTTAGGGCAGAGGCTCAAGTTCTGCTGTGCTCTGGAATAACCAAGGGATCTTTACAAACTACTGATGTTTTCTAGGAGTTAATTGGGCTGGGAATTTTCCTTGGCTTTGGGATTTAAAAAATTGCCCAGATTTTCAAATGCACAGATAACTTGAAGAACAATAACTTAGAAAATTTTGAAAATGATTGCATAGTTATTTTCTCAAAGCTTAAATACTTTTATTGTTTTGACTATAAGTATATGAATAAAATAATGTGTTTATTATTTTATTTATAGTTTATGTATGTATTAATATTTTGGCCAAAGTATAAAGTATAAGCTAATTCATTATTTTTCATATACAATGTATATACTTGATTAAAATAAGTGGTATCATGCAACGGCTCCTTTTAGCTAATGTACAGAATGACTTGATATCAACAGCATTTAGAAAGAATATCATAAATTTACATACACACATGTTTATAGTTACTACCTGGCATATTTGTCATCAGAAGATCTTAAATGTTTCACATGTAGCTCACAACAATTCATATCAACTACAAGACGGGTATTGTTATCTTGAAAGTATCATGCAAACGTATACTTGCTTCAGTAGGTGATACTGCTAGCCAGAGCCTAAACTGGGACTAATGTAGGAATGGATCCACCAATTATGCTGTCTTTCAATAACTCATTCTGATGTTCTGTCCAGTGAATTTGATGCCACCTCCTTCTGATAGAACATCTCTTCAAATTTAGTGCTTGAAGATAATAACACATGGTCATATAAAGTAAGGGTAATGCTTGCTTGGTGCCTGCTCTGGGAACAGGTAGCTTAGCTCTAGTGAAGATGTTTTACTGAAATCACCATGGAAGTTTCAATGAATATTAGAGTCTGTAAGAGTGGGGTAGGTATAAAACATTTTGGAGATGATTCTTTAAAAACAAAAATGAAGACAAGGAATGTATGTTTCCAACACTGAAAGTAAACCAAGGTTTTCAATAATTGTTTCTAAATTAGCAAAATCCTCTGACATTATATGGAACCAACTTCAAGAGTAGATAAATTAGTGCAGCTCTTAGACCTCATCAGAGAAGCATCCTGTGAAATAAATAGGTGTGGTTAACACAGAGACTCAGACCTGGTCAAAGTATAAAGAGAATACGTGACTGTGAGGTTCTCAGCCACAGAAGGGACATCTAGATCACCTCTTGGGGACCACTGCAGAAGAGGAAGAAGAACGATAATAAGAGCCAGAGATTGGGAAAACTGGAGGCGAACAGAATCTCCAGAACATGGCAGGGCCACTGCACTAATGCTCACATAGCAGCTGCGGTTACCTGCATAAGCGCTGCCTAGAATTAAACTAGTCAGGATTCCTTCATGGAGTGAGAAGGGGGCTCATGGGTGCCCCATCTGAGGTGCCATGAACAGATAGCTTCTGGGGAAGGCACGGTCAGTTTTCTTTAAAGGTGTGGCTCATGGAGGGAGGGAATAAAAAAATAAAAATACAGGTGTGGCTCCCGATGGGTACACCACATTCTGGTGGATAGTCTGACACCCGGAATATATTGACAGGACAAACTGGAGTGGATAGGTTAATAAGTTTAAAAAAAGAGAACACAAAATTGAGAGGTTAATGAGTGATCTTGGATCTGGGAAGACTTAAGGGAAGGATTTAGGGCAAATATGATAAAAATATATCGTATAAAATTCTCAAATAATTAATAAAATGTTTATTTAAATATTTTAAAAGGGCAGGATATGCAGTTTAGTGATAAAAGTCTTGCCTAGCCTGAGAGACACCTGGATTTAATTCTCAGCAGCACAGTGATGGCATAGGACCAAATTAATGTAAAATATAAAAATATTCAAGAAGTATTCTGTTTAATGTTCAGTCTTTTGCTCTATAACTCTCTCTATATATATATGTGTGTGTGTGTGTGTGTGTGTGTGTGTGTGTGTGTGTGTTTGCAGAAATATTTATCTATATAGGATAATTGTGTATCTAAATAAGAGTATATATTCATTAAATTTGGAGAAATACAACAATCTTCTTAAAATAAATTCTGACTGAAAAAAACATAGACCATTCATTTTGGTGAGTCAGAAGAGGGCTCAGCACTGAAACTATGAAATGAAAGGTGTCACTAGAGATGATGATGAGCACAATGATACTTTTCATCCCTATAGGGTCTTCAGAAGCACTCATGAACTCTGCAATAGCAATTGCTGATTGGAAATCACAGGTTGGGTGCTCTGCCCTTAAATTCACTGCCTGTAAGGCAGTGACCTAAAAACCTCTTCTCTTCTCCTCTCCTTTACTTATGACAGTTTTGCAGAGACCAATGACTAAGATAGCCATTGTAATGGGAAAGTCTACCTCTGGAAAAGAATAGAAAGCCAAACTCTTGCTAATGTGAAATTTATGGTTACATTTTCTTCCCTTTTTTTTTGAGTTCTTAAGGGGAAATTCTGTCTCTCTGAGATGCTTCAAATATGTACTAAGTTAAGATTATGAACTTGAAAGTGTTTGGACATGGACAAGTAGCACAGTGTGCCACACATGTATACTAATATTTTAATGGGGACCAGAGTCCATTCCATGTCATTAAACACTTCAACACCTGTGTCAGTTACCAGACTTTTAGGACCAAGACTAGGGAAAACCAACTTCATCTCAATTCAATTTTACAGAGAAATTAAATGCTAAGAAAGCAAAATGGCTATCTCTGATACATAATTTTTTGTTCTTATTTTATGCTTTGTTGTGAAACTACTTCTTGTCATGAAGTTAGGAAAGATAACTCATCTGGTTGATTACTCTAGTGCAATTATAACCAGAGAACCTCAAAGAGAAAATTCCCATGCCCTGAGGCCAGTTCAATTATTAAATTGGTTATTTCCCATCACTTCTTATGTCTGCAATTCCTTCTAATTCTGTTCTGTTCCTTTACCTCAATGTTTTTATTCCTGGGAAAAATCATGCCAGTTGAAAAACTGATCATAATCATCCCTGTATTTCAATAGGCATCTTCTGTGTATTTAATACCTGGACTAATGTGGGATTCCCTTCTGTATGCTGTGAATATCATTGGTTAATAAAGGACTTCTTTGGACCAATAGCATGGCAGAATTTAGCTAGGTGGGGAAAACTAAACTTAATGCTGAAAGAAAGGAGGCAGAGTCAGGGAGAAGCCATGTAGCTCCACTGGAGACAGATGCTTGGAACTTTACCTGGTAAGCCACAGCCACATGGTGATACACAGATTACTAGAAATGGGTTAAGATATAAGTGTTAGCCAATAAGAAGCTAGAGTTAATAGACCAAGCAGTGTTTTAAATAATACAGTTTCTTGATGCCATAAAACAATTCCACACCAGTTCAGAATTATTGATAATAAAGGGGTTATTTATTTAAGGGGGAAACTTACAGATCACCATCGTAAACAACAGTCCTCTAAGCGCAAACAGGAACAGAGTCTAGCAGCCAGAACAGGAGCTGGAAGCAAGAGAGAAGGCACATGGTTCTGCTGCTTTTTAAACTATAAGAGACCACACCCAAATGGGCTGGTATCTTAAAGGCTATTGGCTGAAGAAGCAGAATGTGTTCCCACAGCAGTTTCTGTGTGATTATTTTGGGGCTGAGCAACCAGGGACAAACTAGCCGCCTCCCCCAACACTGGACCAATGTGGACACTCAACAGGCTTGAATAATGCTCAGCAGGAGTTTGCTCTGACATCATGCAGCTGTGACAATGCAGTTTCAACATCATATAGATGAATGCAGCCACACAGAACTATGGGTAAGAAGTGAGATGGACAAATTGTCATTACAATTACTATCAGCTGTGCTTTCTGTTCTCTTCTTTTGATTGACCAAGAAGGACCAACTGAGGATAAGGCAGACTTCCTTAATAAAGCCAAACAGATTCTCTGAAGATGAACAAGGAATTAAAATTTAAATGTGAACCTTTTAAGGCAGGCATTTTGAATGAAGCACATCAAACAGCATTTATATCATTTATGGATGTTCTAATATGAACACTAATTCCATTAGCGGTTTAAAAATACATTTAAATATACTCTAGAAGATGGATTTCCTATCCTTGTTTCCTCTTTATATTTAGCCATATCTTTGCAAAACTTATTGTACTGTCTTCAAGAAATGTTGTATACCATCTTAATAAATGACTCTGGCTTTCAGAACTTCCGGTGAAAATTGTTTAGAGGATTTGGCAAGTTTGTATTATTTTAATGTTGTACTTCACTAACATTTAAATTCATTAATTTTAAGAACATTTTTATCAAAGATTAAAGAAGAAGGGCCAGTAAAGGGGGAAACAATTGTTTCCTGATTGTATTTGAGTCTATATTGCAGGACGGGAGGCACATCTGGTATGTAAACCTGATCAAAGGTTCATAGCTATGGAGGTCATGGACCCTAAGAGGAAACTTTCTTCTGCTAAGGCGACATGGTATCAACCTGCCTTCTAAATGTTTATGATTGTAGCTATAGACTAATGCTTCTCTTGGCCCATGCCAGAAAAGCTTCGCTTTGAAGTGTGTAATGAATAAGGCAGAGACAAATCCCTATACCTTTTCATGATTAAGCAAAATAAAAATTATAAATTAGAATCAAGTAGCATATTCAGTAAAGTATAAAAATCTGTTGCATTTCCATGTGATAATTATAAAACTATTAGAGACTAACATTAGGAAAATTCCATTTATAATGACATAAAATTAAAAATTTGCTTCTAGGAATGAAGGATTTATATACAGTGAAAACTATAAAACACCAATGACAGAAATGAAAGACACATGTGAAGAAATTAATACTATTAACATGTTCATACTACTAAAATGATTTACAGAACCTGGTATTAATTACAGGTACATAATTCCTATCAAAGTGCTAATGGTTTTTTAAACAGAAATGCAAAAATTGCAATCAGAACAATATATTTAAACCAATAAGATGAATCCAATTTATAATGAGATTACCAATTTATAATGAGATATTTCATTTTAATTTTTGGAAATTGTGTTCATTGCATCTTAAAATTGGTATTTTTTTTTTGCATTCAATGCCAAACACTAAAACCAACTATAATATGGTTGTTTATAAGAATTGAACTTGTATTTAAATAGTATTCTGTCTTAGCACAGAAAAATAGTCAAGGATGTTTAAATGTAGTTCGGTTTACATCGTTATTAATAAACTAAAACTCCAGACAATTGTTTTTGGTTTTGTCTTTCAGGAAAAACATTCAGCATTAGTGTTAAATGTTTTATATAAGTGTATGGTGTTTTATTTCAGAAAACACTTGTCTGAATTGCCAAGGCCTAAGTGCTATTCACTGTTGAGGTGTGTGTGGGAGGTGGCTAGGTATTTTCAGCAAGCACCATGCTACTGACAGTCCATTCAAGTAATAAATAAAGGGCTCTTAAGAAAGTTTAAAACAACAGAAAGATTAATTTTATATTATTAGAAGATGATAGATGTATTTATTCTTATTCTTATTTTAGTTTAGCCAATTGGTTATTTGAGACATGTGTATTATTTTTGAATAAGCATATGATATGAGTGAAAATGACTCATTTCTGTTATTCAATACTATGTCATAGAGTGAACTGTTACTTGTAATCTTTTAGCTGTATAGCTTTGCATCACTTATTCAAATTTCAGTTACTATATTCTCTGGAAAACTATGAAAATAGTCAAGACTTTGATTATAATGTTATAAAGATAAAATAAGGTTAAACATCTCAAGAGCTTGGGCCATCTTTTGTGTATCCTTCCATACATATTCTTGAAAATAGAAATCTTCTATCAGACATATTGTTGCTAACAAGAGATTCTTGTCGCTCAATTGGGAAGGTTGTGACTGATTTCAAATATGCTGTGACAATGAATAAAACCAATTAATTATAATAATCCTAGTTAATGTACAGCTCTTTCCCAAACTGCTGTTTGCTATTCTTCTTATGCTAATATTACTCATAATATTAGATAATCATTGCGACTTAAAGTTTAAAGCCATATGGAGTGATTAACTGAGAAATGAACAGATAAAATTTCTGAATTATCAATTGACTTCTCTATGTGCAAACATCCAGTGAAAAGTAAAATAGAAATAAAAATCATAAAACCTCTCCATGAGGCTTGTGCTCTGCTGCTTCCAGAGCCAGTTAAACATATGGCCAGAGAATGACGGAGGAGAATGTCCTATGAAGACATAAACAGAAACTTCAGAAAATACAAACAAATTGAATACAGCAGGGTATTAAAAGGAGTCTATGGCAGAAAGCCATGGGATTCATCCAAGGAAAGCAACATTGCTTAAACTCAAAAAATGAACCCATGTAACATGCCATAGTGAAAATGTAAAGAACATATGATCATCCCAATGGACATAAAACAGTCTGACAAAGCCAGTATCTTTTCATGAATAAGCAACAGCAACAACCAAAACCATCCAGCAAAACATTACAGGCAAAAACTACATGCTGACAAAAGACATGGTAAAACAACCTCAGCAAATATCACATTGTGCTGTGTAAGATGGAAAACAGCCCCCAGTAAGATCAGAACTAGAAAAAGAGGTTCACAACTTAGCAGCAGCATCACAAAGGTTGTTCTAGCCATTGGGCATGAAAAAGAACAAACACACCTAGGTTTTAGAAGGGAAAAGTAAAATTATTTCTTGGAGATGCTGTAATCACACACACAGAATCAAATGTACAGATATTATAATCAGTGAATCCTATAACAATGTAGGTCATAAGAGTAGTACAAGAACACACTTATATTTCTGTACATTAGTAGGGAACAGGAAAACAAAAATAAGAACATCCTAATTCCAATAGCACCTGAAATAAGAGTTACAAAAATAAATTAAATTTAGAATGTGTTTCAAAGTGAATAATATAAAATATTATTTAAGGTAACAAATTGAAAGTCATAAATAAGTTGAAAGATCCCATGTTCATAGATAGGAACACTTAAGATGGCAATTATGTTAAAAAATAATTGGGCCCTATTAAAATTACAAATTTTTTTTGTTTGACTTAGACTAGTACAGTATAAATTTAATATGGATTTTCAGGACTCATTTGTTGCCAAAACAACCTTAGAAAAAAACAGAGCTGACAGACTCATACTTAGTGATTATAAAAACGTGTGGCAAACAAATACTTTAAAAGTTGCAATAAATGACATAAAAATAGACATGGAATAGAATAGAGCTGACGTAAATAACCCATGTGTCTATGGCCAGTTGGTTTGTGACCAGGGGTGCCCACATTCTTAAGTGGAATATGCAAAGTTTTTTTGATAAAATAATACTGGAATAACTTGACAAGTAAACAGGTGAGTTTTGATCCTTCCCCACACCATATGCAAAAATAGACCCCTAATAGATCAAATATCCAAAGAGCTAAAACTTCAAAAGTTTTAGAAGGATGTATCTGTAATTATTCATCACCAAATTGGCAATGATTTCTAAAATATAACATAATATAGCAAACATACATTTTAAAAAATGAGTTAATGATTCTTCAACTGATATATATATATATATAACTATATATATATATATATAAAATAAAGAGTTCAGAGGGATAACTATATATTTTGGAGAATATTTAAAAATTATATATTTGATAAGGAAACTATATTGCTTAGAATATATTTTAAATATATATAGCAAGAAACAAAAAGCAATTAATTTATTTTAAAAACTAGGAATATAATTTGAATAATTGTCTCACCAATTTGATAAACCAATAGCCAAGTGGCCTGTGAAAACATGTTTAGTAGAGTATGTTTAGTCACAAGAGAAATGTAAGTTAAAAGAACAGTGAACACCACCTCATGCCTACCAGGATAGCCATAATCTAAGTCAGAAAACAGTAGGATAAGAGTGTATAGCTGGTAAGGTGGTTTAGGTGGCAAAGGTTCTTTCTGCCAACCCTGGCAACGTGTTAGAGCCCTGGTTGTTCTCTGGCCTTTACACTTTCTCAATGCCTTAAATGTGCTGATCCCCACAAAATAAACAAATAAACATCTAATGCAATTTTAAGAGAAAAAGAGTGTGAAGATACTAAAACCATCTTACACTGCTTGTAAATGAGTGTCCCATTACATGAAACAGTATGGTATTACCTCAGTTAAACATAGTTACTATGTATCTTTTAAATTTTAGTTAATTAATTAATGACTGGTTGTCTTATCTGTTTGTAAGTATGTACACTAACTGCATGCCTAGTGCTCATGGAATCTATATCTGACTCCATGTGATTGAAGCTTAAAGTGTTTATGAGACACCATGTAAGTACAGGGAATTAAACCCAGATCCTCAGGAAGAATAGTCAGTGAACTTGACAGCTGAGCCCTCTCTCCAGACCCTTAGAACTACTACATAAAATAGGAATTTCAAGCTAAGGAGATAACCCCATGGCTGAAGGGTTTGCTGTGGACACCTAAATGAATGACATGTAATAAGGTATGAAGAGTACAACCAACAAGATTTATCAAGTCTCATCCAGTGTCATAACAGTTCCCATGCAGAGGGATCAGCACATATGTCGCCTCTCTTAAAATCTCTCTTGGCTTCCTCCTTTATGTCTATAGCCAAGATTTCCAGAAGGTCTTCCACAATCAAACCTGATATTTATTCATTTCGAAGACCGTAGGCAATTATAATAAAGTAGTCCCACACTAGCTCAGAATGGAATATAATAAAGGGTTCTTTAATTAGGGGTAGACTCACAGATCAACAGTCATCTGCATGAATGGGAAACAGGAACTGAATCCAGCAGTCAAGAGCTGAAATATTTCTACATCTTTACGTAGTTTATGTGGGGCCATGACCAGAGTGTACCAGTATCTTAAAGGATATCAGTTGAAAGAGTTCCCACAACAGAAGACAACCACAACATTTTGTTTCCTGTGGAAGCAAAAGCATAACCTCTCCCCCAATGCAACGTATTTTCTGACTTCCACTTTGAAGTTAAGACATTCTTAAAATACATAGGTTGATTTAATTTAGAAGTTTCCATAATCCAATGTCTCTCAGTAGTTGTTGGTTTTTTTACATGAGCATTTTAATAATTCAGTGTCAACAAAACACCATATAGGGTACAGACACTTACATATTTCCCATCTTTGTGTAGCTTATTCTTTTTATATTATTTTATTTTTGAAAGACTTTATTATTTTGAAAATATTTTTCTAATGGCCTGTGCTCATCTTCTTTTCTTTCTTTAGCATCTAAGCACATTTTTAAATATACTGTGCCTTTTAGGGATTTTCTGTGTCTGGACCTGGCTTTACTAAGCACTGCAGACGTGACCACCTGAGACAAATCTTAAACTGCCATGTCAGCCACTGCGTGTGTCAGCTTAGCACATGGTGCTGGCAACTGGCTCCAATCTGCAGGCAGCAGCCAATAGCTGAATCTCTGTATACCTCAGCACACTAGACTGCCTGAGAGACGTTAGGACTATGAGGACACATCCGGATCCTTGTCAAGAACTTTTCTTAGCTTTCTCAAACCCCATATTTGGATATTGGAGCCCCACGTTGATTGCCAAATGCATTTGAATTTTTTGGGGGGCCACCAGCTCACAAAAAAAACCAACAGAGAACTTCTTATTAACTATAAATATATTATCTTTAGTTTGGGCTTGTTCCTAATTGGCTCTTATAACTTAAATTAACCCATTTATATTAATTTACATTCTATCACATAGTGTTACCTCTCTTCCATAATAACCATATCTGGTACAGTCTTCAAAGAAGCTTCTATTTGCAAATTAACTCAATTAATATAAAGACTCATAGTCTAAGTGTAGAGAATATATGACGGTTGAGTGTTCAACCGTACATGGGCATCCATATGCCCCCTCTAAGAGTCAGGAAGCATGGTAGAAAAGATAATGGAATGAATATAAGAGATAGATAGTAGAATGAAAATTAGGGATGCTATCTTTTGAATAAGACATGGCCATGGCACTTCTGAGTTCAAAACAGCCTACACAGAACTCGAACAAGACTGAGCTTGTAAAAAAAAATTGAGTCAAAGATAGAAGAGGGGGGCTAATGTGGCCCCACTACATCCAAGAGAGCTAATGGGAATTGAGTGCTACTGGGAGAAAAGTCATTGTCCTTTGTGATATAGCCACTGGTAATTGCCTTAGGCTTCATTGAAGAGCTACATGTTCTTACTCGTGTAAATGACCCTAGTTAAATGAAAATGCAAAAGTAAAAATAAAACAGAAAGAAGTGAAATTTATATAGGAATTTGATGAAAGGGGGAGCATGTGTGAGGGTGATGCTGAAGGTATGAATACACATATTACAATTCTGCTACTGGAAGAGAGGTTGTGGCTGTAGATGTGGGGACTGGCTAGAGTTGAGTAATAGTCAAAAGTATCAGAGTATATATATGAATAAACATATATTTGAATATACATGACAATCAAAATGTCAAAATAGATTTTCAAAAAGGCAATAGCAGAGAATAAAAAATAGAGATAGAGAAGACATGTTTTATGGTAAATTGTGGAAAGTGGACTTTATTACTCATGTTTAACCATTTCTTATCTGAAATTTTTCATTTGCAGTACAATCCCAAAGTAACACTTGATCAAGAGCACTCATCTCCATTCTTACAGGCTTCTAGAACCTCTGTAACTCTGAGCTTCTCAGAAGGATTTAGCACATGGGTGTGTTATAAGAAAATGTGTGATTGAGGTATAGAGGTATCAGCACTCATTTGGGACATACATGCTCTCAGTGAGGTCCTTACTGAGAGGGTTCATTCTCAATCCAACAGAGAAGGGAGGCAAAAAATGATAAACATCAGGAGTCAAACATGGGATGCTTCTCTCTTCCTGCTCTCAATATCTCATTCATAGAAGCAGAAAACAGACCAGTGATTTCTAAAGACTGGAATGAGTGGGAGCGGGAAAGAGCAGGAAGGGATCGGCTAGCAAGTACAAAGTCACAGCTGGGGAAGAGGAATTCCTAAAGAAGTCAGCATATCTAAAAACTATATTGTTTATTTTATAGTATCTAAAATAATTGGTTTGGAATGTACCTACCACAAAGAAATGGCAGCTTTCAGGTCTTGAATATGTTGATTTTCCAGATTTGACCATTATACCTGGTACGGTTATTGAAATACCATACTTATACCATACTTAATGAATATGTAGTCTTAAAAGTCATCTTAATGTACAGTTAAACTCAGAAATAAATGGAAGTCATCTTATTATCTCATAGTAGAATTCTTTATTCATACTCATACTTTCAAGTATTTCTCAACTCCAGTCAGTTTCCACAGCCCTGAACAGCCTGTTTTCCTGTAGGAGAGCTTTGCTAACCTCCCCGTTCTATCCTTCTAGGGAAATCACTACACTCTTAATAATGATGGACTCAAAGCCACAAAGCACAACCTTGCTTCACTTTGCTTTTTTGCTTCTGGTTTTTTAATTTCTTCAGCTTGAAAGCCTCCCTCCTTAGCCATTTGGTGACCTCCTCTTTGTCCTTAAGGAGTCAGCTGGACATATGTTCTGGTGACAAAACCACCCACTCTGGGTTTCTGCTTGCTGACTAATGTATTCCTTCATGTCCTCATGGCATTGTGTGCTTCTTCCTTCCCCAACAACTCACGGACTTGAAAACCTAAACATTGATCACCCAATCAACTGACTGGTCATTGAGGGCGATCTTATTCATATTTATGACCATCATTTCTAGACAAATTACTAGAAACAGAGTAAATACTCAGAAACATCTACTGACATGGATCCAGAAAGTTATGGTAGGCCTAGAAAAAAAGACAGCAAAATGGTTTCATACTATAAATAAGAGAATAGCAAACGGGACAGAAAACATATTATGAGATTGTGAACAGCCTAAGTAAAACCACTAGAAAATAATTAAAAATCTGGTTTTGTGGCTAATTTTCCTCACTTTCACTAAATTTCAATATATTTTGGTTACTAAGAAAGTTGGAGATGTCTAATAGAAATTATTATAGGGCTCCTAGCAGTGGGACCAGGACCTGTTTCTGATGCATGAGCTGGCTCTTTAGAACCTATTCCCTATTCCCTATAGTGAAATACCTTGTTCAGCCTTGATGCAGGGGGCTGGCGAGTAGCTTGATCCTGCCTCATCTCGAAGTGCCATGTTTTATTGATTCTCATAGGAGGCCTTACCTCATCTAAGTGGAGAATGAGGAGGAATGAATGGTAGAGTAAGGGGGATGTGGGGGTAGGGAGTGAGTGAAGAGAAGGGAGGGGAAATTGTGGTTGGTATGTAAAATAAAAAACGATAAAAAGAAAAAAAACGAAGAGATTATACATACTACTATAAGATACATTTTACTTTTGTGGAGAGTATTAATGCAGAAATTTAAGTGTATAGCAAATGATTTTTGTGCTGAGAAAACATATAATTTACACTTGGTTTTAGACCAAAAGTGATGAAATAATACATTCAAAATATTATTTATAAAAACAGAACCAGACTACTTCCAATAAAAGATATTGTTTTGAAAATATTATTTAGAGGATTTAATGTATCAACTTTAGAATCAGAAATTATATTGTGCTCTGATATTGGGTTCACATCACTTCTTTATTACAGCAGAAAGATTTCAAAGTGAATGGTAGCCTGGGAAAATTGTAAGAGAGGCTAACAGACATAAAGAAGGTCCAGTCGGTAACAGTATAATGGACTGAGATATTTATCATTTCTCTTATGCTTAGAGAAATGGAAAGCACATTGCAACTGGGAAGTTTCAGTGGAATTTCTGTGGCATTTGAGTACCACAGACTTTAATGAAAGCATCTGATAAAGCACGGGGAAGAGGAAATGGAATGTTCGTCGCCTGAAGATAAATCCAGGCTTGTGCAACATGAGCCAGGCATTGGAAGAAAGTCTTAAAGATGTTCTCATTTCTCCCCACTGACAACTACAACACACAGGCGTGATTAATCACAGTAGAAGAGTTTCAAAGGGAAGACAAAGTGTAGACAGGTTCAATGCCCTACAATGACAGCTAATGACAGTGACTCAGAAAAACAGATGGAGCCCATGTTTATAGATCACCAATAGCAAGGAACTTGCGGACACTAACAAGTGTAAATGCAATCCAAGGTACAACAAGCCTTCACAGTTGAAATGAATATTGTGGGAAAGGATGATTAAATATTAATAAATCATAGGGAGACACCAGTCCTCAACAGGTACCAGATTTCTATCAGTGGATTTAAATGAAGCCCATGGAAGACTCCCCACTCTCACAGGTGCCAACAGTTCTGGAGGAATGCATGATTCTTTGGACGATAACATTAGCATTTAAATGATCTTCTTAAGGCTCTAACAAAATTAAATTTGTACATGAATACATCATCATTTTATTAGTTCTTGGAGAATTTTGTACTTATTTTGATCCTATTTACTCCCCTCTTCCAACTTTTTTAAGACCGACCCTGCCTTTTCTACATTTCCAACTTTGTGTTATTTTTTTTTAACCCATCAAGACCAATTTGAGGTCAGATATTTTTGGATGTAGGGTCTTTCAGGAGACTTACCAGAGTACATACTCTTAGAAAAAACCCCAACCCTCCCAGCAGCTAACCGCTGTCAATAGGTCTTCAGCTCTTCTCTCCGTGCTGGCATTTGTTCTGGCTTAGACTTACACAGGTCTTGTGTATGCTGTCACAGCCACTGTGATTTCACATGTGCAGCTGCGCTACAGTGTCCAGAGGACACCGATTCCTTGTGGTCCTCTATTGCTGCTAACTCTTGCTCTCTTTCGGGCTCCTCTTCCCCAAGTGAGCTCTGGGCTGTGGGAGGAGGGGTTGTGGTATAATGTGTTCCTTTAGGGCTCAGCATCTTGCAGTTTCTTATCTGCACCTTGGCCAGTTCTGGATCTCTGCGTTAATCATCATCCCCTGCAAAAAGAAGCTCCTCCGATGAGGGTGGAGAGATGCATTAATCTGTTATTATAATAAATCATTAGGAGTCAGGTTAATACTATGTCCATTAAGCAGCATAAAAGTAGGTTCTGCCGTGTTTTGTTATACTTGCCCTTGAAAGTGCAAATCCCTATTGAATACGTATAACTTTCAATTAAAAGTGACTTTCTCCTCGTGTTTGATAAGGAGTGGCAGGCAATGCCTTAGCAGTTCAACCACTGCCAACTTGGCTCATGATGAACACTGCGATGCCATATTAAATATTAAAA
Organism: Microtus pennsylvanicus; assembly: GCF_037038515.1. NCBI lineage: Eukaryota > Metazoa > Chordata > Mammalia > Rodentia > Cricetidae > Microtus > Microtus pennsylvanicus. The sequence continues at coordinate 44,571,331 of NC_134581.1, forward strand.
TATTTGGATGAAATGACTTTTGCATGGGTCTGTTTGAGACTAGAGTGGCTCGGGATTACTTTTACATTTGTGCTACAAAGAGAAGTGAAGCCATGGATCCTGCATTAGCCATGTGTTGACCTTCCAGCCATGTGTCCACAGGCTTATGCATGCCAGTGCACATTATGAAAACTGCATGGAAAACAGGGAGAAAGTGATAGGAAAAAAGGACGTTTGATCCACAAAGAAGCAGGTTAAGATAATTGCCTTCACCCTCCCACTCCCTCTTTCTTTTCTTCTTACTCAGCTTCATCTGTCTGTCCCTCAGCCCTGGAGGAGGCTATGGGCTGCAAACTCGCTGCTGGAATGAAGAGTGGTTGAGCTGGAGCTGAGGTCAAGGTAAATCTCTGCTCCCAGTCATTGCTGCAGCCTCCCCTTCCCTTTCCCTAGCTCCTCAGCAGCTTCTCCTGGTGCAAATCCCCTGCAAAGACACGGAAGCGGCCGCCGAAGTTGCCGGGCGCAGGGCTCCGGAGGCATTGGCTCAGGAACTTTTCACGTCATTCCCGGCTCCGGAGCCCCTAGTCGCGGCGGCGCAGCCTTTCCCACCGCGGATCCCCGGTGCTCATGGGGCAGGCGAAGACAAGCTTGCAGCACTGAGCCGAACAGGACCAGTCCGTGATGTCCAGCACCAAATTGGAGGATTCCCTCCCTCGTCGCAACTGGTCATCCGCTCCGGAGCTGAATGAAACTCAAGAGCCCTTTTTAAACCCTACGGACTATGACGACGAGGAATTCCTGCGGTACCTGTGGAGGGAATACCTACACCCTAAAGAATATGAGTGGGTCCTGATAGCAGGGTACATCATCGTATTCGTTGTGGCTCTCATCGGGAACGTCCTGGGTGAGTCTGGTCGCGGGCAACCCTTCAGAAGGGCTGTCACCTCTCCTCCGCCCAGTCTGCAAGGCTGGGAGACCCCTCCCTTCTCCTGGGGTGCAAACAAAGAGGTCGCTGCTCTTTAGTGAGGTTTCTAATAATTTGGGGGGGGTTAAGTTTTCTGATTTTACAAAGTAGGGACGATCTCTAGAATGATTATTGTGTTTGTCTGCAGAGAAAAGAGGGAAACTGTTTCTGTTTGAGAACCTAGCTTACAAGCGCAAGGAGAGGGACAAGGACCTCCAGGTGGATTTGCTGAGTGTAGGGGAATCTAATGCTTTTGTGCAGACTGGGTGGGTTTCCTGGGGAGGGCTTGCATCCGGAAAAACTGATGAAGTCATAAGGCCCTTTTGAGCTCGGTACCATGCCCTTTAGCAAGGAGGTTTAGGCTCGGGTCAAGAAGTGGTGATGAAGGGGCAGAGTGGAGGCAGAGGCAGGCAGAGGAGTGCGCTCAATTACAGAAGCCAGAAGCGGAATTAAACAGAAACCGTGCCTGGAGCAGCAGGAGGAAGGAGGAGCATCCAAGAAAAGTGCTCCGGAGCTCGTCCTCACCACCCATTCAAGCATTCATTCATTCATTCATTCACCCATCAACTAATACTTATTTCCCCCCAATGAGTGGTTGTTACCAGTTTCAGAAAGATATTTGTACCAACTGGTTCCTTTTTCTTACAATGAGACTACGCTTAATATCAGTCTGTCTTGGTCTCTGTAAACACAGGTTTCCTTGCTCGCTCATTACTGCTCTTCCAACCACAATTTCTGAGGGGTAAAGTGAGGAGTAAGGAAACTATGGGAGCTGTGATGGTGGATTCATGAGGACAGGAGGGGGGATCTCTTTCAAGAAAAGGCGCTTCCTTCGGGAGGAAGCTACGACTTAAATTGTGAATGGAAGGAGTATGTACCTTGATGAATGGAGAGCAGAAGGCTTTTCAAATGCAGAGGGCAGTGTGGAGGAAGGCTGTTGAAACTGACCAGAGGAGGCAGGCAGCCTGGAGACGGTGCTGTCTCCCCAATAAGAAGGGGGAGAGATGAGTGACATGAAATGGGCTGGGAAGTCAAAAACAAAGATTGTGGCCGCAAGGAACTCAGCAGGCTTGCAACACTGCCCTGGCTTTACCTCCTCTTCCAGTTCACAGTGTAGATTTGCTGACAGTGTGTGACAGAGGGCTCTTTAGAGAGGATGCGAGTCAGGCAACAAGAAATCTCTGAGAACTTTAGCTTGCTTTTTAGTATTTTAGGATCTTTTGCGTTTTGGATTTTTCTTAGGATTAAGAATAAAGACAATTTTAGTGTTCAATGGAAGCGCATGAACATGTGAGTAGATGCGATGCAGCCTCTTGTTTTGAGAATAACTCTTTCAATGGTTGTGCCTATTCTGTTTCCCACCTTGTCATCCTCAGAGCCACAGCCACAAACAGAGCACTGTGAGCAGGGCAGCAGTTACTGCATGTTCCCATACTTACTGCTAAGTGAATGGTAGAAATTGAACATGCATTGAGTATCTACCTTCGCAAGACCACCTGACATACACACTACTGCTTAAATTTTAAAATAAACCACACTAAAAGATGTGATGGCTTATTAGAGGACATGATTTAGATTCAGCCCCATTTATTCTGACCTCAGATCCAGAACTCTCAATTGTAATTCTACTCTTAAAGCTAGAAAGCAGGTAGAGAATATATTCTCTGTCCTGGGTTGCCTGCAAACAGCTTATGGGATGGGCTTCTTTTCTCCTGGATCTATGTACTCTGCCAGTAAGGTTCCACTATTAGTCACTTCACATGAAACCCTGTCTAAGAAGGGATATTATTGCTCTTAAAATCAAGAAAAGTAAAATTTTTTAAAGGAAGAAAAGATAAATCACCACCATTTTCCTTCCCCAATTTTATCTTAGGCTTAATCGTTGTGATAAACATGTTCTTCTTTGATGTATTCCGGTTTGCTTTGCATAGACTGGTGCAGCCTTCATGGCCCTATTGCATAGTTCAGACATATGCATATTTGCTGGTTGGGGGAAGAGTAATATGTCTACACTGAGGCTACTCCATAATGTCAACGAAGACAGTACTATCCACAGCCTCAAGTCCTTAAACACCCAGTTCCATTCAGCTTAGAAGAAAGATTTACCCAAAGAATTCTCGTCTCTAGATAGTGACAGCTATTTCCCTGAGGACTGGATTACATCTGAATAACACTGAAGTCTTCTCTGGGTGAACAGAGCTCATGCTCTACTCACATATGTCCTGAAAGTTGGCGAGGTTAGGGTGTGACATTTAAACAAATGAGCACCGTCATTACTTACAGACTCCTTGGTCTTTGTTGTCACTGTCAGCTCTGCAAAATGGATGAGAACAAGAATTACCCTTATGCTTCATGGTATGAATAACTCCACCTGGAGTGTCAGGAGATGTGACACTACACATGGAAGATAAAGGGATGCCATGAGTCTGAGGGAGACATGACACAGTCCAGGAAGTAGATGTAATTACTGACCCCCGGGTCCACATAACATGTGCACTTTCATGTAACTGATTACGTGGAAAATATCAACCTTGTTGAACTTACAAATGCAATGCCATTAGCTAGAAGTCCTTTCTCTGACAATGTCCTTTTGTAAAGTGATGCAGCAGAATATTGTCTAAGCATAATGGCAAAGTCTTCATCACTCAGCCTCTCCTTTCTCCTCCTGACAATCTCTCACCATCATTATGTCCCCACTTCATTATAAGGATGCTCCTTGCAGAGATAGAAAGCAGTTTCCTGGAAACAAATGACAAAGTCATTCACAAAAAGGTACAATTACTGTAAATGGGAGTTGATGAGTGTTTGTGTTCCAGCAGAAAGCCATATGCATGTCTAATTATGGAACTTTAAGTTCTAGGAAGCAGTAGGTGGGAAGGTTCTATATCTTATAACCAAGTCCACTCACCTACTTATTTAACTGTTATATCTTGAGCAATATTTTGTTTATAAAATTGATGTGTGTAAGAAGGAAAATACTTTGGAACACTAAAATAAACAAATTAGATGTAGTCTTTAGCCCTTATTCCTTGAGAAGAAACTGGAGGGGAAGATGTTTCTATTCATTCAAATGTTAAATGCCCATGAGAACATTCAGTTCTCTGCCTCTCTTCCTCCATGTTCAATGACCTGGGCAATTTCAAACATCGCTATCATTACCCCAGTCTGGAAAAAAGAAACCATCCAGACAATCGACATTCAACTAGTTATGCTTCATGCTGCTTGTGTGTCTGCTATCAAGTTCTGAACTCTCGACCTCTAATTACAAACTGTTATTAGATGACTCCCAATACATTATATTTTAATCAAAAAATTAGGATATTGTTTTCCCCACTTCACTTTTGTCCTACCATGGAAACCTTAAGGTATGCACTTACCTGAAAAATCAAAAGTAGCAAGATAAAGCATAAATAAGTAAATAAATAAATAAATCTGTAAGAATGCTTAATCTGAAAATCAAACACAATGTCTCAGGTTTCTATTTTTTTCCTCCTGATTTTAGTAAGGAGAGCATAACTAATGTAGTCAAAGAATTTTCATAATCCAAGATCTTTGTTACGTTTAAAATTTTCCATGCTAGCATTCAAGCTCACTGAATTCTCAGTAGGCTCTTCACATTCAAAACCATGTGCGCTGATGCTCTATCTCTAATGAAAGAGTAGACCTCTGTTGTTTGAGTCAACATTCCGGAGTTCCTCGCTCTGCTAGGGGTCCTATCTTTGATAAGTAATGACTCACTGGGATGGGTCCGTCAGTAACATGTGACATATGTGATTGGTGTGTTTATCTCCCAATCCTTTTCTTACTGTAAAGAAAAATGAAGACCATTTATTAAAAACTATGAGCCAAACTCCATGTGCTAGGCTCCATTCACATATGTTTCAATGCCACTTTGTGATAAATTAAAATGCAAAATCAAAAAATGTTTAATGAATGAAGAAAATATTTTAACCAATCTGAAAGTTCAGTTACACAGAAAGTGGCAGCTCTAAGTCTCAAATATGGATTTGTCAGAACCAGTGCTCCATGTTCTAGTACTTCACATGTCCCTGTATTATCTCAGCTTGACGGGAGTTGCACTGGCGAAGGACGAGAGCAGACAGTGCCCTGGTACTGTGCTAGCATGCTGTCACATTGTTTCCCTGACAGACGACACTTCCTCAGCTCTGAGGATGAGCTCATTTGATAAGCCAATCAAGGTCAGGATGGGGTTACATTACAAGGTAACATAGGTACTGCCAAAAATGCTTTTGCCTGTTCTGGGGAGCTGACTCACTGGGGTAAAATGTTAAATAAGTGTGGCTAAGGATTTTTATGTTTTTGAAAGTATTATTGTTAGACATAACGTAAGACAAAAAAAAAAACTTAAAAACTGATGTAAACCAGAAACCCTTGTCCTTTTTCTTTGTTTCCAAACACAGTCATACATTTAAAATATTAATATTTCATTAAACGGTTCTTAGTTGTTACTAATTTGACCATGGAGATTTGATATTTTAATTTGCATTAAATTCCTATCATTAGATCTCTGGCCTCATAAAAATCTAGCTCCTCAAATTAAGTGTCTGATTTATTCCTTATTTTCATTTAGATATCACTATGATTAAGCCTTTGCTAATAATTTGCTCTCAATAGTAAATGCCCCCAAACCATGTTCAATATGTATAGAGTATTTATTCTTAGAAAATCTTGTTATACTTTTGTGTCCATTGCTCATCAGAGCACCTTTCTGATGTAGGTTGTATTTAATTTAAAAAGTTGACGTTTTTTGTAAGTCACTGTTAAAGAAAGGCATAGCACATAGAAATATTCTGCAGGTGTTTGCTCAGAGTGAGAACAACTGCCCATTTCCCATCATTCCAGAGGGCAAGATCAGGAGCACGATGACCTTTTCCCAGTCTTCTGCTAAACCATCTTTGATTCCTGAATTTGTCGTATGGTGGGATCAATTTACATGTATGAAACTCAGTAACTTTTTAAAGTAAGATGACGATTTCAATGTTTTGCTTTGAGGTTAAGAAGTAACTACAAGTCTTGAAAGACCAAAGTCTTTCTAGCCATCAGTCTTTTTCTGTGGGCAGATTAACATGAAGATTTTTTGTCTTCGTTATTTTTTATTCCTAAGGCAAAAACACTGTAACCAAGGCACCTTAAAGAAGAAAGAGAAACTGTTTTATCTAGAAAGAGTTTCAGAAAGTGAGGCTCTGACCCTCACAGTGAGAAACATGGCAGCAGGCAAGCAAGCATGGCCCTGGAGCAGCAACTCAGAGCTTATATCCTGATCCACAAGCATGAGGCAGAGAGAGAGAGAGAGAGAGAGAGAGAGAGAGAGAGCACTAATATGGATGTCCTGAGGAAAAGAAACCTCCAACTCCACCCCCAAGAATACACTTTCACCAACAAGGCAGCAACTCCTAATCCTTCCTAAACAGTTCCACCAACCAGGGACCAAGCATTCAAATATATGAACCTACGGAGGTGGTTTTCATTTAAACTAGTTACAAATGCAATTGGTCTGAATGACAAGTATCTGCTATAATAGCAAATAAACTCTGCATTTTCATTCACTTGGCACCCCATAAATTTCTTATTTCTTTTTTAGATTTTTAAAACTTTTTCTGTGTGTGTGACTTTGTGGGTTTCTGTGAATCAGGATGTATGGGCAGTTACCCTCAGAGGCCAGAAGGTGATGTTAAATCCTCTGGGGCTGAAGTACTAGGCTTATGAGATTTAATTATTATCATTTAATGCCAGGAAATAATCCCAGTCCTCTGCCAGAACAAAATGCCGTCCTAACCATGGAGCCATTTCTTCAGCCCTGTGTCTGGATAATTTAACAAATTATGACAGTTAGAGTGTCTGTTTCATCCAACGACTCATGGTCCAAGCATCTACTCTTTGTGTGCCACCTCCACACCAGGCATCTGAGGTAACCAGCTACCAGGGTAGCTCCTAATATCTCTGCTTCCTGGTATTCATACCTTGTCTCCTGTAAACTAACATCATCTTTCTTTGGGTCTTGGTAACAACAACATTCAGAAAACGAGAAAGTATTCTGCTTCCAAGATTATGTTTTAAAAGATGAGAAACTTTAGTTATGATGCATATTTTCTTTCTTGCTCGTATTTTCTTCTGAAGCAAGCCTATGTGGGGTGTGATTAAACCCTCCATCCACAAGACAAAGAGAAGATGAAGACTGCTAACAACTTTTGCTACCAGATGACTGCTGGGAATTGAACTCAGGACCTCTGGAAGAGTAGCCAGTGCTCTTAACTGCTGAGCCATCTCTCCAGGCCCCTGGACTGACCCTTAATGGCGGATTCAGAAGCAGAGTTGTCCATCCAAGCTCCATACCAATATTTGGCCTCTCTTAATATTTTGGTTATTTTAATCAATCACGTTTTCAGGTAAAATGATATGCATATAGTAGTTCCCATGGTATATGACAGGAGTAAATTAGGAATAATAATAATAAAGAAACATTATTTAACCAAAATTTGACAAACTATGCTCATGATTGTTGAGCCTTACTTAATAACATCACATTGTATCAGTCTAATCTATAATGATTGTGTAATCATCACATTGCAAAAAGGCTGGGAGATGTGTATCTCTGACACAGGAAAGGTACGAGACTAAATGGTACTTTAATTTGCATAAAGTCAGATGAAGGGAAATAAGAGAAATTCAGCACTCGGTGTCATACCAATAGAGTTAGCTGAAAATATTGAGAGATTTTATGCCAATTACTGTACCAGGACTGAGGGTACAAAGAAGAAATCCAAGGGGCATGCACCCCAGTTGAAGGTACAGACTAGCAGTCTCAATATTAAGTGGGAAGAGCCCTCGGGAAAGAGCGCACATAAAGAAATAGAAACCTATAAGAGGGCTGGTAAGCAAGCACCTTTGCCTGGTTAGGTAGAGATACAGGAAGAGAAGACACCTAAACTGAATCTCAGTGAGTGAATTCAAGTTGCTCAGGTAAAAAAGATTGGGGAAGGATGTTCTAACTGGAGAAAACAGCATAAGATCAAAGAAACATGAAATAACATGGACTGCAAAGAGAATGGTAACAACCGGCAGCTGCTGAGTAAGCACAGGTCAGAAGAGAATGGAGAGAAGTCTGGGTTGTGATGAGACATGGACCAAAACAGCCTGAGCATCATGCCTAAGGCCCGGGAGTTTTAGTGACCGTTTCTCACTAGGTTGGTAGCACTGTATACGTTGACATTTCTGAAAGCAAGAATAGTTTAAACATTTTTATTGTTCTCGATTCACAATGAAAACACAGCAATGATTAAAATGATACCATCCTAGGTAGAGTTCAAAGAAGGCCTCTTGTTCATCCCGTCAGTCCAGAACTGAAAGAATCACACAGAAACTATATTATTTAAATAACTGTTTGACCCATTAGCTCTAGCTTCTTCATTGGCCAGGTCTTGTATATTAATTTAGCCCATTTCCATTAATCTGTGCATCACCACAAAGTCGTAGCCTACCAGCAAAGTTTCAGTGTATCTATCTCTGGCAGTGGCTCCATGGCTTCTCTCTGACTCTGCCTTCCTTCTCCCAGCATTCAGTTTAGTTCCCCCCCCCACACTTTGTCTACCTCTGTTCTGCCATGCTCCGCTATAGGCTCAAAGCAGTTCATTATTCATTAATTGTATTCACAGCATACAGAGGGGAATTCCACATCAAGGTAAGTATGATGGTTCAGGGGTAAAAGGATCTGTTCCCAAACCTGAACACTTGAGTTTAGTCTCTGGACCCCATGCATAAGAAAGATATGACTCCCACGTGTTGTCTGCTGATTTCTATGTGGACATGATGGCAAATTCACAGCTGCATTCAAATACACATCAACATGCTTAAAAAAATAAACATGATGTTGTAATACAATTGTCATATTCTTCTCTAGATTTTTAATGTATTGAATTTCCAAAACTCAAGAGGATATTTTTAATTATTACCAGTGTGAATGAACTAGCCTTTAAGAAAGCAGAAACCTAAAACTTGGAAGTAAGACTGACCCTATTGCTGAAAACGCATACACATGAGTAGGGAGCATGGAAAAATCAAGCTGCTGCTGTCTTGGCAGTTTATTCGTCCTGGAAAGCTTTCATAGTGATGACATGTGTAATTCTTGCTACTAGAAGATTAAATAAGCAATCTTATCCACCTGAGTGTTCTGATTATGAAGTCCCATTCCTGAATAAGGAGCTATTGGTAATTTATAACAATAGGGAAAGAGTTGAAAAGTTTTCTTTAAAAGTGTAGGCCCTGACCCCTTTACTCATCTTATCACTCCTTCCCCTCTTGGACTGGTCTCAGGTAGCTCAGCCCAGTACTTCACTATAGATCTCTGTATCTGCTTCCATCAGTTGCTGGATGAAGGTTCTATGGTGATAATTAAGGTAGATGTTATCATTTATAAACAGGTAGTGGGGGACCAGTCCCACAAGGCCTCAGCTCGTCCCTTGGTGAGTGGGAAACTGTAGTGGATGAGAGACAGACAGATATGCTATGCAGAAAGAGTTTGGGTATAGAGTTTAATTAGTGGGCAATAGAGGAAAAAGCGAAGGGGAGGAGAGAGGAAAAGGGAGAAAGATACATATCAAAAGAATTGTTAAAATTACTAAAATGACGATTAACAAACACTGTTTAATACATCTCTACCCAGCAGTACAAGTCTTCCAGAATTGTTCAGGGATTTATATCAGGAAACTACTTTGCTCCTCCAGGAAACTTTTAACTGAAATAGTATAGGTTTTTTTTCCCTGTAGGAAAGTACACCAAGATCTTCCTAAATAATATTCTATATCTCTGCAATATCTGAGGCTACATAATGTACCAAACCTTCACTTTAACTATCTTTGTTTCAAAGTAATCCCAGTTGCCTTTATGAATTTACAGATACACTTGAGTTCCGTGTTCCAAAAGCACCATGAGAGCTGAAAGCGAATGTCACTATGACTCTAACATTCTGTCAGGCTAGCACATCCTTACCTGAGTACAAGGAGTTTCAAGCATGCCAAAAGAGGCTTAACGTTGGGAACTCTTCGTTAGGTACCTATGTCACAATTAAATCATACTAATTGTTAACTTTTGCTGTGCAGAAAAGAGAGTGTGTGTGTGTGTGTGTGTGTGTGTGTGTGTGTGTGTGTGTGTGTGTGTGGGAGAGAGAGAGAGAGAGAGAGAGAGAGAGAGAGAGAGAGAGAGAGAGAGAGAGAGAACAAAGGGTGGGGGGGGTTAAAAAAGTAAATCAGCCACGGAGCACTCAGTTCAATATCCAGGGTTCTAATTTCAAGCTCTGGTTTCACTAAAATGGAGAAAAAGGAAATGAAAGAAGAAAAAGAAAAACTTATACTTCTAGTGAATTATAAGACCAATGCTGATAATTTCTGGATGGTTCCAAAAAATTAATTTAATGAGAATAAGAAAAACAAAAATATCACTCTGACTAGGTCTGGTTCTTAATTTCTAGAAATTTCAACCAAATTATAAATATACCCCCAAGGTGCAATTTTGTCCTGAGAAGGATAATGTCACTAAGTTCAGTAGATATCAAACAATCAGGACAACCTTCTCAGCAATGTTTATTATTACCAGTCAGTGAACTATAGTATATAATTTATAGAATTAAATTAGGGGGATATTATCTTGCCCTCATTATATAATTCTTTAACAGAGTGTTTGTAATAGTCCAACTTAGTCCTATAGTCACAAGTACAACAGAGTAAGTATCACCCTTCTCTAGGTGGCAACATTCAGTGGTATAGAGTCACTGCTCTGTTAGTTTTCTAAATAATTTCTTTTTCCTAACCAGTGACTAAATTCTGCATTCTGTTTCCTATTTTTATTCTTGGTATACCTATGTTAACTCTATACAAGCTGAAAATATCTGTGGACTTTAAAGAACACTCAACTGTTAATGTGTATTTCCTTATAGTATTAACTGAAAGGGTCTTGGATTCCACAGTAACTGACTGAGTATCTGTTCATAGGTGCAAGAGGGATGAGGAGGGAAAGACAAAAAGAGGGGTAAGCCAGAGATGTTATTTTCCCTCTTGGTAAAAGGACTTCTTACAGTGACTTTAAGTGCCAGGTGTCATTGACAACAAAGGAACCCTCTAAGGCTTACTGGTTTCAAGTTATAAGAGCGCATCTTTATCACTCAAGTAGAACCAAAAGCAGCAGCACTTTATAGAAGACTCAGTCTCATGTAGAAGTGAGAGGCAAACAGAAAAACACAATGTCTTTCAACAACATGGAGATTTTCTAGGATTATTTAATTTAGAACTATTTCCTTTTCTTATTTCATTCAGCAAATATTTATTGAACACCCACACATGCAATCTCTTTTATTACATTTTGTAGAGGAAATAGAAAATTAATGAGACATGATCCTTACCTACAAGGAATTTCTAATTGTATGTTTGAGTCTAAGCCATAAATAACAGACTATAGTGTGACAGATATGGAGGAGGGAAATGTAAGTTCAGAGGATACAGCAGATCTGACTTGGGGTCAGACCCTTCATTGAAAAGGAAATAAATGATGTTCGGTTTGTTGACAAGTGAGTATAATTTTGAAAAGCACAAAAGCATTCCATTGAAGCTGATAAAGTAGTAAATATACCATAGCTTGAAAAATGCACAATAATTGTAGATAAACCTTGCCAAAATCATTCCAAAAATCTCAATAAAGCCTTGGTTTTCAAATGCGTTCTGATGAATTTAGCATAATACTTCTTTGACTTTTTGAATTGCTTCCTTTATTTTTTTTATGGGTCTTTATTTTGTGTCTCTTGTCTGTAGCATTGGCTAACGATAGATTGAAAGAACAAAACTTTTGTCATTTTATTATGTGACAAAATAGACTTCCAACCAAAACTAGTCATAAGAGATAAGGAAGGACACTACAGACTCATCAAGGAAAAATCCATCAAGAGGATATTGCAATCCTAAAAATTCCCTGGAGTTGTTTTTAAATGACTTTGTTGTCACATGTGAGAGTGTTTTGGAGGAAGATCAATTTGAGGCTCGGTAAGAAAGAAGATATGAAACAGAAACGCACTCAGGATTCTTCAGGACAATGACAATTACTAAAGTCCACACAGGTGATGGTTAGAAATAAAATGAAGCAAATAGAAATGATACTATGGAGCTGGAAGTTGGCAGCTCATAAGATATGAGGAAGTAAAGAAACTAAAAACAGCACCTGATAGTTAATAGAAGATTTTAGCCAAAGAAAGCATGGTGCTGTCTTACTTTATCTTTTCATTAAGTAGACAGAAAATCTGTAGAGAAAATAGGATATGGTGGGTAGAAGAAGAAGAAATTTAGCAACAAGAGTTGGAGTCACCATTGCTAGAGGAATGCCAACATGGTGTCATCCAGCTTCAAATGACTTTTACTCTCCACATGTAATGAAAAGTACATTCGTGTTCTATTTTCTTTTACTGTGATTGTACAGTGTATATATTTTATTTCACACATATATATTTCTTACATAAGATGAACTTAAAAATACATAAAGTAGATAAATGTTTACTTATTTTTAAATTATTCTTGAAATAACATAAGAAAGTGATAGGATTCTTGTGGTTTTCTTTCTTGCTTTTCAATAACGTACACTCATCAACAATTTCATGCATGTACTCAATGTATTCTGATTTTATGCACCACCTATATTCTCATATTTCTTCTAAGACTCTCCGTCTTCTCCTTCTTACAAGTCCACATCCTTCATCATTTTGCTTTGGTTTTTTTACCCACTTAGGTGAATCAAGGCTGTCTGTCATATGTGCATGTGTGTGGGTCTATGCACCGAATCATGGGGCTCACCCACAATTATACCACTGAGGACAATGATGCTCTTCTACGTATCCATCAACAGTCAATAGTTCTCCAGAGAGGAATATGGTCCAATAATGCCTTCCACTATCCATGACTAAATATTGAAAGGGAGAGAACCACAGCTGCCGTGAGTTAATAATCACAGCATCTGTCATACCAAGAAGATAGGGCTTCACATCCTCCCTTCCAATCATCTGGTTCTTATGTTCTTCCTGTTTCCTCTTCTGTGATGCTCACTGATCCCTGGAAGGGTGATATTGGTGTTCCATTTAGAGCTGAGAACTCAACAGTGACTTGTTCTAAGCTCACTGGTGCCTCTCATTTCCTTTTGTTTTATTTAACAATTGGTTTTGTCACTCTTGTTAACCTTTTCAGGGTATCGAGTTTTGATTAAGACTATGTTTTGTTCTTTTAGTGTTTATTTCTTTATCTTTGGTCATAATATTATTTATTATTTCTGTCATCTACCGGGTTTGAATTTGGCTTCTTCTCTATTAAGGTATCTTATTTATTTAGCGTGTATATTTGTGCTTGTATTCATGTGCAAGTACATGGGTGTCATAGGCCAGTGTGGAAGTTAGAGGACAACTTGTGTGCGTCAGTTTAGTTTTTCTATCATATGAAATCAAATTCAGGTAATCATTCTTGGTGATAAGCATCCTTATTGCTGAGCCCTTCTTGGTTTTCTGGAACAGTGAGGTGCATCATTAGGTTATTAAGATTTCTCTAAAAGCTTGTATCTATAAACTTCCCATTACTCCTGCTTTGGTTATATTCCAGAAGCTTTGGAATTTCCTCTATCATTTTCATTAGGCTCCAAGAATATTTTTTAAAAAAAACTTTTCTGATTTCTTCAATGACTCCATTTTTATTCAAAAGTTTATTATTCAAACTCCAATATTTTAAGCATCTGTTTAGCTTCCGAGATTAATTACTGTTGCTGATGATTTCCAGTTTTATCCCATAATGATCCAATAGAATTTTATACTTATTTCTGTTTGTTTTTAGTATTTGTTAAGGTTTGTTTTGTAGTTTATAATATATTCAATTTTTAAAAAGATTCACATGGCATGGAGAATATTTATTCTCTATCTGTGAAGCAGAAGATTTTGTACATACATATTAAATACAGTTGACCTATACTAGATATCAGCTTCTGGTATTCTTCACTGACTTTGATTTTATAAGATATAACTGGATATGACAGAGAAATTTGAATTCTACTATTACATCAGGAACAGTGTGACTTATTATTCTTTTATAATTTGTTTTATGAAACTGATAGAAATATTTGGTATATGAAGGCTTATAATAATTATACATTCTTTATGGGTTTTTTTATACCAATATGTAATGGTCGTCTAAGTGTCTTCTGTTTAGTTTTTGGGTTGAAGTTACTTTATCACAATAGGACACAAAGTTGCCAACTTGTTTGCCATTTCCAACCTTTGATTCCCAGTTTTTAGGTACCTTTCCTACTTATATGAATTTCTTCAGACATAAGAGACTTGGATTTTTGTGGTCCATTTCTGTTTTAAATTTTTCATACAATTTGTTTTTGATTGTCTTGTTTCCTTTCCACCAACTCATCCCAGATTTCCCCTCCATATTCACCCATCTCCATATTCTTTCTTTCTCAAAATAAAAAGCAAGGACAAAAACACATCCCACAAAGAAAAAGCACACAAAAAAAGCATAAAACAAGAACAGAAATCATGGGGTCAATTTAGTATTGGACAACTATTTCTGAGCATGCTCCCTTACCTGGAGTGAAATTGCTATACTATGTGCCATATAAAAAAACTGATTTTTGCTTCCCAAGCAGTTATCAATTGCAAAGAGCTTCTTTGTTAGAAATGGGACAGTCTATCCACTTCCTTTCTCCAGGCTAGGGTTTTTTCTTCTTTAAATTTATGTAGGTCTTGTGCATGCTATCAGAATCTGTGATTTGTATGTCTATCAGCCCATATTTTTTGTTTGGAAAGCACTATTTCTTCGAAGTTACCTTTTTACCTCTGGCTTTTACAATCTGTCTGCCTCCTTTTCTACATAAATCCCTGAGTTTTGATTGAAGGAGTATAATACAAATATCTCATTTATGACTTAGTGCTACAAAGTATCTCACTTTCTGCATTGCCCAGTGTTGTGTTTCTATATTAATTACCAGCTACTTCAAGAAGAAACTTCTCTGATAAATGTTTCAGAGAGTCACTGACCTGTGGGTATAACACTATTCCATTAGTAATGTTTTATTACCATGTTCAATTTAGCAAAAAAGTTCTCAGCAAAATGGTTGTGACTCCTTTGGGGGTCAGATATCAGATATCCTGCATATCAGATATTTACATTCATAACAGTAATACAATTATAGTTGTGAAGTAGCAACACAATAATTTTATGGTTAGGGTCATCACAACATAAGGAACGGAACTGTATTAAAGGTTTGCAACATGAGGAAGGATTTAGCAGAATAATTGTAGGTAATCCACTAGGGCTCATTACAATCTAGTCTTGTGTCTTGGCGTTATTAACAGTGTAGTGAACAGGTTACATACAGCTTAAACTATACCCCAACAAAAGTGGTTGGTTACTTCTATAACATTTGTGTCACTACTGCAGCAGTAGGTACATCTTGCAGGCACTATGCTATTGTATTTCATAGGATTAACAGCTGTGTGAGAACTTTGTTTATTTTTATTTTATGGTAGAGTATACAGCTCCCTGCAGCACTGTGAATGCTAGTCAATAGGGATGAAGCTTCCAGTTGATCACCAGCTCAATTTCTCCATGTTTGATGACAGAAATAAGTTGTGTCTTCAGAAACAAGGTCTTACCAGAGTCACACTGTGGAGGGTAACCAATATGATTATCAATAATTTGTGATGTTTGGTAGAAATCTATGGGACTCCTTTGGTCAATGACTCAAAAAGATGTAACCCATTCCTGATACTGGGGATTTTATTTGGTAGCATATAATATCCAGTTAATGTACTGTCTCTTCCATTATATGGTAACTGTAATTAATTTCCATTTTTATGTGTATTTATTTTAGCATGCTTCTAGTAGCAGTTTTCACTAAGATTGTCCAAATGACCTTAAGTTTAGTTGTCTCTTTCCATATCCTTTCCTCTACCCTGCCTACCCTGCCTACTACCTTTTCCTATTTTATACCCTTCATTCTTTAATAACACTATATTCTATTTCCCTTTCCTTGGAATATCCTGCTTGCCTCCAGTCACTTCATAGCTACCTAGCCTCTGTAGATGTACTGAATGAAACACACATCCATAAACCTTCAGAGCTAGCATTCACATATAAAAGAAAACATTTTTTTTTTCTCTTGAATTTATCTTTCTGAGTCTATATTACTTAGGATGATTTCTCCATGCATTTAACTGAAAATTTTATTTTTCTTAACAATTAAATATTTTGTTGTGTAAATGTACCACATTTTTAGTGTCCAGTCATGGAACATCTAGGCTGTTTCCAAGTTCCGGCCCTTATGAATCGTGTAGCAATGATCATGGATGAGCAAGTATCTTTGCAGTAAGATGTAGAGTGTGTGCCAAAGAGTGGCATAGCTGTATTTTGTGGCAGATCAATTTTTTAGCTTTTTGAGGAACCTCCATATTGATTTCCATAGTGGCTGTGCCAGTTTGCACTCTTACTAGCAACTAATAAGTGTCCCCTTCCCTGAAACCTCACCAGCATGAGCTGGCCTTATTTGTTTTATTGATCTCGGCCATTCTGACATGGGTAAGAAAAAAATTTCAAAGTAATTTTGACGTGCCTTTCCCTGATGGCTAAGGATGTTGGATTTTTAAAAATGTTTATCAACTATTTGTGTTTCATTCTTTAAGAACTCTTTATTTCTGTACCTTATTTTTAATTGTGTTTAATTTGTTTTCTTGATGTTAAGTGTTTGGAGTCCTTTGTATATTCCAGATATTTACTCTCAGTCAGATGTTTAATCGGTAAAGACTTTTTCCCATTTTATAGGCTGCCCCTTTGCTCTGATGATGATGCCCTTTGCTGTACAGAAGCGTATTAGTTTCATGAGATTCCACATATTTATTGTTGCTCTTAATGCCTGAACTAGAAGTTTAAGTCTATTCCCCACTTTTTTTTCTATCAGATTTAGGATATATGGTCTTATGTTGAGGTCCTTGATTCATTTGGAATTGAGTCATCTGTAAAGTGATAGATACAAATGTATTTTCATTCTTCTACATGGAGCCATCCATTTGACCTGTAGTATTTGTCGAAAATGTTGTTGTTTCTCCATTGTATTGTTTTATTTTTGGGGCTTCTTTATCAAAAATTAGGTGTTCATTAGGGTGTTGAATTATGTCTAGGATTTCAGTTCTACTCTATCAACCAACGTGCCTGCTTCATAAAAATGGCATGCTGATTTTTATTGTCATCACTATTTAGTACAATTACAAATATGAAATGTGATATCTCCAGAAGTTCTCTTATTATTAAGGATTATTTTATCTATCTTGGGTGTTTTGTATGTGTGTGTGTGTGTGTGTGTGTGCATTGCATTCACGCGCACTCATGTGTTGTGTGTGTGTGTGTGCGTGTATGTGTGTGTGTGTTTCCATACAAAGTTTAAAGTATTTTTCAATTTTTGTGAAGAACTATGTTGGAATTTTGAGAAGGAGTGAAATGAACCCATTTGTTGCTTTTGGTAAGGTGGTTATTTTCACAATATTAATACCATCAATTCATGAACATAGGCAGTCTTTCTGTGTTTCTTCAATTTCTTTCCTGATAGGTATTAAAGCTTACATTATACAACTTTTTCTCTTGCTTGATTAGTGTTATCTCAAGATATGTTTGAGGCAGTTGTGAAGAGTATTTTTTCTCTGATTTCTTTCTTGATACATTTGCCATTTCTATAAGGAAAAACGACTTGTTTTGTGTGTTAGGGTGGAGATGCTGAGAATCTCTCCACATCAGACTGTTTTACCACATTCCTGCTGCTGTCTCCAGACAATCAGCCTATAGACTGTTCTTATCAGGAAGCATCCCCTCATTTATCATTCTACCACGCTCTTTCTGGAGTTCCCATCTCTTTCTTGATTGGGCAATGACAGTGTTTTTCTTGTTTGTTTCCAGCTTCAAACTCCATGACCTCTGTCCTGGTGCTTTATGTTCCACTTGCCTCTCCTGGACCTCTCCCCGAATTCAGCCTCTGACTGGCTTTTCAGCACCGCCTACTCCCTCTCCTGGGCTCACAGTGACTAGTGCTTCACCACAGTTACTTGATGGAGTCTAGCTCAGCACTGGCAGCTTGGTGTGGATGGGAGGTGCAGGCAGGTTTCATTATGGAGACATTCCTTACTGGTCTCATTCTGCTTTCTGTAGGTCACTCTTTTTTTTTCTCAATAGTAGCTTTTTAATTTTCACTTTCTTCCATCCAAACTCTCTATGTGCAGAGGATTCTTCTAAACAGCCTTCTCCTCCTCCTTTTATATTTACTTAAGAGTTGAAAAGAATCATCTTGAACCATGTATTTAAAAGTGTCCAGAAAACCAAAGCTAAATCCACACCAGAAATCTAATTTCAAGGCCTGTACTTCAACTCTTGAATCAGAATTTTAAAGGCTTGAGACAGAAATTTACATTTTGTCTAGGGCCTTAGACAATGAAAATTATTGCCATAGGAAATAGTAAAGATGTACCTCCAAGTAGATGGCGGATACTTAGAAATAAAAATACTTTCACATAAAATGAAAGTTGATTATGCTGGTAGTTATCAGGGAAGGAATTTGAGACCTTTTTTGAAATGTACTTAGGCTAGAAAACAAGGAAAAGTAACAAAAGGACCAATAGGAAAAGATGGAGGAGATAAAAAAAACATTATAAGAGCTCTAAAAGTTTTCTTATATTAATTTTGAAGTAATATTCTAATATCACAACTCTCTTATGTCATAGATAATCAGCATATGTTTTGTTATACAGCATTACACCAGAAAAGATGTTTGAAGTCTGAGATACTAAGTAACTTTCATTGCAAAATAGAATTAGTAATACAAAATCTCTTTCAATATTTTCTACACAACAAGTCAGCAAATTAAAATGAAGTCACTTCATTTTATTGTGTCCTTTGAACCATTAAACAAATCCTTTATGCACATGGTGCTTTTGCAAAGCAAATCCATTTAATCAGCTAAGTCATAGAAAGAATTGAAGTGATGATGTGAACATTATGGGGGGTGTCGCCATCAGAGCATTATGAAAGCCAAGGTCTGATCGATTAAGTCATGAATTTCAGGAGTCATTTGTCATATATTGGGATTACAAGAAATTAGGAAAGCATTAACGTTTTACAACAATAATGTTAAAATGTGAAAACACCAGAAGAATAGTTTAAGATGAGAAATAAAAACTTGTTAAAATAGCTGTCCATACCAAGATTTTAGAAATGAAATTTCTACCCAAAGATCCTTAATGTTTGTATCTTATAAAGGAAGGAACAAGATCCCAGCAAGCTCTATCTAATTTGATCTTTTTTTTTTTGAAATCTTCAGAGTTTTCTAACATTATTCCTCTATAAAATAGATCTATGAAAAATATGGAGCAAGACATACAAGCTTAGACTTATATCAATTATTGTTAAGTTAGAGAATTATTTTTTAAACTAAATAAATTCATTCAGACTTTAACACATCTAATATATGCATATATATGTATATGTGTGTTTCTGTATTTCTCATGCACTTCAAAGAAATGTCAGTGCAACTAATAATATTTTTAAACCTTTTTATTTATTCTTTGTGTCCATCACATCATGCATCTTGATCCTATTCATCTTCCTGTCCCTTCATATCTGCTCTGTGTCTTTGTAACCTCTCCCCTATCCCCCAAAATAAGTAATAAAATTAAAGAGAAAAGAAAAAATGAAAAATCTCATCACAGAAGCTGTAGTGTGACACAGTGAGTCACACGGTACATCCTTTAGTTCATATATCTTTACTTTCAAATGTCCATTGCAAAGACTCATTAGTCTGGTTCAAGGTCTCTGGTTTCTGCTACACCATTGATATTGGGCTGTTATGATTCCTCTAGGATATCTTACTGGTGCCCTGTGTCATGGAGATCCTGCAGCTTTGGATCTGCAGGACCTGCCCCTTCACATGCTCCAGCAGATCATAGAAACCCTGGTTATGGGCCTAGATCATTGCAGGGTTGCTCAGTCTACCAGGTCCTCCCCCTGTCTTCACCACTTGTGTGGGCTCTCTTGCAGTGCCCCAGCTTGTTTACCCCATGCAGCAAGGAGCAAGAGGTTGGGGGTTCTCCTGCTTTTATGCCCTCAGGGCTGGCTCACCCACATCTACACTGCCAGGGCCTGCTCTACTGTGTTGTCCAGGCCAGGTGCAGGGCCAGCTCTCTCCCTAGCACTACAGCTGGTGAGGGACAGGAACAGCTCTCCCACTCTTGTGATATCAGAACCTGCTCTCCCATCTGCAATAGGTGGCAAGGGGCGGGGAAGGGGAGGGAGAATGGAAGGGTGAGGTATTTTTTCCATATGGCTGATGTAGGGCTGTACCCGGTCTCTCATGCGCAATTTCTCCAGGGGGCTCACCTGTATCCCCGTTAACAGTGTCAACTCCACTGTGCTGCCCACGCAAGGTGCAGGGCCCATTTTCCAGAGTACTGCAGCTAGGGAGGGGTTGGGTTGGCTCCCCTGCTTGTGTCAGGGGGTTAGGAGATAAGGAGAGAGGACATCTTTCCCTCACCCACACCACCACATGACAGACAAGGAGGGCAGAACCCACTCTCCCATTCTCGCTCCTTCAGGGCCAGCTGGCCCAAGTTCTCTCAGATGGGGTCAGCTCTATTGGGCTGCCAAGGTGAGAAGAGAGGACCTGCTCTCTTGAGTGCTGCAGTGGGTGAGGAGCAGAGCTAGCTCTCTCTAGTGTTGCAGCCAGGGAGGGGCAGCGATGACTTTGTGTTGGGCTATCCTCTCGGCCTTTGGTGGTATCAGGAGCCATGGACAGCAACACAGACCACAGTTGCAGCAGGGCCACAGGTCCAGACATGAACCCTGGCAGCAGCCCAGACCCAGATATCACCAGGACCCCTAGTAGTAAGCAAGACACAAGCCTCAGTCCGCTCCTCACCACTTTCACCTCTTTAGATCTGCCTGTGTCCACAGGACATGAACCATTCTGTCTCTCTCCCATACCACACCATACATTTGCTCACTATAATAGTGCCTGATTGCCTGGAACTGCAAAGGAGGTCTGTGCTTTCTCCTTGGTGCCTGGGCATGGCCTGGGCATGCATGTGGGTCTCCCTGTCCCTCTCAGACATAATGATAGTATTTTCAAAGGACATGTTTTACAAAGTGCTAAAGTTTGAAACTCCCATTTGACTTTCACAATAATAATAATCATAATAATGATAATAACAATAATGTTTTAAGTTCTTCTTGGCTTTTCCTATGAAAGTTATTTTCAACACAAGTTTACGCTTCTTAGATCACAATCTATACTTTGTGTTTAATTTTAGTACTAATAAATATTGACTGCTAAAACATTTAAATGTCTTTAGTACCAAACATTATTGGCTTTCTTTTCTGCATATAACCTCGGAATGTCATTAATTCATCCACAGTGAAAGAGTTGAACATAAATTATATTTCTAATGGTCATTTTCTTTATCAATATGATAAGTAAAATTACAATGCTCATCATGAGTACAAGAACAGATGATCTGTGTTCAGATCTGAGAACTGAAGAAAATTGCTAGAATCTTCTGAATAACGCAAGCAAGGTCACAGGAACTGATTTTCTTTGGAAACTTGAGGACAATCATTTTATCAATAAAAAATATTTCATCTCACAGCTTGCATCCTGTCGTTCTGCTGAGATCTAACTGATGGTGTATCTCCATAAAGTGTGTATAAAGTAAATCTCAATAATGTTGAAACAGCCAACCATCCTTCATGAAACCACTATGGAGAGCCTAGTATTTAGAGTGTTCTTGGTATTAGAATCACCATCTATCAAAAATTTATCATCACTGACCTTGAGGAGTTAGCAGCATCATAAGGAGGACAGAGATGCAATAATTAGAGTAAAACCCAGCAGGATGTCACATCTGAGACAGAGAGCTGAGACATATGAACACACACACACATACATATGAATTAAGTGGATGAGAATAAAATATTAATGCCAGAGATTGGGCATGAAGGAAGTGAATGACAGGAGAGGCAAAAGAAAACTCAAAAGTTGCTATGGAAGCTTGGGCACAAGCCGTAATTCGGCTACCTACAATTGATTATATCGTACAATGACAAGAAAATATATTTTGCCCTCTCCACTCCTGATATCAAACTGAACTGTTTAACTTTAGCAAGCACCTTACACCTATTTGTTCACCTTCATAATGTGTGTGACACTGCTGGAAATACAGGTTGTTTACAAGTTTACCTGTAGTGATGAGGTGAGCAGGCCTGCTTTTTGTCCCGCTCAGCTCCCACACAGCTTGCTTAGCCCTAGAATAATTACACGGAAACTGTATTCATTTAAACACTGCTTGGCCCATTAGTTTCAGCCTCTTATTGGCTAATTCTCACGTCTTGCTTTAACCCATATTTAGTAATCTGTATAGCACCACGAGGTGGTGGCTTACCGGGAAAGATCCTAACCTGCGCCTGTCTGTCTAGGGTAGGAAAATCATGGCGTCTGCCTATCTCCGCTTTCTTCCTCCCACAATTCTGTTCTGTCTTCCCTGCCTACCTATATTCTGGCCTATCAGGCCAAGCAGTTTTCTTTATTAAAAACCAATGAAAGCAACAGATAGATAGAAGACACTCCTACATCACTTACCTATTTAAATTCATACTTGGGAATCCAGTTCATGCTGCTATTGTATGATAGTTTCTGGAGAAAAACAAACAACTGCTACTCTCCCCAGAGAGGAAACCTATGACAGGACAAAGTAAGGATACCATCAAAGATGAACTAGGTGAACCAATTTGTTTCATTGGGTATACTTACAGGTCTGAGGGTGAGTGGTTATTTATGGGCTCAGATGCAGCAACTGCACCAACACCCTGTCCCAGCATAGGTGGCAGCTGATGAAAACTGGAAACCTGGAGTACAATGCATAACCTGTAGGCAGCACAATGTGTTGGAGAGTATCCTTTGAAATGAAATGAAAAGTTGGTCTGAGTGTCTTCTAGGAAGTTCAGTGGGTCTCTACTTCTGTCAGACTGCATTAGTTGAGCTGTTTCCTCTAGGCAGCCTAGCTGATCTGAGAGTGTCTCTCAACAGTTTTTACAGTTTGTAATTGCTTGAGGAGAGGGAGACTTAGAGTATCCGCTCAGTTTCAGGGACTTCCTGGAGCTTTCGAAGTGTTTATTTCCTGAACTTAATGGACTTCCTTCCAGGATGGAATGATTTATTTACCTCTTTAGAGTACCCTATTGTTTCACCTCCTTTCTAACATCCTATGTCTTAAAAAGTGTCCATCAAAGATAAGACCAAAGGAGTTACTCTTGGATAAATTTCTACGTAAACAGTTGCAAAGTAACTATGGCTTTGAAAGATGATGATAATTTTTCAGAATGGATATGATAAAAATACTTTGAGTTTGTTTACATAAGTATTTTCATATTATAATGCACTCTATTTGAATAATAACAAGCATATCACCTGGAAATCTTGATTATTTAATAAAAAATCATTCATTGTTTCTGAGTCATGGCCAACACAACTGCAGGCATCACAGGGACATGAAAAGGAGGGTATGGTTAGACAGAGACACAAGACTCTTGTGTAGATAGATATTTCTGTTCCGCCTGGTCCTGAAGCTATTTTGTCCCAAAGAAACACACAGAGACATATATTATTATAAACTATTTGTCCCATTACCTAAGGATTATTATTAATTAGCTCTTACAACTTAAATTAACTAATAATTCTTATCTATGTTTAGCTATGTGGCTTGGTACCTTTTTTGAGTGTGGCATTTTCATCTTGCTTCCTCTGTGTCTGGGTAATTACTTCAGACTGAGTCTTTCCTCTTACCAGAATTCTCTTCATCTCGTTGACCCCATCTATTCTTCCTGCCTTGCTATTGGTCAATCAGCTTTTTATTAAACCAATATGAGTAACAAATTTTTACAGTATACAAAAGCATTGTCCTACAGCACTCTGGGTTCTTTGCAAGAATGAATATTTTTTTTTCTTTTTCCCACTCAGTTGATATAATGTTTCTCTAGCTACTAGAGATCTCACTACAAGCAGAGCTTGAACTAGCAGTCCATTTGGCCCTCTTCTCTGAGTTCTTCCTTATGTTCTTCCCTGCCATGTGGCCTTGTTTTGCTCTGGAGAGCATTCTCCCTGGTCCTTACCTTATGCCTGCACTTTTCCATAGTCATGGCTTACACTGTAGAAAGGAACTGTGATCATCTGGACCCCAAAAGATCTAAAATGGTAACACATTTCATATATATATTTCTACTTTACTCTCAATAATATAAGATTCAAACTATTTATTTTGAAGTTTAAGGCTTTAATAAGTACATTTAACAACATCAAGTGACAATAAATGAGACTTTCTCGAGGTTCCTTTCCGTTTTCTTCAACACTGTGATGCTGTTTCGGCACTCATGCATCTCTGTCACTTAGTAAGCCCAGGGTATGACACCAAAACAATTAGATATTAATTATATCTCTTTACTATTAAGTCTGATGCTTTTAAAGCTCAATGGCTTAACCTTTTAGAGTTTTTAAAAGAACGGCCTTTAAATGAAATGCAATCATACAGAAAGGCAAAATGTGGTTGAAAAACATGCGTGGAATGATTCATAAAGCATCCTATACCTAAAAATATAGACCAACTTCCACTTTATCTTCAACATTTCAGATTTGCCAGAAAAAAATCACTATCCAAACTACTGTGATAACAGCAACCGTGGAGTCATATTCTTCCAGAATAAAGAATGAACAGAGAAAAGAAAGAATGAAGACTCAAGAACAAGATAGAACAGCATAGTGAGTGAAAATGAAATTAAAAAATCAATAAGAAATTGACTTACAAAAACAAAGCATTAAAATATAAAATACCTCAGGGAGGAAAAAAAAAATCAATGCAAGATAATAAAATGAAAAGAAAATGACTTGACTTTTAAAGTGAATTTAGATAAAGGTATCATGAGGAATATGATGTGTCAAGTTTCCCTGAAGATAAAACTAGATGATATAGCTTAAATTAAAGACAGTAAGCAAAATAGCATAAAGGATGAACAAGAGCACAGATCCAAATATCTCAAAAATGTTTAAAACATAAAGGATTTTACATGTCTAGCATGAGGATCCAGTGGCTTCATCTCTCTAGCGATGATGTCCCCTCATCTCACTTTCCCCTGCTAAACTTGATCTCATTTAGGAAACAACTCCCTTAATACTGTGTGGAAGGATGATGGAGGTACAGAGACCTGGGACAGACATACCACACCATCCTCCTCCTCTCACTCTAAGAGATCAGAGATCATCCAAGAGAAAATCACACTGTTACATCCTCATAAATCCGTGATAAAGCAGTGCACAATCTTTCTTGTAAGATTTTTGTTAGTGTGAATCATTAGACCTAAAGATGACTAAGGCCTTTTTTCCTACTTAAAAGAATCACCATCAGTAGTATAGTAGTACCTCTGATGGCTGTCCAAAGTCCTAGAAAGTGTGTGTGTGTGTTTCCTGTATGTGTATATTTAAAGGCCAGTCATAGTAAAAAGAAAAAAAAGTTTCATAAGGCAGGCACAGTAGAAGAAAATGAAGAAGGAGAAGGAGGAGGAAAAGAAAAAGAAATCCTACCAAAAATCTGAGCATCACACTCTCCTCCCCACCCCTCACTTTTCATTATTAAGTAAGAATTGTCATCCTTTAATTTAATAATGGATACTTTTAGCTTCTCTTTGGCTTATCCTAATTTCTACAACTTATACTGCTTCATTTGGAGATAATTATTAAGTAAAATTGAGTGTTATATACAAAAACCCTGAAATGCATGACAATAACCCAATAATCATGTATATGTTGGGCAAAGAGGAGATTTTCCATCAGGGTGGAACAGATAAGGATGCTGTGAGGCTTTGTCATGCTGCAGAATGAAAGACTTGAAACATTATAAAGTGTGTGTATCTAAATTTTCTGTTCATTATTGGCAGAAGTTGGCTGCAGATAAGCAAAATTGTGAAAACTGAAACCATGACACCATGAAAATATGGTCATCACAATGGATGCCCATGAAAACATTTTCTGGAGATTAGGGGTAAAGCTCAAATGAATGAATTCATAGATTTAGTGAGACTAGGGCTTTCTGTTTTCTCTGTTACATAAGCCTTATTTAGTTTACACTCATTAGATTTGGATGAATATACTTCAAAGTAGTAAGTCATATAGGAACAAAAGTGTGTTGTATTGGTAGGAACAAAGAAAGAAAGAGAAAGCTGGGGTAAAAGAACAAAGAAGGAATGTAGCTAAGAAACCTTGACCTTTTCTCTTTAATAGTTTGCACTCCTGAGAGACTGAAATAACTTTGTTTAGTACGTGTCATGGGCACACTGTGAGCATAACTTTCTCAGCCTCTGACGGATGATAGAGGAGATGATAGTTCCCAGCCTACCTAGTGTCTAGGCAAAACTGTAACATTAACACTAAACCCAATCCCACCAATGGCCTGAAATATTCACTGATACTGAGACTTTAAAGTTGGCGATGGACCTAACTTTAACCCCACAACATTAATTTAAATCCCACCTGCTTCTACTCTGACCATAAAAACAATCTGAATTTTAAAACCAAGTCTAGAATTAACCACATAGGTCATGCCATTAATTCAAAAATGAGCTGGGCACAGTAGCACATGCCTTTAATCCTCACACTTAGAAGGCAGAGACAGGTGGTTCTCTACAAGTTTAAGATAAGCGTGGTCTATTCAGTGAGTTCCAGGCCAGTCAAGGATGGATAATAAAGCCCTGTCTCAAAAAGACAACAAAAAATATAAGTAAAATGAAATTTAAAGATGAATCTATATTTTTCCCTTAAAAGTGTGGAGAATCCTACACTCCTGCATAGAAGTATGGATAGGATGTTTGGGGAATA
The DNA here is from genome assembly GCF_037038515.1 of Microtus pennsylvanicus. Classification (NCBI taxonomy): domain Eukaryota; kingdom Metazoa; phylum Chordata; class Mammalia; order Rodentia; family Cricetidae; genus Microtus; species Microtus pennsylvanicus. The sequence continues at coordinate 44,598,257 of NC_134581.1, forward strand.
GAAGTCATTTCTTCTGTCTCTGTTACGCAAATGCTTTCTAGGAAACAATTTCTGCTTTATGGGTTTTTAATAGAATTTACTTGAGTCTATAAAATTGTTACCTATCATCTCCTAGTTCATAATTCTTCCTAGTCAGCACTGAGAAAATCCCAGAAGTAGGCATTAACGGCTTGATAGTGTTAATGTTTCATTTTTAAAAAATACACTTTTAATTATAAAAGAATTATGTCACTTTCCCCTTCCCTTTCCTCTCTTCACCCCCACCAAGTGCATCCCGCCAATGCTTCCCATGACTCCACTCTTGAAATGACAGCCCCCTTTCCTTTGACTATTACTGTTCCATGCATATGTATGCATGCATATCCCCAGGAGAACTTATTTTCCCCTGTGGTCATTAATTGGCTATAGTTCTTTGTCTACAAGGGGGATCTTGTGAAATCATCCTGCTTGTAGTTTTGCACATCTCTGGACATTGTCATCGTTCTGGTCTTGCTTATAAAATCATTTCTAGTGGAGCCTATGGTGCTGTAAAGAGAAACTTCACTAATGAAAGCTGATAGCTACTCTTATCAGTGAGTATAAGAATACAATTTAGAAAGTTGCAAGGAATTGTGATGGCCTAGCAAAGTGACAACCATACATTCTTTGCTAAGGTCCATGACCTCACTAGCCCAGGAAGTTGGCTAAGTTTCTAGTACCAGCACAGTTTCTGCCCAATAGAATGGGCATCAAGTCCATGTAGACAGCTGTTGGTTATCACCAATATGTAACCGCCACTTGTACTTTTAAGGCTATGCTGGTCATTGTTGTGATTCATAGGTGTTGCATCTTGGTAAGACTGTTAATTGTCTGTCTTGGCAGCTTGCATAGAATTTTCCAGTTTCTATAGTAACTGGACAGCAGAAAAGAAGCTTTCGGGTTAAATCCAACTCAAAATATTTAGAGTTTCTTATGTTCGCTCCAAAATAATTACGGTTGTTTTATTTTGATAAAAAAATGACAAGTAGATATAGTTTGAGGATAATTTCAAGATGAGAGGCCTAGAGCTTTACTGTAATTGGGGACTTGACAAAGATATCCAGATACCATATTAAAATTCTAGGTTTTTCCTGTTTGAGTGAATTAAATGAAAAATTCATAAGGAAGGATTTAATGAGTCAGTGAAAAATCTAAATCCATCAGAATGTGACTCACTGCACACTACCAACTGCTCAGTACCTGAATGAATATAGCAAAGAGTTGTTTCCTGAGCTCCAAATGTAGAGAAAGATAAGCCTGGGCCTTGCTGCCGTACAGGCCCAGCCACTGATGCACTTTTCCCCGGGGGGAATATTGGTGCCTACTGGACCTGTCCGTCCCATTGCAGCAATCAAGGAAGATACACATGGTAGGATCTATAAAAACATTTTCATTTACTTTTTTTGTTCTTATAACATATAATTTCTCATTTTTATTTGTTTCAATATTCCAATGTTCTTATTTTTTCTTACGTTTTTTAAGTACTATTTCGTGATTTGAAATTGAATTCTGTTAATGTTTGTCTCTAAATGCATCAACTACTGTATAAAGCCAGCCACCGGTCTTTCTTCCTTAAACCTGCTTATAGCATTGCAGGACTCCTTATATTTCTTTAAAATTTTCAACTGTAATTTTAGATTATTGCCACTTGTAAAATATTTAATATAAATTTTACTTCTTATCTATAATTGTAGTGTCAATACATTTCTTATTACATTATATGCTTTATAAATAGTCTATACATATTTTCAATGTGTGATGTTATTCAGTTATTGAATTATTTGCAGTATTCATCTGCAGTTTATTCAATTTGCTTTTCATTGTCATGCTTGGTTTTGATACGTGCATTGATTTTGTGTTGCGAAATTCCTTTATTCTATCGGAGAATGCAATTCACAAGCAAGTTAGCTTAAGGTTGATTGGACATAAGATCCTTTATTCATACAATTTTAAAATCTTATTCTGTCTCTATTTGCCCTAAAGTCTTTTGATTTTGGCTTTGTGAGGAAATTATTTTAGAAAAAAAGCTGTTACCTTTGCTCAATGAAAATAACTACTTTTTCTTCCATGCCTTGCAATCATCCTTATCTCAAATTTTGTGAATCTGTTTTATGTGATGTGGGCATTACATTTAAAACTGTGTGTTTCAGGGCCGGAGAGATAGCTCAGCGATTAAGAGCACTGGATACTCTTCCAGCGGACCCAGGTTCAATTTCCAGCAGCCACATGGCAGCTCACAATTGTCTTTAACTTCAGTTCCGTAGGATCTCACACCTTCACACCAATGCACATAAAAGAAAAGTTAAATGAATTAAATTTTAAATGCAGTTCTATTGATTTCTTGATGCAGAAATTTCTTTCATGGTACACATTTTTTTTTTCAGGTAAGATCTCACTATGTAGCCCTGTTTGCTTTAGACACGCTATCTAGAGCACCTGGTTTCAAAGTCATAGAGATCCACCTGTTTCTGCCTCTTGAGTACTGGGAGTAAAGGCATATGTTACCATTCCCAGTCTTAAACCGCATCTTTGTCTTTGTCTGTTGTTTTTCTATTAGCTTCTCTTAAAGAATTACATCTCATTATATTCCAGAATTCTTATGCTTTTGTTTATTGTTTTGAGACTAGATTCAACCACCCCTTATTCATGTGTAATTTAAATTATTCTCCAATCCTTGTGGCTTAGAGTTTCTATTGCTTGTCACAAAATACCACAGCCAGAGTATCATGGGGGAGGAAGGCCATACTCATATACGTTAAGAAACAAGGATGTAGGGGTTGACAGGAATTAGCATGGGCTCTGATCTCAAGTTTGAGCACGCATTTTCAGTCCAGTGACAGAGTGATCCTTAGGGGTTTAGCTCAGTTTACAAATGTCAGGTCATACTCCATCATTGATGGAAGTCAGGTCAGGAACTCAAGCAGAACCTGGGAGTGGGAACTGAAACAGAGGCTTTAGAGAAATGCTGAGTAGGGACTTGCTCCTCAGGCCTTGCTTAGCCTGCTCTCTTAGGAACACCTACCCAGGGGTGACATTGTCTGCTGTGAGCAGGGCCCACCAACAGGAATCATCAGTCAAGAAAATGCGTTACAGACTTGCCTGCTGACAAATTTTATGGATACATTGTCTGAATTGAGAATCCTCCTTCCGGAATGACTCTAGCTCGTGTCAAGTTGTCATAAAACTAATCAATACAACTCATTGGACTATTTCATTTTAATCCATCTCCCTGTGGTGCTGTGGCCATATCTCAGATGGTGTCTAGATTCTTCGTCTTCTGGAGTGGATCCCATAGCAACTCCATCTTTTAGACACTTCAACAAAATGGTTCCCAATATTTCCATCTGTTTCTTAGGATATTTTCTAAATATGGTTCTTCTTTATTCTCCTGTTGGAGTTATTTTTACTTTGCTACTGCATCTTCCCCTCTTTCATTCATTTTTAACTGGAAGACCAATCTCCAGACCTAGCATTGAACAACGAGTCTCAGTGGAGTGTTATACCACTTAAGCGCTGGCAGCCTTTCTCCTCAGATTCAATTCAGAATAATGCCATTTATTAATACAGGGCTTTCCAAATTATGAATTCATAAGGCATGTTATTCCAAAATAGGACTGAAGTCATTTTTCTGTAAACTATATGGTTTTCTAATTTCACTCACTTTTAAAATATTAAATACTATATTAAAAAGCTTGCAACTAAGAAACAAAGAAAATATCAAAAAGGAGCATATTAGCCATTAGAAGGATTTCGTGTTTGAGGAGGGCATTTTGATTATTTTTCCCATAGTAAGAGAGAGATGTTTTGAGCAGTATGGCAAACCCTGTTACCTGATTCAGAGGATATCTCTGTTGCTGGACTGAAAATCCTTGCTCAAATTTGAGATCAGAATCCATGACAATTCTTGAAAACCCCTAATACTTTGTCTCTTAATGTTTTGAGTATTTTGCTCGTATTTGTATATATGTAAGTGTACCGTATGGATGCAATGCTCTTGGAGGCCAGAAGAGGGCATTGGATTCCCTGGAACTGGACTTGTAGACAGTTGCAAGCTGCTATGAAGGTTCTGGAAACTGAACCAGGGTCTTTTAGAAGAGCAATAAGGGCTCTTAACCAATAAGCCACCTTCCAGCCTCAACTCCTACTTTTCACAGGAGAGGTTTTTGTGTATATTCAAAAATGTCTCTGAGAATTCAAATCCTCTTATAAGCACATACTGAACATGCTGGTGTGGTCCTTGAGCCCACCACACTGTTTCAATCATGGAAATTAATTGATGATGCTCTAACTCTCATGTACCTTGCATAGATATCTGCAATGTGTGTGTGTGTGCGTGTGCGCGCGTGCGTGTGCATGCATGTGTGTGTGTGCGTGCGTGTGCATGCACACTTTCCCTTACGCATACACACTTTGCTCTCACCCAGAGGACCTTCTCTCAATCTGTGTTGATTTTCTTACTCTGGTACTATAATAATCCATTTCCTAATAGCATTTCTCAAACTGCATGAACTTTGATATTTGTCTTAGAGTCTTATTCTAAAGGACACTAGGCTAAACAAAGGCAAAGAGTAGGGCTATGAAAGTATTTTGTACATTTCTATAGTAGGGGCAGCAGACAGGGTGACAGTTGACCAGGTGCTAACAATAATAATTAAAAATGTGTCAAATCCAGGTTGAAGAATATACTCAGATAATATCAGCTCAGCATGTTCAGTATAAAATGACAAGAAGATAAAACCACCATATATGTGAATCTCAGCAAATAAAAGAAAAAAACCAAATACTAAGATACAAAATACTCCAATAAACGTTGGAAAGAAGCAAAACCTAAGAGGAGATTGAGTAAGAGTCATTGTGAAGAAATTGGCTAAAATGTTTCCAGAAGGTGAACGAAAATGCCACAAAAAGATAAAATGAGATGAACATTTTAGTTTTAGCATATACTATGGTATTGTGCAAATCATCAACTACCTTAGAAAAAGCAGTTTTTTTGTGAGATGATGGTGTCCAATCTGGTTTTATGTCAACACGACACAAGCTAGAGTCATTTGGAAGAGGGAAACTCAGTTGTCAAAATGATCCCACCTGATTAGCCTGTGAGAAAGCCTGTGTTTATTTGTTAGTTTTGATGATTGATGTGGGAGTGGCCAGCTCATTGTCGGTGTTTGCACCCCTGGGCTGGTGGTCCTGAGTGCTATTAGAAAACAGGCTGAGCAAGCTCTGAAG